>NW_021320102.1:914-90569 GCF_001605985.2 Dendrobium catenatum
AAAGGCTGATATTGAAATAAATTTTTTTTTAGGAGACATTGGATAAATGATTTTGGGTACATAAATCTAAATCAAATTTATCTGAATTAAATTTGATTTCAATTGATAGAGTCGATTTGAGTTCAGTTAGGAGTTAATTTGAAATTGAATTGAATTGATTTTGATTCAAATTGAATGGCAGGTTCGAGTCGACGCTACGTCAATGGGTATCCACCTAAGGGAAATCCTATTGGATGACGTCTATTCTAGGCTATGAAGACCTAGATGCTAGAGTTTAATTTGGGGAAATTGACCTCGAATAATGAGGTCAACAACATTCTATTTGGATCTTCAGATAAAAATTTATGTGATAAATTTTCAAAAATAATGAGTAATGAGTTTGAATTGAGCATGATGGGAGAGCTTAATTACTTTCTTAGCTTTAGTGTAAAACAAATGGATAATGGAACATTTCTTAGCCAAATGAAATACATTAAGGATGTTCTGAAAAAATATGAAATGGATAGTGCTATGCTCATAAACACTCCAATGAGCTCTACAATTCAACTATACAAAGACACAAATGGAAAATCCGTAGACCAGAAAAAATATATAGGAATGATCAAATCTCTCCTCTACCTGACTGCCAATAGACTGGATATAATGTTCAATGTATACCTCTGTGTTCGTTTTCAAGCTGATCCTAAAGAGTCTCACTTAACTACGATCAAGAGAATCCTTAGATATCTACTAGGCTCCACAAACTTAGGAATTTGGTATCCTAAGTACAACACTTCATATGAAATCGTAAGGTACTCAAATTTTGATTTTACAGGATGTAGGGTAGATAAAAAAAGCACCTCTGGTACCTACCAATTCATAGGACATTCATTAGTTTCTTAGTCAAGAAGGAAGCAAAATTTGGTATCTCTTTTTATGACCGAGGTAGAATATATTATAGTAGGAAGTTGTGTTGCACAAGTATTATGGTTGAAATAATAACTTCTTGATCTTGGATTACTTGTATGAACCATCTCAATCATGTGTGATAACACAAGTGCAATCTACATCTCTAAAAATCCAATTCAATACTCTCGAATAAAACACATAGATATTAGACACCATTTCATAAGAGATCATATTGCTAGAGGAGATATAAAATTATATCACATAGCTATAGAAGATCAATTAACAAACATCTTCACCAAACCACTAGCCTATGACACCTTTAGCACTTTGAGGACAAGACTTGGTGGCATAGACATTAATGCATAATACAAAAATAAATAAAAAAATTAAAAAATTCTTCTAAGGATGTTCCTGATCATCAGACACTCACTACACAAAAATCAAAACTTGGAATTTTCTTTATCGTACTATACGATCCATTATCGTACTCTACGATTTATCAAAACTTCACAAATCATAACCCAGACTTAAATATCATCTCTATTGATCGTACTGTACATTCACCATTGCACTATACGATACAGGTGCATGGCCACTCAATCTATTCATTACGACATTATTGCACATCATACTGTATGATATCTCCTCTTCGTACTATATGATCCACATCAGTGAAATAGGTGAGGATGCCTTAAAGGTGGTTGGTATGACATCACCCCGAGGACCTGCACCAGACTACCCTCATGATGACTTGGTCGAACGATTCGACCAACTCCAGAGTCATCTTGACACTCACATATAAGAACAACATCAGCAACATGAGGAAGATATGCAGTGGTTTGGGGAACACTTCACTTCAATTGATCACCAATTCGAGTCAATCCACCAATATTTCCAACCACAACCTCCTCCACCTCTAAGTGATCAGGATCTTCCCTTCTAAAGTGTACCTGTATTGTGCTACTTTTCTTAATGTTGTTTGTGACTCCTCTTTTTGGTGATGTCAAAAGGGGGAGAAGTCTGTTGTAGTTTGTATGTCCTACTTATATTTTATGCTTTTGATTATGTTTACTTATGTATAAGTTCAATGAAATGCATTTTTCTTTTCCTGTTTATTTTGTGATATTTTAATTAATTAAAAAATTGCATTACAAATTTGCTTATAACCAACAATATTTGACATCATAAAAAAGGGGGAGATTATTGCATTTCATGACCCCTAGTCTGAGATTTTGATGATGACAAAAAATATCGTTTGAATTATTATTCATTGAATACTTTTGGTTTCTGCTCTTATTTTTGAGTACTAACAGGAAGATCACAAGTTACTCAGGACAACAAGAAGACTCAAGACTGGGTAAAGTAGTGTGTGAGTTTATAACAATGTAATTTTTTACTTTTTTCTTGATTCTGGCCACAAATTGCAGGTAAGACTGAGCAACCATGCACATAGAGGGGGACAGGGGTTTAAAAATGTAGATTTTTTTTTCCTCTATTGATCGTATAGTACGAGTTTATATCATACTGTGTGATCTAATCTAGCTAAAATGGTTATCTATGAACAAGTTGTACTGTATGATGGATAACATACTGTATAATGTGTTACTAATTAAAAACCCTAGCCACCAGATTAATTTAAGTAAGTTTGTTAACTCTTCATACTGTACCATGCAATTTATACTGTATGATTTTTTTTGAATATTTACTTAAATTAACCCCATAATTAGTGGATAAAACAAGGATTAATTTCTGATTAGTTATCGTATTTTATGATACCATTCATACTGTATGATCAACCAAGACTATTTTCAATCATCCAATGCTTTGTACTGGATGATCCCTTGATTTTGACTAATTATACTGTACGAAGTAGGTCGTACCCTTTGATGTACAGAGACAAGTTTTTGTTGTCCTGGTAATCGTCCTGTATAAATAAAAGGATTTCACATATTGTACAGTATGAGTTTATATCATACAGTACGATTATATTTGGAATTTTTGGTCTATTCGTAAACCTTCGTACCAGGACTAAGGTTATTTTGTACAATTCATAATGTACGATATTGAAACGTATTATATAATAGTAATGGCTAATTTGAAATTATTAGGGTTTTTTGGAGCCCAGTGTAAGTATTAAAACTTTTATTTTTTTGGTATGTGACTGAGAGAGAGGAACGTGATTAGAGAGGGATTCCTTAGGAGTGAGCTCGTGAGAAGATTTTTGGGTTTGAGAGTGGAAGGAGAAGGTGGGCTTGGTGAGGGTGAAGGAGTGTGAGGGAGATCATACAGTTACTCCAAGCTTACTGAAATTTGCTCCGCTTGTGGCCCAAGAAGATCTTATAGGAGTCTCTCTAAGGGGGAGACTCTTCTACATCCATGTCCTCTAAGGTACTCTGCCTTCTCCAGTTAGGAGAAAAATGAGAAGGTATGCTACCGTCGCCAGTAGGATGACAAAGTTCTTGTCACTCCACCACGCTGGTTGGTGAAAGTGAGGTTTGTAAGGGCTTCTCTACCTTGCCGAGGAGGTAAAAAGAGAACTATTATTTAGTAGTAAAATTCCCAGACTGGAGGACTCCAGGAAGTAGACGTAGGATAAGTGACCGAACCACTATAAAATCTTTCGTGTGATTTTTCCTTTACTGCTTTTTATTTTTGCTTGCACTTTATTTTCATTATAATTGCTTGGTAAAAATAGTTTGTGAAATTTGTTGTTGTAAATTATATATCAAGAACTAACTTCTATATTATTTAAAATTTACCTGTTTAAACTTTAAAACATAAAAAATATTAAAATTCATGTTTAGAATTTTTTATTACAACAATTTTTCCAATTCACCCCTCTCATGGTGTATCTCTTAATTTCAAAAGGAAGCATTACTTCCCAAATAAATTAGTAAATCCTTTTCCTGGTGTTAAATATTTTTCATATGGTATGTTAGGACACATTTAACACACTTGCACTATTCACTATAGTACACATTGGGTGTGGAGACCCAAATTACATGATTCACAACATAATATATATGCATTGCATTCTTCTTTTCATAAGAAGGAACTCAAATATGTTTGGATTCCTAAATATGATATTTAATGATTTTATAGGCTTTCTCTCACAAAAGCCCTAATGAGAGCATGTGATACCTGGATAGCAGATGCTCACGATACATGACTGGAGGTGCTAATCAATTCATTTCGCTAGAGGTAAGGGTAGGAGGCAAGGTTACTCTTGGAAACAACACCACCAGAAAAGTAGTATGCACATGTATAATTGGAAACTCCAAGAACCTTCTGATTGAAAATATTTTGCTTGAAGATGGACTAAACATAACTTGCTCAGCATCAGTCAACTTTCCGATAAAGGCTTCATCATAAAATTATTGGCAAATACTTGCATTATAAGCTTAAATAACCACACTATTTTGTAGGGAAAGCGGATCAATAATATTTATATTCTTGACTTAAATAATATTGAAAGTGCTGCTTCATTTTGATAAAAAATTGCTGCTGATGATTCATGTTATGGCACAGGAGATTATGTCATGCTAGTATCAAAATCCTTAGGAGAGTGACCTAGTTAGAGGTGTCCCCAAGCTTAAATTCTCAAAATACCACCTTTGTGATGCCTGCCAACTAGGGAAGCAAGTTCAATCCTCTTTTCACTATATTAAAGATATTTGCACCTCTAGACCTTTAGAGGTCCTTCATATGGATTTGTTTGGACCCATTAGCACTGCCAGCTTGGGGCGAAAAGTCTATGGATTTGTGATTGTCGATGACTACTTGAGGTTTACTCGGATTAGATTTCTGTCACATAAAATGAGTCTTTTGATGAGTTTAGATCCTTCTTCACTTGGATTCAGAAAAAGCTAGGTTGTGCCATTTTGACCATCCATGTTGACCATGGGGGAGAGTTTGAAAATGAGAGATTTAGAGATTTCTATGAGGATAAGGGGATTAGTCACAACTTCTCAACTCGTATGATCCCTTAGTAGAATGGGGTAGCTGAAAGAAAGAACCAGACTTTAGTTGAAGCGGCTAGAGCTATGCTTTCTAAGTATTCACTTCTAAAATACTTTTGGGCTGAAGCTGTAAACACAACTTATTATGTGTTTAATAGGGTGTATGTTAAAGCCAAACATGATAAGACACCCTATGAGATCCTTAAGGGTAAGACACCCAACCTTTCCTACCTCCACATCTTTGGCTGTAAGGTTTTCATTCTTAATAGTGGGAAGTTACTCATAGGAAAATTTGACCCAAAATTTGATGGAGTGTTCTTTTGATATTCAAGTCTTAGGAAATTCTTAGGATGTTTAATAAGAGAACTTTGGTGGTAGAGGAGACTATCCATGTAGTGTTTGATGAATCTGATCCTAAGAAGTCTGGATTTGAGGATGAAGATAAAGTTGGAGAGATTATCAGAGGAGTTGAAAATTTAGAGAGGAGGATAGAATCCTAAAACACTGAAGGAGTAGGTGAGAATACCCAAGGTGTAGAGAATGAAAATTTGTAGGAAATAGTTGAACCTACACACACCTTGCCTAGAGATTAGAGATATTCTTTGAGTCATCCTAAAGAACTGATCATAGAACACCCTTCTAAGGGTATTAAGACTTGGCACGAACTTAGTAAGGAAGTGAACCACTCTGCCTTTATCTCAATGACCGAACCCACCAACATCAATCAAGCCCTTTCTGACGAGTTTTGGATCTAAGCCATACAAGAGGAATTAAACCAATTTGTTAGGAATGATGTTTGCGAGCTTGTAGAAAGACCAAAGGGACAAAGTGTAGTTGGAACCAAATGGGTCTTTAAGAATAAAATGAATGATTCTGGTGTGGTGGTTAGGAATAAGGCAAGATTGGTGGCTAAGGGATACAATCAAATAGAAGGGATTAATTTTGAGGAGACCTTTGCCCCTGTAGCCAGATTGGAAGTAATTAGAGTGCTACTAGCCTTTACCTGTTATAAAGGAATAAAGCTTTTCCAATGGATGTTAAGAGTGTCTTTTTAAATGGGATAATAAAAGCATATGTATTTGTAGAGTAACCCCCAGGTTTTGAGAGTTCTCAATTTCCAAATCAAGTTTTAAAATTTAAAAAACGTCTTATATAGATTAAAGCAGGCTTATCACATTCTTATTAGAGAGGGAGTTTGTTAAGTAGAGAGTTGATACCAACCTTTTTTTAAGGAAAATAGGAGATAAATTACTTATTATTCAAATCTATGTCGATGATATACTTTTTGGATCTTCTAATAAAATGCAATGTAATAATTTTTTAAAATAATACGTGAGAAATTTGAGATGAGTATGATGGGGGAGTTATCCTACTTTTTGTGCTTTAGCATAAGATAACTAGATAATTGAACCATTTTAAATCAATCAAAATATATAAAAGTCATCTTGAAGAAATATGAAATGGATAAAGCTAAGCTAATTAATACTCCCATGACCTCCAGTGTTCAATTGGATAAGGACCAAAATGGAAAATTAGTTAATCAAAAGAAGTATTGAGGGATAATTGGATCCTTACTTTATCTGACTACTAGCTGACCTGAGATAATGTTTAGTGTTTATCCTTATGCTAGATTTGAAGCTAATCCTAAAGAATTCCACCTGACTGTAGTTATGAGGATTTTTAGATATCTCTTAGGAACCCAAAACTTAGGAATTTGGAATCATAGACACAACACTTCTTTTGAGATTATTAGATATTCTAATTCTGGTTTTGTAGGTTGTAAGGTGGAGAGAAAAAGAACTTCTGGGACTTGTTAATTCATTGAACAATTTTTAGTCTCCTGGTCTAGTCGGAAGCAAAACTTTATTACACTTTCTATTGCTGAAGCTGAGTATATTACATTAAGAAGTTGCGTGGCCCAAGTCCTTTGGTTGAAGCAGCAAGTTTTGGATTAAGGATTACATTTAGGCACAATTTCAATCCTTTGTGATAACAATAGTGACATCTGTATTTCTAAGAATCCTATCCAACATTCAAGGACCAAGCATATAGATATAAGGCATCACTTTATTAGAGACCATGTGACCAAAGGAGACATTGAGTTACAACATGTGGCAACTAAGAATTAACAGACTGACATCTTTACTAAACCATTGGATTTCAACACTTTCAGCACTTTAAGAACTACAGTGGTTGAACTTTTTTCTGTTGATTGTTGTTTTCTTTTTGTAGTTTTTTTCCTTACTTTTTTTTTTTTACTTTTCATCTATTTTTGATGATTTGATTTTCTTCATTGTTCTATTTTTTTTTCTTTTAATCACTGCAAAATTGATATCTTATGCCGTATTTTTATTTTTTGAAAATTTGTAGTAAATGATTGACATCTTTAAAATTAGTTAAAGGGGGAAAACACTGTTGATTATTTCCTTCTCTCTAACTTCTTTTAGTGGTGGAATTTTTTTTTTCTAAACAAAAATCTATCTCAATTAACAACTGGATTATGAAATTGAGATCTTTTCAATCTAGCTACAGTAATCTATTATATATATATATATATATATTTTATTAAGTCTTTTTTTTAATAAAAAATGCTCAAAGAGCACCAATCATTTGAGAAGAGGCATAAAATGAGCCCACCAAAAGCAAGCTTCTTCTCTTTTAAAATATTTAAATCTTAGAAGAATACATGTATCACTTGATATTTTTCAAAGGCTTGATTTCAAAAATTCATGATTGTATCTAATTACTTTGATATATTATTCTATAAAATATTTTTTTTGGAACTAAGTCTAGAAAAGGTCTCTTTTTCTTATTCAATTATTTATTCTGATTTAGATCCTTATTTTCAAAAGATGGTTTCTCTTGGGAGAAGTCTGAGTCAAAGCTAACATGATCGATTGTTCCACCATTTTCTCAAATTTCAACGATGTTAACCCATTTATTCTTACAAATTTTTTAATTCAATCACATGCGGAATTTATTTTATTCAAGATTTGATAAGAAAAAAACCTTATTTAACTTTTGTTCTTATCTTTTTGTATTTTATTTTTTCTTTTAAGTTAATTTTTAATGTGTTTGGGCTTTCTCTAATCATCTCCATCCATTATCTGATTTTAAACTTTTTCTCACATCGTCTCGGACAATATTTATATCATCCTAGATGATATGTTCAATTCACTCTTTAAAATTCCATCTAATGGCTATTTTGACTCTTCTACTTCTGATTATCTTAGACGATACGATCATCTTCTGTTTCAATTATTTATGATCATCCTAGATGATCTTCCTCACCCTAGATAATCTTCATATTCTCTGCTCAATTATTGGTGATTGTCCCAAATGATACACCTGTTCGTATTGGATGATCCACAAGGTAAAATTTGGCACTCATCTTTAATTCGGTTGATATGATCCATTATTATACATCATCCTAGACGATCCACCTAATCATCCATGGTATTCAACTTTTTTAACGGTCGTTCGAAATGACTCCTCTAGAAGATCTCATGTGTCTTATCATCTCAGATGATATCTGATCCTCTTGGACGATTTTACTACCTTTTTGACCAATCGTGTCAGATGCAATTATTACATCATATCGTCTTGGATGATTCTAAGATCATCGTGGACGATCAGGATGATTCTTTAAAAATCAAGGCTTTCGACCATTTTTCTCACAAGATCAGCAAGAGTAAGAGAAAAGAGGTTTTGATAAGGATCTTATGAGAAAAATGATGGAAAGCAATCTTGCCACCCTTCTAGGAGTTCCTTGAGGGTGAATCTGGACCCCCGCTTCACTGAGGTAGAAGATCAAGCCGCCTCTCAAAGCTACAAAATAGCAAGGATTACTGTATCCCGGACTGTTAATCCACACATTCTTTCCTGCGCTATCCTAGATCTTTTTGCGCATACTTTCTTGACCTTCCTTCATACTCTCTCTGTACCCTTCAACTCTGAGCTACTTTTTGAATTTTTTGCTAGTCTCCGCATTAATTCTTCTTTCACTTCTCTTGGGTCCTATATGAATCGACATCCCGTCAAAATCACATATAAGGACTATCAAGAACTTTTGCAACTTTCCACCACAGGGGACAAACTCCATATCCTGTATTCTGATCCTAATTACAATTAGACTCTGGCCAACCACTTTCTTAGAAATACTAATGCTCACTTTCACATTGGAGAGTCTAACACTTTACTCAGAGATGCTAGGATAATCCAGCATGTCCTTCGCACCTCAAATCTTCATAAAGCTGGTGATAGCATTCATATCACTCCTCTTCATTCGATCACCACTTTTTATATTTTGGCTCGTCGAGAATATGCCACTGATTTGATTTTTTATTACATTGAGCATCTGACCACTATTCATGATCCAGGACATCAGAGGAAGCCCAATCTTACTCTAGGACATATCATTGCTTATGTCTTAGAATCAAAATACAACCTCCAATATCCTGCCCCACCAAATTTTTAGCCATCCTTCTACTCAAATAACTCCTTCCATACTCTTCACAATACTCGTCTCCACCCGGGGAACGAGGAATCTAAGGGAGCTAAGGAGGAGGAAACTCCTGCACCTATTCCTGCACATACTCCACTCTGTCAGCACTCTTAGCTGGAACAACTGGTGGAGCGATTCGACTAGTGGGAGACTCATTTTGAAACCTTCATTGCTAAACAGGAGCAACAACATGTGCAAGAGATTGCTTACTTTGATGCTTACATAGCTCACCAGTATATCCAGCATGACCAGGATATGACCTTGCTTGGGGAGCAGTTTATGACTCTTTCCAGTTACTTTCAGCCGCATCTACCACCACCTGCTCCTCCTTCAGATGATCAGGGGCCATCTTTCTTTTAGTTTGCTTATTTTTGTGTGATGTTGTTTTACTTCTATTTAGTAGTTTATGTTGTTTTTATTTGTCCCTCTTTTTTGTGATGTAAAAAGGATAAGTAGCTGTACTAGTTTGTACTATTATAGTCTGTTCTAGTTTGTTATGTTTTTATGATGGAAAGTTGAACTATTTGAATTATGGTTTTTTCTTTACCTTCTTTCATTAAAACTGTTTTGATGTACTTCAATTACTTTGTGTTTTCCATCATAAAAAAGGCAGAGATTATTGCAAATCTGCTTTCAGGGATTATAATTTTGATGATAGCAAATACTTTTATTTCTCTATGTCTACCTTGCCTACTAACATTTCAGGTTCATAAGATCAAACTGCAATTTGAACCAGCTCAAGATTGGGTAGACTAAGTATGAGTCAGTTTATAAACTTTTTCCTTTCTTGAGTCTATTACAAATGATGTGGTTCTTCATGCTAAGTAACCTTGCACACACACACATGGGGGAAAATTTCTGTCTATTTTTAGAGTTCTCTATTTTTGGTCACATCATCTGAGATAATCCACAAATCATCCTGGATGATATGTTAAAAGTATAAACCCTAATTAGGGCATTCTGATTAAGGTAGTCATCATTAAGCGCATCGTCTTGGACAATATTTGTATCGGCCAAGATGATAGGTTCAAATCAGAAAGAATCAGACGCCAGATCTATTAAGGTATTATTTGCTTTTGAACATCATCTAGGATATCATCCTGAATGATGAAACATAATTATTCTTAAATTAATTTGGTTATTAAGGAAAGAAATTAAGGTTTGATTGCAAGATCAAACCATCCTGGACGATCACATGATCGACTTGGACAATCAATTCAAAAAAACCTTAGTTTTTCCTGGACGATCAATATCGGACACTTTCTATTCAAGGCTATGGTCTGGATGATCTTCACAATTTGAACTAATTATCTGGGATGATCGTAAGATCAGCCTAGATGATCATGCTAATTTTTCATCATCCAGACATCCTTTCAGTGCAATTATCTGGATGATAATTAATGATTTGTACTAATCATATAAGATGATATATTATTATCCTGGATGATATGAACAAAAACCTTCTACTCATCCCAAACCGTCCGGGCTGATTAAAAGAAATTTACACTAATCGTTTAGGATGATATTTATATTATCCTGGATGATAAAGTTAGTTTGTATAAATTAAAAGCTATTCCAAAACTCTTCTATTTAAGAGCTCTTGTACTACCCAAGAAATCATCTTTTGTTACTGTCTTGACCTGACAGAGCCCAGAGGAGAGGGAAAGAAAGGGAGAGGGAGAGAAGATCTTGTGAGGGGGAGTTTGTGAGGGGTTTCACAATGGTTGCTCCAAGCAAGGATCCAAGTCATCTTCTCTGATCATTTTCCCTTATTCTTGGAGGTTCAAGAGAGGTCCACTTCAATAATCGATTAAGGTTCTCTGTCTTCTTTAGGAGGAAGCAAAAGGAGTTGGGTTATGTGCTTCTTTGGTGTTGCTGGAAAGAAGGTTTTGTATAGTCTTCTCTGCCATGTTGTAGTAGAAAAAGGAGAGACACTGAGTTTAGTGTAATACTCAGAGGTCACCTTCGGGGAGTGGATGTAGGTCGAGTTGATCGAACAAGTATAATTTTTTTTCTACTATTTTTTTCACATTTAATTTTCTCATATTAAATTTCATTTTATTCAATTTTGGTTTGGTTGAGATTTTGTTTTTGATTGAAAGATTTTTTAAAATACTAATTCACCCCCCCCCCCCCTCTTGGTTAGCTTGGGCTATTTCATAAGGGCTTAACATCCCTAACAAACTTTCATTTATGTGATAGTAAGAAAAAGTGTCATTCAAGAGATGTTTCCTCATCTATAAAATTTATTATTGGAACTAGAACAATTGATTATGAAGCTTCTTCATCATCTTCGATCAGGTTAAAAATGAATAGATTTGCAAATCAAGTTTCCATGGTTGGATATCTTATTGATCATTGCTCATCTGAACAAGTAATTCCAAACCTAGTTGTTGATGATGTGAATACAACTGTGAATGTTGAAACCAGAGTAAACTTATCATCAGTTCCTTATGAACCAGGAATTTCTATTCAGAAGAATCAGGTTTTGAATGCTTGGGTGTAAACAAAATATATCAAGATCAATCTTCCTAATCGAGAGTATAGGAATAGATATATCAATGTGAAGCTTGATGAAAATAAAGTGGCAAAGAATGTAGTATTCCTTAAAAACTCCCTTGTGGTGAAAGTGTTTGGTAAGATTATCCCTTTTCCTTTATGTAGTATTGAATTGAGATGTCAATGGGTTAGATTTGGTGGTTTTCACATAACTTCCCTTTGGTTAGATTCAATTTTTTCCTCTTTCCAATCTAATGAAGCTATGTAAGAGGTTCTTAGTGGTGTTCCTTGGTATTTGGGGTGACATATTATGGGGATTGATAAATGGGCAACACAATTCTCTCAAGAATCCTTAAAAGGGTTAACATTACCAATTTGGATTTGTTTGCCGCATTTGCCACTACATTGTTGGGATGAAACTAATCTAGAAATGATTACTTCAAAGGTGGGATATCTTATGTTATTTGATGGCAATATGCTTAGATGGGGGAGAAGGGAGTTTGTGAGGATCAATGTTTGAATAAATTTTGATCCTAAGTTACATCATTTTGTTTGGATTAAGGGATCATATGGAAATTTTTTCAAAAAGTTGAGTATGAAAATATTTCTTGGTTATGTTTTTCTTGTGGTAAGATTGGTCATAAATTATATTTCTTCATGGATAATTGTAGTAAACAAATTAATGAAGGCATCAGTAATCTTGTAGAGGATATTCATTGAAAAATCAAGGTAAATGAAGCTCCTTTATCAAATAATTATAAATATTGTCCTTGGATGCATGTGAAGTTTAGGAACAAGAAGAAGAATATGGGACTGAATAAGAATTTTGGTAAAAATGGTCCTAAGAAGTCTGTAGAAAATTTAAATATTAAGTCTGATTCTAATATAGATAATGTAGGTATTCTCTTTTTTTTAGGAAATGCAAATTGCATTAAAAGATGAAGAAAAAACTATTACATGCTAAAAATGAAAATAAAAACTAAAAAACTTCCATTTCCAAACAAAGGGAAAGGAAGCCCAAAAGAAATGCAAATAAAACATAGAAAAAGTGTATTTGCAAAATAAAAAGGTACATAATGGAAATAAGATCCACTAATCCTCACTTTGAACCAGTTGGGGTGTTGCGGACACCAAATTTTTAAAATAACCAAAAAAAGGTTGGTTAGTATCCCAAAGTTCCCAAGCAAGTAAAAAGTGATAACTAGATAAAGTCTTAACTTCCATTAATCTAAATTCATAATGCAAAAACACAAAATTGATAAACTGAAAATTAAGAGACCAAACAACCACCTCTTCATTGCAGACACCAACCAACAAACTCATCAACAAAGTCAACCCACTAACAGACAGGAACTCTAAAATCTCCATTCCCTTCAAGTCTTCAACAATCACGCCAAGATATTTAAAGATCAAAGAAGTAGAAACCATTGGCTTAGTTGGGATATGATCCAACCTAAAGTCTTAATCAATGTGTCCAACAACAAACACCTTAGATGATCCAAACAAAGTTGACGAAGCAATGACAATGACTCCAACATCAAGAGGCTAATATACGACCTCTACAATACAAAAACCATATGAAATGATAATCATCACCAACGTGGCAATCAAAAAACTAGTAATATTCAAATTCTTCAAGTCTTCACCAAATAGGACTTGATCTTCATAGAACAAAGAAGTAACTTTCTTCAGCCTAGATTGGATAAGCTCCAACCTAAAACTACCTCCAATACATCTAGGAGTGTCAAAACAAACTTACATATAAGAACCAGATAACACTATATCAATCACTGCAATAAATTTGACTTTACCAGTGAAACCCTTCCAAATACCTGCATAACCAGCAGCAATCATACCAAAATCCACATGAAACAAAACTATTTCCTTAAAAGTATACGAAAATTTGAGTTTGTCCACAATCGAAGGCAGTAAAATAACCAACAAGATTGCATTATCCACAATAATCTTCAAGAATCCATATGCAATTGGTTCTTCTAAATAGAAAGATCTACCTTTATAATCCAAACACCCATACATCAACCATCTCATAAACATAAAACAATCACACACCAAGAACACAATCAAACCAAATATGGAATCAAGAAAAGCCATGAACTAGAGCAAACCCAAACTTCGATTATCGCAAATAATAACAAATTTAAGCCAAGCAAAAAATTTGTTCCAAGAATTACTATATGCAATGATGAGCCAACAAAAAAACTCCTCCAAAAGCACCTTCAAATTTGTAATCTCAACAAAATCAATCAAGAATCTAATACCAGTAGAATAAACACAATCCGCACAATTGAAAGCTAAACCAAGCTGACAGAGATCCGTCTTCATGCAAAACTTTGCAAAAATCAACTTAAAATTAATAGATTCACCAAAATCATTGATCCAAAGAAGAACCTCTGCCGAAAAATCTTCACCAAAATTGCATCTCTGCATAAATTGCCTTTAGCGAATCGAAAACTTGATCTGCCAAAGTCACACTAAGGAACTCCATCTACCATACCAGGCTGACAGAGAACCATCGAATGCCAAAGATCCTACAAAATCACTAAGAACACCTTTCCACCAAGATCGCCTTCTCCGCTCCGCTCTGCCAAGTGCTTAAACTATTAGTTTGGTATTATTTTTCGTGATAATGATGGTATTCATGAAAAGAAAAATTTTTTACCTTCAGTTGCTGTGGAGTGTGAGATCTTGAAAGATAAAGAAGTTGAGATTGATTCTAGTATTCACTTGAATGGAATGAAAGCTAATAAGTTCAATATCTTATCAATGTAGCAGGAGGTAGACATCGATGATAAGAATAATAATGAGAAAGATGTAGATATATTGGGTGGATCCATTCTTCAATCATTTGTATATGAAGAAGGGAATGATCTAAAGGATTTTTGGAAAAAGGTTGAAGTGTAATTGGAGTGGAAGGAGTTGATCACACCTATGGAAGGATTAGATTCAACAACTGATTGCTTACCTAATATGGAGAAGAATGATATTAGACTTGAATGCAACACAGATTGATGAAAGATGCAGGGCAACCTTCAATCCAAAGTTTGATTTCAGAGATGACTCTAAAGCATTACCTAAAGATAATAGTTATTTGGCTATAAGTTCTTCAAGTGTTAAAATTAAATGCTTGAAAGAACTTAAATCATTAGGACCTATTGAAGTAATGTCTAGGAAATAAAAGGGTGACTTGAAGATGGGTAAAAGTGGTTGGGATAAATCCCCAGTTCTTACTTAAATGTCTTCATTTATGTTTTGGAATTGTAAAGGAGTCAAGAAGAAGGAGGCTTCTCTTTATCTTAATGAAATTATAAGAGATAATGGGGTTTTTTTATCGGTTTGTTAGAAACTAAATTGGCTTCAAATGAGAGGAGGGATGTTTATAGAATTATTGGGGACGATTGGGACTTTTTTCATCATCCTGTAGTGGGTACTTCGGGTGGGATTCTTATTCTTTGGAATAGAGGGGAGGCATCTTTTGATGTTATTGAGAGCTCATCTCAATGTGTGTTAGGGTCGATTTAGTTTCTTAATGGGTGGTTGTGGAATGTGTCTACTATGTATAGTAATGAAGATGTGTTGTGAGAAGAGAGTTATGGGATAGAATTGAGAAATTTTTTACCTCTAACATTCCATCCATTGTTGGTGGGGATTTTAATTGTTTGTTGTCCAAAAAAGACAAGAGAGGGGGGAAGAGATTTCTTTTCTCTCAAGGGCCTCAAGAGATGAGGGCCTTTTTGGATAATAATGACTTTCATGATGTAGGTGTAAGTGGTCCAAGATTTCCTTGGTGTAACAACAAAGAAGAAACATCAAGAATTTGGGAAAGATTGGATATATGTTTGATTAACTCGGTTGCCATGTAAAGTGTTCCATTTGCTCTTGTTAGGCATCTTGCAAGAGTTGCCTCAGATTATTATCCTATTGTTTTCAAGATTAATGAATGTCCTTGCCCTCAAATAAAGTTTATCTTGTTTGAAGATGTGTGGAAAACATTTCCTGCTGGTTGGGACATGGTCTTCAAAGCATGGAAGAAATTGGATTTAGGTGATGATGCAGAAATTCTGAACAAGAAGATGAAGAGATCATCGAAGGCTTTGTATTTTTGGAATAAGAACAAATAGAGGAGCTTAAATGAACTCAAGAAGGAGTTGAAGGAGGATATTTAGTGTCTTCAATTAATTAATTTAAAATTAATTTATCAACTAATAATATTATATTTGATCAAGAACTAATTTATATTAAATATATATGAGATTCAAATGGCTATTAAATTGCTAGCTATATGGAAAAGTAAAAAAGTCTTCATATACATCCAAAATAAGGCAAAAATGGCTAACAAAAAATTATGTTTAAATAAGATAATGTTTGAAAATTCATTATAAATTGAAATAAGATCCAAATGAGTCATATAAACTATCAATTTCTATCTATATAATCTATATAATATAATGCAATAAACATTAGACAAAGTTCTGGTAAAAAAATATCATATTGAGTAAAATAAAAACTCATGCTGACTTTTAAATATATAAGTATATATTAAATATTAATATAATAATATGATGTAATTTATATTAAATTAATAATACATTAATAAATTGATGTGAAACATGACAATTTAAAATAAATACAAAATAAAAGTTTTACCATATAAGCTTATTACCTTTAATTTCTTTAATTATATATCTTTCCATATTTTATAATAATTATGCAATAAATGAAGGTTATAAAATTTATTTAATATATAAATCATATAAATTTCTATATCAAGATTAATATATAATTAATAGGTATTTAGAATGTGAGCAAATCAAATCATGCAAGTAAATATTAACAGACCACTAACATACTCCTACGATAATGTAAATTCCTTAAAGTTATCCATCTTGGTCCATCTTAATCTCAATATTTAATTGAACTTGTTGTGCAATCCAAATCCCTTAAGTAATTACTATGCACATCATTATACCTCGAATACTTAGCACATAAATTAGAACATCCAAGCATATATTTGTTATCATCAAAATTACTAAAATGGGTCATGAGGAAGAAAATATTAATAGGTTCTTGGCTTGTTGGGCCTTTTCTCAGGTTTGGGTTTTTTATTATGATTTTTCTTGATGGGTTCCCTATTTTTTATTATTCAGTTATAGAGGTATTTATCTAGTACTTTGCATGTGCATATTGGGATGAGCAATGATTAAAATGGCATTTACTTGATATATATTCCTATTGTAGCTCTCCTTCTTCTGGTTTGGCTTTTCCTCGTCTTGTTAGGTGTGGGTTTATTGTACTGACTGGTAACTGGATGTGGTCTTCATTTTAGGCTCCTGGGTGGTGATTCGCAGGTTTGCTGGGTTGTTTTATTTTGCCGAGGTTGTTGGGCCTTAATAATTGGGCAGTTGCTTATTTTTTGGTGGCTTTCAAGACTTTCCTTAGTATGTTTTATCTATTTTATGGTGGTCTGTGGTTTCCATTCTAGACACCAGGGTGGTAGTTTGCTAGGTTGTCCTATTTTGTCACGGTAGTTGGGGCTTTATTGTTAGGCTTTTGTTGCTTTTCTAGAGTCTAGATTGGCTTTCCTAGGTGTGTTATTGTTGGCTTCTTATTGGGATTGGGCGGATGATCTTCTTATTGTTCTTTTCTTATTCTACATGGAGAATTTTAGTTTGGGGGGGGGGGGGGGGGGGTTAGCTGAGGCTTTTTGGTTGGATAGAGCAGCATTGGGATTTTCCTTGTGATGTTTATGGGATCCATTCTCTCCTGAGCTCTTTCTTCTTGAGCCCCCTCATCTTTCCTATGGTATTTTTTATTTGGTTGGTGTTTTTAGGTTCCATGCCATTGAGTTTATTTGTGGGTTGTACACTCTATTTGCCTGCTATTCTTTATTGTTGGTTACGTGTTGTTAGGGTGATGTTGAGGTTTTCTCTTTAAGTTATATCTAGGGGGGTTATTGTTATAGTGATGTTGGTCTTTGTAACATTTTGTACAATTCTTATATGTGGCCTGCTAGTTAGTTTTTTTTTTTTTGCTTTTCTAAACATAGGGTGTTGGAGCTGACTTTATGTTTATATGACAGACATATGGGTTTATCTTGTATTTCTTTCTAAATATATTAGTGGCTATGTGTTGCTTCTCCATTGGGTTTATGATGGGTACTTGGATGCTTATAATGTTCCTAGCTGGACTCTAGTTATCTATCCTTACTGGTTTATGGCTAGCTGTAATATGTTTTACAAGTGGTATTTTCAACTTCTTCCTACTTTTATTATTTTGTTCTTCATTTTGGGTGCTTTGTACTCTCTTTTGCAGGATCCATTTTGTGTAGGTCATTGTGTTATTAATTTTTTGGATAAGAAGCTCACTCTCAATTTCTATGTTTGTTGCCTTCCTTCTTTTTGGGTGCTTCTACTTGTGCACCATAGATTGTACTTAGGTATTATTGTATTTTTGTTTAGCAGTGATTTTGAGCTCATAGGTTTTTTTGGCTTTATTCTTGTAACTCTTTTGAGCATTAGAGAGCTTGAGATCCCTTTAAGGACTTTGTAGTTTTTTCTTATAATTAACGCGTAGGCCCTCCATGAGTTTTCCTTAAAAAAAATAATAACAACTTAATAAAGAAATGAAAATTTGAAATTTTGATTAAAACATAATAAAACTCAAACACACAAAACATATAAAGAACATACAAAATACAAAAATAAAACACACAAATAAATCTTAACGTTCTTATACATCATCATCATCATGCTCCTATATTGACCATTAAGAAGCTAGATCTGCCTATGAGGTTTTCTGCTTTTTATCTTTTCCCCATATTATAATTGGATTATTTTTACTCTTTTCCTTTGTAGGATAAGTTTTTAAGTTGGGGCATTCAAATTTCAGATGTCCAAATTTTTTACACAAAAAGCAAATAATGTCAGAAGAAAACTTGACATTTTTACCATTTTTACCTTTTCTCCACTTTTGTTGATGCTTATGCTTGTACTTCAATAGACTTTCAAAATTATTTTTTATCAATGCTTTATTCTTACTCTCATCATCTGCTAAGCCACATTCATCCATATCTTTGACTTTTAGCACTATAGTCTTCTCATCTCCTGCATCCAAAAGTCTTTAACTTACCCTTTGCTCGTAGACAATGAGTGAGCCTATTAGATTGTCTATAGAATAAGCATTCAAATCTTTTGATTCACATATACCATGACTTTGGCATCAAATTCATCAAGTAAGGAATGTAGAATTGTGTTAACCTTCTCAAAGTTTGAAAGTTCTCTATCTAAAGTATGCAATGATGTCATAATTTGAGTAAACCTAATGTACATATCTACAAAAAGGTTTCATGTGAAAAACTTCATAGTCATACAATAATATATTTAATCTAGATTGTTTGAATTCACTTGCCTTCATATGTAATTCAAAGTTTATACCAAACTTCCTTGCCAGTGATATAGGTAGAAACAATCATATAATCTCAAAAGTTAAAGTACAAAAAAAAATAATTCAAAGATTTAACATTCAATTGAGCATTAACTATTTATTTTCTACTCCATTTAGCAAAAGGAATGTTTATTATGGCTCCATTTATAACATATGACAGTATGGAATAACCAGTTTGAATCATATGCCACATTTAATAATCATTTGATTGCAAGAAAGTAGACATGCAAATTTTCCAAAAATTAAAATACATATTTTCAAACAAAGGTTGTCGCATGATTAAATAGCCTTTCATAATGTTACGATTTTAAAAGTTACCCATTGATCTTTTCTGACAAATTTTCTAAAACTTAATTTATGAATTTTGCTCTGATACCACTTGAAATTCATAAAGGTTGTAAGATAAAAAAAGAGGAGATTATTGCAACTCGGACTTTCGAGTTTATGATTTTTATGATAACAAATATTATTGATTGCCTTTTTATTTCTTTTAGTATTTGTCGAGCATATTTTTAATTTGTTAACTAACATTTTGGGTACATCATGCACTATTTTTTGAAGATTTAGGGCTCAAAATTAGGTAGTATAGGTTATGTTAAATGAGCATGTAATTTTTATTTATTTATTTTTAACTACTTGAGTTAAGTTCTATATGGATGTGCACATACACACGAGAAATTAAAAATGTTTTTAAATATTTTTTTCCTTTTTTGTACATCGTACTGTATGATATGGATCATACTGGACGATCTGGTGTTACAAAAATTCATTAAAATATTTTTTTCTTAAGTTTTTTTAATATAATTAATCATACAATATAAACACCACATCATACTGGATGATCAGTTATAATTAGATAGCATACCGTCTATTAAATTGGTCAAAATTTTGAGTTTCAAAAGTTGTTCTAATCATACTTTATGAACCTATTCATACTATATGTTGTTTAAAATATTGCCTAATTTAATCCTATAATTAGTAAATCAAATCTATTTAATTTTTATATTTTGATCGTATTATACAAATTGGAATATACTGTACGATCAAGAGAGATAATTTTAGTCATCCCATGATTCATCCTAGATTAACTGCATTTCTGTTGAACTAATCATACAATATAATCAATCATTTGTACTTATGATCGTATAGTACCAACATGTAAATTTAATTATTTGTACTGATGTTTTTTTTTTTTTGCTAAAATCCACTAACGATCCTGCACATTAATATTAAAAAAAGGTATAAGGTCCTTAAAAAGACCTCCAGCTTGCTACTGCTCCAAATACTTATAATCAAAGTAGAAAAGAAAACTAAGAGCTAGAAGTCCCTTTTAAGAAAAATTACATAGTACCCTAATAACATTCTACAAGTAAAAATGGAAAGGGAAAGATAAATCTCATTAAGCATCGCCTTTCCAATCACAATTGGTTCCTACACAAAATGAGAGCGAGTCTCCTAAAACCTAGAAAAGAGGCTTGTAAGGACACTAAACAAAAAATTTAAGAATAAGAAGAAGATGAAAAAAGAAATTGAGAAAGTTAGACCCATTGGTTAAACTCGAAACAAAGAGGAATTTTTGCATATTCCTATAATAGGAAATGAAATTGATATTAAGATAGCCTTTGTGAACCCAATGGTTATCAGCCAATATCTACTTTAAACTATTGACACTGAGCATAAAATCCCCCAAAAAAACACCTCAGACTATAATTACTCTAACCCAGCTAACAAACATTCCAATTCCACAGATCACTAAAAGGCAAGCCACACAAAATATAGTTTCAATCAATTAAAATACAATAATGATAAGCCTCCTTAAAAGGATTCGAATAAACCATAAAATTATCAGTTTCCTTTTGATATAACCTCGCATACCAATCGAAATTGTTCCCAAGAGTAGCTAGAACATAGAAGTACAGCAAAGTGACATACAACAAATTAGGAAGATAATTATAAATAAAAGAAATGAAGCCCAAATCAGCATTAGTACAGAAAACCATAGCCTTATAGTTCCTAAAGCAAACCAAAACAAAATTGTGGAGTGTGGGACAAAGATCACTCAGCGACTTGCCATGACTACCAGGAAAAACTACAAGATAAAAATAAAAAAGAGCTAAAGCCAAGATCCCCAACAGCAACCGCCCAACAATATAAATGCAATCATGAGGGGTGGAACCAATGAGATTAAACTTCCAATCAATGCTATTACTCATGCAACCATAGTAGCTGAACAATAAAAGCAAAATAGGATATAGGATAATAGCAATTGACATAATGTCTCAAATAATATTATTCATGAAACAAGACTAGGACAACTTCAGACTGATAAGAGCCAAAGTGCTCAGCAAAACCTACATAATATATGCATCAGTCCAACAAAAATCATCATGGGTCCAGCTGATAGCAGAAACAACAAATATATATTAGGTAAAAAACCAATAAAAAAAGAAGACCAAATAAATACCAAACCAGAGGCTAATCATCAAAAATTAAGAAACCAAGAACACCAAAGCACAGGGACCATTAACTAAAATGATTATAGGGGAGACCCAATCGATCTATTCTGGCCTAACCTTTGATCTATTTAGGTAAAGAATATTCATAATATTTAGTGAAGCCAGGCAAATACTAGCCCATTTTAGCTAAAGCATCTTCCACCGCATTACACTCTCTTAGAATATGGAAAATAGAGTAATTAATGAGAAAGAGCCAATACTTAATATCCCTTATCTTATAGAAATTAGTAGGATTAGGAGTAGTGTTACCTTCAAGATAATGAATCAAAAGCATAGCATCAACTTTGATCCAAATATTTATAATGCCAAGAGAAATGCATAATTGGATACCAAAAAGAAGACTTTCATTTCAGCTTGGATAGTATTGTTAGCAATGGAGGGTCCCGTTAAAGCCATATTAACAAAACCATTATAATTTTGAATAGTACCACCACAACCTACATTAAAATTATTCCTATAACCATCAATATTAAGGCTGAAACATCCCTCCAAAGGCTTCCTCAAATAAATCAACTTATCTTTATTGCTAAGAAGATGGGGGGTAAGATTCAAACCAAAATCACAAGCCACATGAAGACAATTTTTAAAGGAGGCAGCATTAACTAACAGCACCATACAGCTGAAGAATTGTATTTTTAACTTTAGCAATGCCACTTAAATCATCCATATTAATATTCTCATGCTTGGAAGCATTCCTACTGCTCCATAAAAACTAACAAATAATAACATGAAGAATATTCCTAATATGAACTTCTATAGGAATGAAGCAATCTTTTAGAAGAGAAACAATATAATTATAGCGAGTTGTAGAAAGCATAGTAAACATACTCCTAAAATGAATCAAAAAAGTTATAGCAATAGGGCCCCGGATAAATACATGGTTCAAATTCTCAACATGATAGCAACATTGACATTTAGAGACAATATAAAAACCTTTCCTTAATAAAATAGAATCAATAGATATTTATGTAAAATCCTCCAAAGAAGAAAAGAGTAAGAAAGGGGAATGCTAGCATTCAAAAGTGACACATAAAGAGAATTTTTAGGCAAGCTTTTTAGTATCAAAATTTCCATCATTAGAACGATTAAATAAAATGCAATCCTCATTCTCCAAATAAATATATATCTTAATAATTAAATTAACTTGGCCCATAAACTTTTTCGCTCTAAAAGAAAACCACAGTTTGTGATAATAAGTCTTGATTATATCACTAAAGGTCCAGAAACCTATTTTATCCTCATCCAAAGCCCCTAAATAATTACTCTAAGAACCCCACACAATAGACTGATTGCCATCCTTGAAACCCAAAAGGAATTTATTAAATAAAATCTCCATTCAACTATAAACATTAAAGGTCGGGCATATCGTATGCAGCACATATATCATAATCGAGCACAAAACATGTTTAATGAGAAGAAGCCTCCCACAATAAGAAAGAAAATTGAAATCCCAAGAATAAAGTTTCTTATGTATAGTACTGAAAATATCATCAAATAAATGAGAAGTTTTCTTACCCTTATAAGGAAAAACACCTAAATACTTCAATGGAAGAAGCCTTTTTTTCAAACTAAATTTTCCTTCAATACTAGTAATGCGGCTAAAGGAAATAGATTTAGCAAGAAAAAAGCAACTCTTAGTAGAGTTAAAGATTAAAACACTAGCTTGATGAAAAGAGTTAAGAAATCTGTAAAGGATGTTCAACATTTTAATAGAGCCATTAGAGAAAATAATAAAATCATTTGCAAAGCTCAAATGACTAATGGGAAAACCACCACTCATTTAAAAAAAATAGACTAGGGTGGGTCCTAAAAAGATTGTTAATACCACGAGATAAGAATTTCACATCAATGATACACATAACAGGAGATAACGAGTCCCCTTTGTCTAAGACCATGAGAAGACTTGAAAAAAGCGTGGAACTTACCATTGATAATAATATAGAAATAACAAAACTCAATAGTATTTTAAATAAGATTGATGAATTGCAACTTAAAACCTAAAAGTTTTAAAATTGTATAAAGAAATTCCCAATTGAGATTAACATCGGCTTTAGGAATGTCATCTTCGAAAATAATATTACCACTAGCAACCTTAACATGCAAATTATGAAATAATTCTTGCGCAAGTAACACATTATCAAATTTTGAGCTACCATTAACAAAACCAATTTGTTCTAACGAAATAATAGTATAAAGAATTAATGAGAGCCTCCCCATAATAATTTTAGTAATGAACTTGTTAAAAAAGGTACATAATCTAATGGGACGGTAGTCATTCCAAAATTTAATAGCATTAGATTTGGGGATTAAAGCTATGGAAGTAGAAGTAAAGACTTTAGGGATAGGATTACCCTTAAAAAAATCAACCACAACATTGATATGGTTCTCATTAATGATCTCCCAACATTTTTGAAAAAAATATATTAGTAAAGCCATCCTGACTAGCATCTAACTCAGAGTTCATGTCTTTCAAAGTATTCCAAATTTTCTCTTCAAAAGGAATGTTAGTCAATATCAAATTATCCTCATAAAAAATAAGAGTATAAATAAAAGAAAAATTAGTGTTAAAATCAGGGCAAAAGTTACTATTGAAAGGTTTTTCAAAATACTGAACACCCGAAGCAGCAATAAATCTTGATCCTCAATCACACTCCCATCAGGGGTAATGAGCTTATGAATATTCCTACTAACTTGATTATGATTAGCAATATTATGAAAGTAAGTAATGTTACGATCACACTCCACAAGAAATTTAGAGGATGCCTTTTGTCTCCAATAAGCTTCTTATTTTTCCTGAAGTTAAAAAAAAAAAACAAAAAACAAAACTTTCGTAGCATTTAGACTTAACAAGTTATCAAAAGTGGAATTCTGCATATAAACCAAATCAGCATTCTCACCCTCTCTTTCAACAAGTTTAATATTAGAAAATATATTTTTAAAAATGCATTTATTCCACCAAGAGAGTTTTTACTTAATCCTTTTAAGTTTGAACCAAAATCTAGTCTTACCATAAACATTATCAAACAAGATAAGAGGGGCATCCCAATCACTCTTCACATTATATAAAAATTTTTATTAAGAAGCCACATATTCTGGAATTTAAAAGGTTGAATTATATTATTTGTAGTTCTATTAATGTTAATTAATAAAAGAGAGTGATCAGATAAAGTTCTAGTTAAATGCTCAATGTGGGTAGTTTGAAAAGATGAAATCCAATTATCATTAAAAAGGATATGATCCAATCTTTTCCATATTGTACCCTTACTCTAGGTAATACCTTACCTGAAAAACTAAAATCATGCCTATTACTACTCATAATCATATCATTGAAATCCTCCGTAGCATGAAAATTGGGAGGTTTACTACAGACTCTTTTAGTAGCATTAGTAATATAGTTAAAATCACCCCAACTATCCAAGGTGCATTAACAGAAGAAGAAAAATTGGTAAGTTGATCCCAAAGAATTTTTCTCCCTAATCTAGAACATGAGGCATAATAAAAAGAAGCATAGCAAGAAACTTTGTTAAAAGTAATGTTGGTATGAATCAATTGAGGCAAATCCATAATAACATCTATGTTGCGAATCTAATTTCATGAAATATAATTTTGATGATAGCAAACACTTCTATTTTTCTACAACTTCCTTGCCTACTAACGTTTCAGGTCCACAAGATTAATTTGTAAATCGAACTAGCTTAAGATTGGGTAGATTAGGACTTAGTCATCTTATAATGTATGTCAAGTGTCTTTTACCTTTTCTTGAGTCCTTTGTACTAATAGAGGTCCCGATGTTAAGTAATCTTGCACGCACGCACTTGGGGGAAAAACTCTGTTTATTTTTAGTGTTCTCTATTTTTGATCACATCATCCAGGATGATCTAGAAATCATCCTGGATGATCAGTTTAAATTAAAAACCCTAATTAGGGCATCTTGGTTAAAGCAACCATCATTAAGAAAATCATCCTGGATGATAAAGCATCATCTGGGATAATAGGCTCTGATAAAAAAGGATCAGCTACCACAACCTATTTAGGTATGCGTTATTTTTGGACATCATCCTGGATATTGTCTAGAACATCATCCTGGTTGATGTAGTGAAATTATTCCTAAATTAATTTGGTAATTAAGGAAAGTAATTAAGTTTTAATTTCTCGATCATGTCATTCTAGATGATCGTAAGATTATACAAGATGATTAGTTAACAAACCTTTGTTCTTCTTGAATGATTCACAATCGGCATGGGATGATGTTTTGGCCGATCTTTGATATTTTGTACTAATCATCCATTCTATTCATGAGATTGTTTTGGACAATCTAGTTAATTTTATATCATCCAGACATCCATCCAGGGCGATGTTCTAGATGATATGTGACATTTAGTTTTAATCTGCCTAGAAAATCAGGAGATTGTCTTAGATGATGAAGTTACTTTATCATCATCTAGACATCCATCCAGGGTGATGGTCTAGATGAAATTTATTGAATTAAATTAATCGTACATGATGATATACTATCATCCTGAATGATTTGAACAAAAGAACCTTCTAATCGTCCAGACTCTCCTAAATTATTCGAGCTGATTAAGCTAAATTTGAACTATTTATACGGGATGATCAGTCGATTGTCCTAGATGATATTTGACAATTAGTTACAAATTAGGACAATTTTGGAGCCCTTGTTTAAAAGATCTCTTATATTTTTAAGAGGAGATCTTTTTCTTCTATCTTGGTCTGAGAGTGCCAAGAGGAGAGGAAGAGCAAGGGAGAAAGAGAGGATCTTGTGAGAGGGAGTTTGTGAGGGTTTCATAAAGGTTTCTCCAAGAAAGGATCCGAGTCGTCTTTTCTGGTCATCATCCCTAGTTCCTTGGAGATTCGAGAGAGGTCTACATCAGTGACTGATCAAGGTTCTCTTCCTACTTCAAGAGGAAGCAAAAGGAGTTGGGCTCTCTACCTCATTGGAGTTGGTGGAAAGAAGTTTTTGTACAAGCTTCTCTACCTTGCTGTGGGGGAAAATGGAGAGGCACTCAGTTTAGGGCAATACCTGGAGGAGAGACACCATGGAGTGGATGTAGTCAAGTTGACTTAACCACTTTAAAATTTGGTGTGTTCTTTCTTATTATTCTTTCGCATTTAATTTCTTCACTTCATTACTCTTATTGTGAATCTTTATTTTGTTGTGTTTGTGTTTTTGGTCGGAGAAAATTTTTAATACTAATTCACCTCCCCCCTCTTGGTAAGCCTCGGGACAAGTTCATAAGGGCCTAATATCCCTGACAATCTTTCAAGTGGTATCAGAGCGAGATTCATAAAAATGAGTTTTTGAAAACTTTTTAATTTTAAATAATGGCTAATTCTAATAATTATAATATTGTAGAAGGGTATTATTTTACCCGACCACCTTTGTTTGACAATATTCCTTTTAATTTTTGAAAAACTCATATGTTTAGGTTTTTATAATCGATTGACTATCACATGTGGATGCTTGTTAAGGATGGCTATTCACCTCCATCTCATAAAATTAATGGCATTAAAAATGAACTTCTTTTCACTGAATGGACTTTTGATGATAGGGAATTAGCTCAACTGAATGCAAAATGCTTGAACTATTTTTTCTATGCTTTGAAATTTGAAGATTACATGCGTGTTTTAACTTGTTCTACTGGTAAAGAAATTTGAGATAGAATATGTATTACCTATGAGGGAACTAATGAAGTTAAGCAATATAGGTTGAATATTTTTTTGTATGACAATGAACTTTTTTGTATGAAACCTACTAAATCAATTTCTAACATGAATACTAGGTTTACTCCAATTTTTCACCTCATTGCATGCCTTAAGAAGAGAGCTAACTAACTATGAAAGAGTCAATAAAATTTTGAGATGCTTGCCTTCTTGCTTTGATGCTATGATTACTACAATTTCTTAATCTAAGGATTTGAATACTTATTCTATTGATAACTTACTTGGGTCACTCATTGCTCACGAGCAAGGGGTGAACCAAAGACGACTTTATGTAGGAGAGCGAAAGAAGGACAAGACTGTGGTGTTGAAGGCTAATGATATGGATACAAATTCTACTGGATCTGATAGTGATGATGTTGCCTTAATCACTAAGCAATTCAAAATCTTTCTAAGCAAGAATCACAAGCACCATCAGAAGTGAAAAAAAGATAAGGATAGTAAAAATTTTAAAAGTTCTTTTGATATTATTTATTTTGAATGCAAGAAGCCTAGATATGTCAAAGATGACTGTCCTACACTTAAGGCTTCCTCAAGCAAGGAGAAGGTTGAGGAGAAACCCAAGTTCAGGAAGGATTAGAAGCATCTCTAAAAGGCATTCTAGGCGAATTCTGCATCTGACTCCTCTGAGACTGAAGAAGAGGAGGAGACTACAAATTTGTGTTTGATGGCAGGTGATCACCTTGGTCATTCTGACCAAGAAGAGGTATTTGAACTAAGCTACGAATAATTACTTTAAGTTTGTAAGAAAATTCATGCATCATATAGGAAACTTAAGAAATTGCATGCTAGTTTAAAATTGGAGTTTTTGAATTTATAAAAAGAGCATGATATTTTATTGAAATATCACTACCAAATTGATAGAAATCACATGTCATTATTTGATGAGTTTGATGAATTGAATAAAAAAGCATTATGAGGTTGTTATTGAGCATGATTCATTGAATGCAACCTCCACCTCACTTTAAACTGATTTTAAAACATATATTGATGAAGCTGAAAGTGAGGAGCACTATTTGAGAGTTAATAATACTATTTTAGAAAGTGCTAACTCAAGATTTAAAGAAGATTTGAATGCACATGAGGAAAATAGGACTGCACCCACACTTAATCTAAACCCAAAACCTAGGAAGAAGAACTATAACCGTAATAGATTAGTAAATCCTTCTCCTGGTGTTAGATGTTTTTCATGTGCAATGCTAGGGTACATTTCACACACTTGCAATATTCACCATAGTACACATTGGGTGTGGAGACCCAAATTGCATGATTCACGGCATAACACACATGCATCACTTTCTTTCTTCCATAAGAAGAGACCCAAACATGTTTGGGTTCCTAAATCTGACATTTAATGATTTTGTAGAATTACTCTCATTAAAGGCATCAAGATAGCATGTGGTACTTAGACAGCGGAGGCTCTTGACATATAATTGCTAAAATTGTTGCTTAATAAATTCTGATTTGCATGTTTTCTGATTTATTGCTCGTTGTTATTTTTTTATTCTTTCCTTTTAGTTTTGAGTGTTGATTTTTTATTTGTTATTATTTCATAGTGTTTTCATCTCTGATCTTCTTATTTTTGTTTTTCTTTTTGGTCATAGCTGAAATGATATTTTATGCCTTATTTTTATTTTTGAAATTTATAGTTAATGTTTGACATCCCTAAATCAGTTAAAGGGAGAAACACCGTTGATTATTTCCCTCCCTCTAACTAACAACTAGACTTTGTGATTGAGATCTTTTCTATCTTTCTAGAGTAATCTATCTTATATATAAAATATTTAAAGTCATTATATTACTTTTGAACTTTAATAATCTTGCCGTTGCATTTATCATATGAAATTGATTCTATTTTGTGGTTTATGCTTTTCTATATTAAAGAGTGAGTTTTTTTCTCTAATATCTAGAAGATATACTCATAATTAAGAATATTTAAGAGTTTCAAAAGGGATCTTTCTTGCAAAAATTTCAAAGGTATAAAATGAGCCCCAAAGAGAAAAAAATGAAAAGATGTGCAAAGTGCGCCAAAAAAAATTGAAAGATACATAAAGTATATTTAAAATCAAAATATGTGCAAAGTGCGCAAATCAATTGGCAAGAGACACAAAATGAGCCCACAAAAGGCAAACTTCCTTCTCTTTCAAACCTTTAAATTTTAGAAGAAATCCATAGGTCACTTGATATTTTCAAAGGCATGATTTTGAATTTCATGATTGTGACAAATTACTTTGGTATATTATTTTATAAAATATTTTTCTGGAACCAAGTTTTGAACGGATCTCTTTTTCTTATATAATTAGTTTTTCTAAGTTAGGTCTTTTGTTTTCAAAAGATGATTTGCCCTAAGAGAAGTCCGAGTTAGGGCTAACATGATCGACTATTCTACCATTTGTTTGGATTTTGACGATGTAAACTCATTATTCTTATAAATTTTTAATTCAATCACATGGAGAATTTATCATATTCATGCTTTGATTAAACAAAAAAAAACTTTTTTTAAATTCATTTTGTATTTTTATTATATTTTTTGTATTTTATTTTTTACTATTATTTTTTTGTTTTTGGGCCTTCTCTGATCATTTCCATCCATCCCCTAAACTTTAACTTCTTATCAAATCATGCTGGATGATATTTATATCATCCTAGACGATACTTTCAATCCACTCTTAAAATTTCTTCTGACGGCTGATTTGACTTCTCTGCTTCTTATCATCCTAAATGATCCATTATCATCCTCAACGATCTGATCATCTTTTGCTTCAATTATTTATGATCTTCCTGGATGATACTCCTCATCTTGGACGATATTCACATCTCCTGCTCAATTATTAGTGATCATCCTGGATGATTCGCATGGCAAAATTTGGTACACATTTTAAATTTGACTAATATTATCCATTATTGCCAATTATCTTGGACGATCCACCTAATCATCCCGGATGATCTACTTTTTCGACGATCATTCAGCATGACTCCTCAGGATGATCTCCTGTGTCTTATTATCCCGAATGTTGTTTGATCATCTTGCATGATATTACCGCCTTTTTGACAAATCATACCAAACATAGTTATTTCACCTGATCGTCCTGGACGATCTATCAATTTCTTAAAATCTAAGGCATTCAAACAACGTTCCTTGAATCTTCCTCGCTCTTACTTCCTCTCAATTTTTCTTCATTATGGCTGGTTGAAAAAGATCTTATATGGCTTTTGGAAGCTCCTCGAGGGCCAATCTTGACCCTTATTTCACTAAGGAGGCCGACCAAGCCTCCTATCTATGATACAAGACAATCGGGATCACTTTATACCAAACTTTCAACCCTCGCATACTTTCTTATCCTGTTCTTGACTTATTTGCGCACACATCTCTTACCTTTATCCTTACACATACCATACAATTCAATTTTGAATTATTATTTGAATTCTTTGCTAGCCTCTGCATCAATTCCACCTTCACTACTCTTTAGTCTTATGTGAATAGGCATCTTATCGAAATCACATATCAAGATTATCATGAGCTCCTGCAAGTTGTCCATCACTGGAGACAAGCATCGCTTCATGTCTCAAGACCCCAATAATGATTGGGCTCCGGCCAATTATTTTCTAAGGAACACTAATGCTTCCTATCATGTTGGAGAGTCTACCATCTTACTCAAAGATACTTGGACAATCCAACTTGTCCTTCATACCTTAGTTGTTCCGGAAGATGGTGATCGTATTCATATAACTCCACTCGTTTCAATCACCACTTTCTACATCATGGCCCGGTGGAAATTTAATGCTACTGATCTGATTGTTTGATAAATTAAGCACCAAACAAGTATTAGAGATCCATGACATAAAAAGATTCCCAATCTTACCTTAGGACACATCACAACATATGTCTTGGAATTTAAATACAAACCTTCAATATCCTGACCCACCAAACTTTCAGCCTACCTTCTACTCCAACAACTACTTCCACATTCTTCACAGTACTTGTCTCCACCCAGAGCATGAGGAAGCTGAGGGAGTGAAGGAGGCAGTTTTTGCACCTATTCCTGCACCTGCTCTGCTCAGCCAAAACTCTCAACTGGATCAGCTATTAGAGTGGTTCGACTAATGGGAAATATGGTTTAAGTCCTACATTACTGCATAAAAGAAACAACATGCAAAAGATGTTATTTGCTCTGACTCCTATGTAGCTCACTAACACTGCCAGTAGAACCAGGACATGAACTATTTTAGGGAGCAGTTTGCTACTCTTTCCAATTTCTTTCGGATCCCACCACCATCACCACCTCCTTCTGATGATCAGTGGTCATCCTTCTTTTAGTTTGTTTTTTTATGTTTCTATTTTTATGATATACTTTATCCTTTTTAATGGTTTTTGTTTTTGTTGTGTTTTGTTCCATCCTCCTTTTTGTGATGTCAAAAAGGGGAGTAGTTGTACTATTTTATGTTGTTTAGTTGTACTATTTCGTATTGTACTATGTTCATTCTTTTATGTTTATTAGTTATACTTTATTCATCCCTTAGTATAATTTGGACTTCACGATTCACATTATTTCTATTGAACTACTTTAACTATGTTTGTTTGCTATCATCAAAAAGGAGGAGATTGTTACAAATATGATTTTAGGAAATATAATTTTGATGATAGCAAACACTTCTATTTTTCTATGGTTTCCTTGCCTACTAACATTTTAGGTCCATAAGTTCAAATTACAAATCTAACCAACTCAAGATTGGGTAGATTAGCACTGAGTTAGCATGTAATATATGTCAAGTGTCTTTTACCTTTCTTAAGTCCTTTGTAATAATGTTGGGCCGGATGCTAAGTAACCTTGTACACACACACTTGGGTGAAATATTGTCTATTTTTATTGTTCTTTGTTTTTTATCACATCATTCGGGATGATTAATTAAAAACAAAAACCCTAATTAGGGCATCCTGGTTAAGGTAGCTATCATTAAGCAAATCGTCCTTGATGATATTAGCATCGTCTAGGATGATAGGCTCAAATAAAAAAGAATCAGCCGCCACAACCTATTTATGCAAGAGTTATTTTTGGTCATCATCCTGGATGATGTAGTGAAATTATGCCTATATTAATATGATAATTTAATAAAGTAATTAAAGTTTGATTATCAATCAAATCATCCTAGACGATTGTAATATCATCATGGATGATCAGTTAACAAACCTTAGTTCTTCCTGGATGATTCATAATTGGTCTGGCTCTGTCTAGGGTGATTTTATGACCGATCTGTGATGTTTTATACTAATCATCCAAGATGATTGTTAGATCGGCCTAGATAATTTAGTTAATTTTACATCATCCAGACATCCATCCAAGGCGATGTTTTGGACGATATGTAAGATTTTGTACTAATCAACCTGGATGATCATGAGATTATCCTGGATGATGAAGTTACTTTTTTATCATTCAGAAATCCATCCAGGGCTATGGTTTCGATGATATTTATTGAATTGAACTAATTGTACAAGATGATATACTATCATCCTGGATGATCTGAATAAAAGAACCTTCTAATCGTCCAAACTCTCCAAATTGTCCTGGTTGATTGAGCTAAATTTGAACTGATCATATGGGAAGATCGGTCGATCGTCCTGGATGATATTTAATTATTAGTTACAAATTAGCGCAATTTTTGAGCCCTTGTTTTCTCAAGAGGAGATCTTTTGCTATTGTCCTGACTTGAGAGAGCCAAAAGGAGAGGGAGAGCAAGGGAGAGAGATAAAGGATCTTGTGAGGGGTTTCACAAAGGTTGCTCTAAGAAAAGATCTAAATCATCTTCTCTAGTCATCGTCTTTGGTTCTTTGGAGGTTTGAGAGTGGTCTACTTCAGCAACTAATCAAGGTTCTATGCCTGCTTCACGAGGAAGCAAAAAGATTTGGGTTCTCTATCTACTTCAGGAGGAAGCAAAAGGAGTTGGGTTCTCTACCTCACTAGGGTTGGTGGAAAGGAGTTTTTATACGGGCTTCTCTGCCTTAATATGGGGGCTAAAAGAGAGACACTGAGTAGTGCAATACTCAGCGGAGAGGCTCCAAGGAGTTTACGTAGGTCAAGTTGACCGAACCACTATAAAATATGGTGTGTTCTTTCTTATTATTCTTCTGTATTTAATTTCTACACTTCATTACTCTTGTAGTGAATCTTGGTTTGGTTGTATTTATGTTTTTGGTTGGAGAAATTTTTAAATACTAATTCACCCCCCCCCCCCTCTTGGTTCCCCCCCCCCCTCTTGGTTAACCTCAGGACTAGTTTATAAGGGCCTAACATCCCTGATGAACATTCAATCTAAATAAATAAATTGTTTCTAAAAAATCCAAATAGTGTTTGTATAGTTACCAATAGACAAATCAAAACCCAATTTAGTATGAACAGAATCCAATTTAGTGGAAGAGATTAACTGCTCAAGAAAAATCAGAAGATGAATATCATGCATCCTACAAAGATTCTTAACTCTATCCTTAGATAGAGAACCACCCAAACCCCTAATATTCCACACAAGAGTTTTAACCATTAATAACAAGATGGGAAGCTCTTGTGACCCTAGGGGTAATTTGTAGCAATACCTTTTTATTCTTACCCTTCTTTTTAGTATAAGAAATAAAACCTTCCTCCATCAAATTAGCCTTACTATTAGGAGATGACATAGAGTTAATAGTAAAGTACTTAAGACCATCCTTAGGCAAGAAAGTATCAAGGGACCCAATTCCCCTTCCTCCAAACATCTATCTTGTCCTCCACATCCTTAAAATTATGCTCAGATCCACTTTCACCTTTATTATCAGTCACTTGATTTATAGCATAGTTAGTAGATAATTTTTCTTCAGAATGAGGATCCCTATTGTTCCCCTCCATGACTTGATTAACTAATGAAATAGTAGTATAAGGATGATCCCCAATTTTCTTCTCAACTCCATTTTCACTCACAACATCAGGAGCATGTTCCTCAGCATAGTCAGCATCAACAATAATAATATTATCTAGTACATCTTTCTTATTATTTTCCAACAAACTTCACTCCCATACGATTTTTCTAAAGGATTGGACTCTATGTCATCTCCAACAGCTTTTGATTCCTCACCATGAAGATCAAGGGTCTTTTTCTCAAGAAGAGCTTGACATTTAAGCATAATATGTTCACCATTATTTGGTTCAATCACTATTTTAGACGTCAAATTGTTCTTTTTTATGTTGAGGATGAGCAACAAAACAAGCATTTATTGCATGCCCATGAATTTTACAATGCAAACAAAAATCTAGAACATTTTCAAACCAACCTTTTTGTAAGTAACCAAAGTTTTCTGAACCAAGCCATAAGTCTTTAAGGTGCTTCTTAGTGATACCTAATTCCACAAAAACCCTAGCAATCAAAAGCCTCGATCAAGAATCCATAGCTTGGTCCATTTGAAGTGGACAACCAACTATAGACCCTAATTCATGGAGAACATGGGGATTAAAGATTTGGAAACATAAATTAGGAAAAGAAATCCAAATAGGCACGGTGGGAGATTTTTCTTTGACATTAAAAAAAAGGTGTCCATTTGAGTAACCTCATTTAACAATTGAGAATATAGTAAGTTCTACTAAAAAACACCCTACTATAATCAAGGTTATTGGATAACTGTATGGAAACATGTCAAGCATCAAGCAAACCAATAGAACAGTTCCTAGATAATTTTAGCTTGGCAAAAAAAATTATACTCACATCAAGATTCGGCCGTCGAACAGAAAACTTCCCAACAAGAGTAAATTAAAAAGGGCTAGCAAGTTTCAAAATATCATCTTCAGACATCAAAAGCACCGGAACACCTTTAACCATAGACTTGGTAAAAGAAATAATCGATTCCTTCAAAGAAGAAGCACCCGTTAAAACATCAGAGAAAGATTGAGAGGAAGAACCAGAAACATTAGTACCCTACAAACCTTTCAAGGATATAGCCATTGTAAAAAGGTGGAATCCCATGCATCAGGTATTGAAGAGGATGGACCCATTTCCATGAGGAGAAGAGAACAACCTAGGGCCAATCGGCCAGAGCAAGTAGAAAAATTGAGACACAAAATAAAACCCTAACTCAAAAAGAAGAAGAGCGACAATAGAAGTCTCAAAGAAGAAAGGTGGAAGTCAAAATTTCCCTCAGAGTCGCCAGAGCCAGGAAGCCATTACGAGGTTCGTATTCGTTTAATATATTTATTTGTACTCATGTTCATATTAATGATAATGAAGTATGAACAAGCAAATTAAACTGTTCATATTGTACTAACTGGTGATCATATAGCACTAACAGGTCAAAATCTACAAATCATATTGGATGATCATGTGATCGTATTGTAAAATATTTAATAACTGAGATGATTTTTTAGGGTTTTTTATGCCCTTTATTTAATATTTCTCCAAAGACATTGTAGGAGTCTTTGGCATACATTGAGTCTTCATTCTTCTAGAGAAAACTTTAGGAATTAGCCTTGGAAGGGAGAGAGGAAAGGGTGGAGTTTTAGAGGGAGAATATCCTTGTGGGTTTCAAGGGAGTGTGGAGGGGGTTTCACATGGTTTCTTTGGCAATCTTGCCTCTTAGTACCATCGAATTCAATGTATGTCTTTAAGGAATATTTTGGGAAGAAGAAGATCTCTTTGGTGTCAAAGGACCTGGCTACTCTGCGGCACCGAGGAAAGTTAAAGGGATTCATTGTTCTCTGCCTCACCATAAGGGTAAAAAGGAGTCCAAGTTCTCTATCTCACCAGGAGGGTAAAAAGGAGTCAAGGTTCTCTGCCTGTGAAAACAGTATAGTCCTCTACCGCCTCAAGTTGGTGGATGAGAGTTTGTAAGGGCTTTCACGCCTAGCTATCGGGGCTAAAGTAGTGACATTATAGTGATAATGCAATACCCAGAGTGGGTGACCATGGGGAGTAGACATAGGTCATGGTTTGAACAAACCACTATAAATCTAGCCTGTTCTTTCTAATTTTATTTTTTGCAGTTTATTTTTTATTATTTTATTTTTTATTATAATAGCTTGGTTAAAATTTTATGATTGATATTATATTATATCGATTAGATTATCATAACCATCTTTATAACTTTTGATAAGTGTACTAGCTTCTACGTCAAGTGATAGTATCACTTCCACATTAATGAGCCATAGGGATAGTTCATTGTGGTCTAACAACCTCCAAGAACATACATGACTGATTTCCTAAAATGTTAGTTTGCATAAAATAAAAATAGAATATCACATAAACTGGAGAAAGTAGTAACATACATAATAATATTTGTTATCACCAAAATCACAGTGCTTGGATCAGGTTTGCAACAATTAGTAAGAAAATCCACCACTGATAAATTTTACAATGAAAATGTGACCATCAATAAAAACCTCATTAGAAACTATTTTTTATCGATAATGATTCATCAAAAACAAAAACTTTAAGACTTTATCACATTACATTGTTGTTGTTGTTCTACAACATATTCAAACATAAAACCACTATTTTTTTATATTATAATTTGATTAAAAAATAAAATTGAAGAAATAATATGAAGTTTTGAAATGAAAAAAATGATATTTTGTAATAGTACTAGATAACAATTTTATTATTTTGGCAAAATGTTTGAGTTCCAAATATTTCCCCCTTCCGTACATAAATAGATAGGATTTATATTATTCTAAGAATAATTACATCCCAAGATAAATGAGTCTCCTAAGAATTCTCTTGATTAAAGTAGCGTAAGAATATTCTCTTGAATTAAAAAACTAAAAAAGACAAAAAATTTATGTTTTAAAAAGAGATGGATCAAAATTGGGCATTTTTTCTTAAAGTTAAAGGAACATAGGGTGCTCTGGATTCTAAGAGATTTAAAAGTAATCTGAATCCATCCATTGGGCTTGAATATTTTAAAATTATTCATTTATTATTTTTATTTAATATTTTTTACGTAGGGACTTCCATTCTTTAAAAACATAATTATAAAAATGAAGAAAAAGTGAGAATTTATGATATTAAAATAAATATCAAATATGAAACTATAGTGAGCACTATTGGGTAGTAACTAACCTAAGCCTAGTTTAACAAATTGCAAAAATAATTAGGTAAGACTTATATCTTTAAACTGAAAAAGAGTTTGGAAAAGCCTTAAATTTTTTGGACTTACATCTCGCCTGGAGTGGAATCCCAACCAAACTCCACCTAAATGATTTAAAGCCAATAGTTTACACTTACAAAATACAAGCTAGGGTAGGCTATTATTTTAATTCTAGAATTTAAGACCAGCATCTTGAGATCCTATAACTTTATTAGAATTGTAAGGGGTATTAATCTATTAAATCTAAATGTCATTAAAATTTTTGTTCTTGTATTAGTTAAAGATAATAATAATAATAATTTTAAAGTTTAAAAGAAGCTTTTAAAAATAAAAGTTTATTAAAATTTGTTACCTTAGTGTATTATTTAAATTCAATTTGTTTATGAGTAGAAAGTTTTTATTTTTTAAAAGAACCCAAAAAAAATCATCCAAGCAAATTAAATATACAAGATAAAGTTTAAAAAAAAACTAAGTATTTATCGTACACACTAAAAATATATAAATCATTTACCCAACCAAAAAAGCATATATAAATATGTAAGTAACAAAAACTCCAAATTTTAAAATCTCCACATATGGCAAGTGCCACTTTATTACACCCAATTCTTAAGCGTAGGCAATTAGGTAATACTTTATATTACAACATAGACTCTACTCCTAGAATGATACGAGCAATATAAACAATAATTTTCAATTCTTTAGTGACCATCATCCTCTAGAAGGTCTCTAAAGGAATCACCAAAGTTCATTCTTTTGTCCCTTTTCCTTAAGATTAAAAATGTCATATTGCATTCATATTTTAAACATTAATTTCATATTTTAAAAGATAAAAAGACTTTATACTTCCTGTAACTTTTTTAAAAATATTGTATTTAATTTTTAGACATATAATGGCAGAAAGCATTTCTCAATAACCAAGAAACAGGTTCTTTTGGACATTCTTCTAAAATTTTAGAGAGCTCTAAGTAGTTTCATTTTTACAAGTATTTATTATCTTAATATTGCTCCTACATGCTCATCACATCATCATCATAAGAATTTATTAAAAAATAATATATAATTTGCACAAATCCATCAAACTCATGATAGAGATTTGACTTTTTTTTAAATAGAGTTTCTAATGTAAAAGCTATCATATTTGAAAGTTCATTGTAGGATGTTAAGCATAAGTGAACTATCCCTGGGCACACCAAGACGGGGGGTGGGGCAGAGGAATGATAGTTTTAAAATTTCTACTGCACAAATCCATCAAACTCATAATAGGTGGAGAAATCCTTATAATCTATTCAATGAATTGGTGCAACAAAGAACCTTAACCTCCTTTCTCACCCTCCTGGTGATGAAAGAGAACCTTGACCTCCTTGTTACCCTCTTGATGAAAGTAGAGAACTATAACCTCCTAACTCACCCTCCTGGTGATGACAAAGAACATTATCCTCCTTTCACACCCTCCAAAAGATGGCAGAGAATTGTGACATCTTTATTACCCTCTATGCTTTGGTAGAGAATTTAAACCTTCTTTCTCATCCTCCTAGAGATGGCAGAGAATAATCCCCTTCTTTCTCTCCCTCCTAGTGAATGTAGAGAACCTTGACCTCCTCTCTCACCCTCCTAGTGATGGTAGAGAATTGTGACCTCCTTTCATACCTCCTGGTGATGAGAGACAACTATGACCTAATTTATCTTTATGATAAAAGAGAACCTAAACATTCTTTTTCACCCTCATGGTGAAGGCAGATAACCCCAATGGTCTTTAAGCTAAAGAACTTCATCCCATAGCCACCCAAGAAACCAAAATAGACACATGGAGGAAAGAAGTCAAAACACTTGCTCAATGAACCACTCATACTACTACTCACTCACCCAAAAGTACTCCCTTTTTTCTTCCCAAAGCTCTCCTAGATCCCTTGTTTAATGCTCTCTCTCCAGAATATTCAAAAGTAATAGACTTGAAATAAGTCTAATGGGCTTAAATACAAAGCTTCGTAGAAAACCGTAAAATTAAATTCTTTTAATATTGATCATATAGTATGATACAACCTTATATGGTACAATTACTTCAAATAACCCTATTAGCACAGCATAAAGAATAAAGTATTGTACGGTTGGTTAAATAACTTGAGCTAATCATCTAGTACAATTTGAAATTCATCTAGTAGATTAGTTTAAACATCTTGGATTATCGTCCCGTATAATTGACAAAGATAAAATATTATATCATATAATGATTAGGTCATATAGTACGATTGAGTCCAATAATGAGGATTAGATTAACTAATCCAAAATCATTTCCTAATTATATAATTAATTTTTTGGCAATATTTAATTATATCCTATAGTATGATACTTATCGTATGTTACTATTAGCACAAATTTGAATTTAAAAATATTTCCTAAATTATGATTGGCATTTGAGATCATCATTTTTACTAATTATCTTATATGATATATATTGTATAGTATGATTAGTTCAAATAGCTTTAATTATATAAATAGTCTTTTTGATGATTCTCTGAATAGTTGATCCTTCAATAAGACATACCTTGTACAGTACGATTAATTCAAAAAATAATACTCATAATTTTCTTACTATCTCCCTCCCTTGAATGTGTGTGTGCACGATCACCATATTTAGAATCTACCAAATTTTTGACATGATTCAATAAATAAGGAAATAAATAAATGAAAATTATAAACTCTTCAGGACACTTAACCCTATTATACCCAGTCTTGAGCCAATCAATTTACATAGTGTACTATTCTCCTAAAATTTTGGTATAAGACAAAACATATATGCAATAATAATAATAAGTTGAGATACCATAGCAAAAAATCCTATAATGTTAGTTATCATTAAAATCACAAGACTCGAATTCAGGTTTGTAACAATGACTCCCTTTTTGTAGATAGCAAACATTATTGGTTTTGATTTCAAATTAATTATTATTATGTACTAAGCCTCCACTTACTAGTTGAATTTTATTAAAAATTTGGAGATGGTTTTTTTCCTAATTTTAAAATTAGGAATAAAAAGAGGACAAATAAAATATGAGCAAGAGAATAAAGGAAATTGTGAACTATTCATAATAAAGCAAAAACTACATAATACCAACAACAAACTACTCCCCCTTTTGATATCACCAATAAGGAGAAGCAACCACACATAACAAAATAAAAATAGACAACATAATAAAAAATAAAAAATAATATAGACACAAAAACTAAAATAAAGATATACTAAAAATATGAAGTTCCCTAATCTGGTGGAGGTGGGGGGTTTGAAGTATCAATTAAAAGAATCGAGTTGATCTCCAAACCAATCCATATAATTTTTATGTTGATGATGCTACTCTGCTATGTACGTGTCGAAACATGCCACCATTGATCAAATCTCTAAAGTTGTGCATCATATTGAGAGGTATGGTTAATAGGTGTCAGTGCTAGGGTTAGAGCTGGACCTCCCTCTATCTCCTCTAACTTAGGGCCAACATAGAGAACAATTTTATGATAAGCACTATGAAAGATGTGGAAGGAGCTATTTAAGTAGAAAATTGGAAGTTGGTTTGGTAGTACAGGGAATTAGAAATTTTATTTAGATTCTCGGATGAAGTAATGATGTGACTTAATGAAAGATTTGGCTTCCATTTATTTCTAAGATTTCTAATGCAGATATGATTCCCTGTGTATTGATTAATTAAATCAGCTACAACAGAATCAATTTTAGTCATTACAAAATAGTTTGTGTTGGATAAAAGAGGTATGATGTTTATTCCATCACCAACTTTTGGAATGAAGGAATTTTGAAAGATATGTTGTATAATTTGGGTGTATTAAACTAAGGCATTAATGTAAGGAATGTTGTAGTTGACTGATGACTCCCTAATGGTAGTGTTGAGAAGGGTCCAATCATTGTCAGGGAGAAAAGCTAAAGAGTGAACATTTTTGCAGGCGGTAGAAAGATGTAAGAATTGGTCAAATTCCTTGTAGGTAGTTTCAACAAGCCTTCTATTAGCATAGGATTTGTGGGCAGTGACCTCACTATTGATTTGAAGCCTCACCATAACTTTAAAAAGGAGTTCAGAGTTGAAAGAGAGGGCTAGAGTGAGAATGAATTGAAGGGTGGTATGAGTAAATAAAGTGTGTACCTGGAAGTTTTGAACTTCCTGATTTCAGGGTGTGATCCTGACATCCTTATGATGATTGTATGCCTCTTCATTAGTTGCTTCAATGAAGCAAGGATCCAACGGACATTAGGAGGAGCTTGTTGATCCCATTCCATTGACCAATGCAAATAATAAAATCTTAAGGGGGAAAGAAGAAGATTTGAAAAGAGCTGAATAAAAAATAAACCATATGTTCTCTCCTTTTAAATAGAAATTAGACATATCATAGAGTACAATATGGTAATGTAACATACAATCAAGTACATTCATTATCTAGTCCAATCAATCAAAAAAAGGTGGTCTTCTCAAACAATATGATCAGAATTGTACTTGATGATTAGTGTAAAGATCGTCTTCCTGAGGAGTCAGCCTAGATAATTGTTAACTGGTCAGATCATCCTATTTAAATAGGTTTTTATATAGTACAATTAGATATTTAATATCATACTATTCAAATTCAATTCTTCCAATGCCTAGGGTCTTATGTATCGTACAATATGAATTGGGTGTTCATATAGTATGACCTAAAATAATTGATCTATCATAGCCATTGAATGTGTTATGAGTAGTAATATGATACATTATGAATATTGTATAGTATGATGTCTGATAGTGCAGTACAATGTGAGAAAGTTTTGTTTATGTGTGATGATCCTAAAAACTTCATAAAAAATTTATAAAAGAAAAGAAATTCACCCAAAAACAAGATCACAAACACAAATATAAAAAACACAAACCAACACAAAGTAAATTATAGAAAAATAAACATAAAAATATTGAAACTTTAAATTTCCAATTTATCCTAATTCAAGTATGAACATCTATAACATCTAGTCTAGTCCTAAATGTGCTAACGTTTTCAAAATAAAGGGGTTTTGTAAAGGTGTCTTCTAGTTGATTTTTAGTGGCTATATGATATAACTGTATATCTCCCTTGGTTTCAAGATCTCTTATGAAGCGAGGCCTAATGTCTATGTGTTTTGTGTAGGATTGTTGAATTGGAATTTTGGAAATGCAAATGGCACTAGTATTGTCATACATAATAGGAGTGGTGCCTACAGGTAGTCCAAGATATAAGATTTATTATTTAAGGAATAGAACTTGTTCAACATAGCTCCCTATAATTATATATTCTTCATTAAAGGTAGATAGTGCTATAGAATTTTATTTTCTACTTGGCCAAGAGACTAGCGATTATCCATTGAATTGATAGGTTCCATAGTTTCTTTTTTATCAACCCTATATCCTAAAAAGTCTGAATAAGAATATGTTATTATTTTGAAGGATGAACTACATCTATGATATTAGATTCCTAGGTTTTAGGTTCCTAGAAGAAATATAAGAATTTGCATAATAACACTACTATGGGATTTTGAGGGATCATCTTAAAATCTAACATAGAGACATACACTAAACATGTTATCAGGTTTATTGGTAGTCAAATAAAGAGGTAGTCTGATTTTCCCTCTGTACTTCTTCTGGGTAAATGATTAAGAAGTGTGTACACAGCTAGAATGGCTCTAGCAGCTTCTACCAAGGTTTTACTCTTCCTTTTAGCAACTCCATTCTACTAACTGGTTCTATGAGATGAAAAGTTATGTTCTATGCTTAAATCTTATACAAAATTATTCAAACTTGTGATTTTAAAATTCATCATAATGATTATTATGGATAGTTAGGATTTCACAACCTTTTTTGTTTTTTTGAATCCATGACAAGAATGTCCTATATTCCTTGAATTATTAATTCTTATGTTATATAAATCTAATCCAAGTAAATCTCAAGTAATCATCAACAATCACATATCTATATGTTTTCCCGTCTAAGCTAGCAGTGCTAACTAGTACAAACATATCCATATGAAGGACTTCTAAGGGTCTACAGGTTGTAATGTCTTTAATTGAGTGAAAGGAAGTTTTGGTTTGTTTTCCTTCTTGACATACATCATGAAGGTGGCCCTTATAAAAATCTAGTTCTGATGTGCCTCTAACTAAGTCCTATTGGGTTATCTTTCTAAGGTTTCTCATGCTTGCATAACATAGTCTCCTATGTAATAGCTAGGATTTATTAAAAATTATTTTCAAGCAAAGATAATTATTAGATTCAAAATAGTTTAAATCAAGCATGAAAACATTATTAACTCTCTTTCCTTCTAAAATAGTATTCTTATTTAAACTAATCACACAACTAATAGATAAAAATTTAATGTGAAAGGCTTTTTCACATAACAGACGTATGTTGAGCAAGTTATGTTTTAAGCCATCTATAAGTAATACATTTTCAATAATAAAAGACTTAGAATTAGCAATCATACCTATACCTACCTATTTCCTAGGGGTATTATCTCTAAGTGTAACCTTTCCTCCTGCCATGGCCTTTAGCGTATTGAATTGCTTCATGACTCCAGTTATGTGCATTGAGTATCCATTGACTAGATACTACATGCTCTCACTAAGCCTTTTGTAAGTGCACTCCTACAAAGTTCATCAAACATTAGATTTTAGAACCAAAGTTAGTTTTGTTTCCAACTTATGCCCCAATGATTGACGTGTATGCATGTTATATTATGGGGCAAATGGTCTAGGCCTCCATACTAGATGTCCCCTATAGTGTATCATCCAAGTGTGGGCTATGTGACATAAAATCCCACATGAATGGCACCTAACACTTGGGAAAGGGTTCACTAATTTATGTGGGTTGTAGTGCCTCTTCCTAGGGGTATATAATTCATGCAGTGATGTGAGATTATGCAATTGTGTTTTCTTTTAAAATTTTATTCGCACTTTCAAGATTTGCATCTTCTAATATTAATGCATGCTCACTAATATCTACTTTTGATGCAAATGTTTCTAATTATTCGTATGAATTTTCTATCTCAACATGCTCTGATTTTAAGGATTCATATGAGCTAGATAGATCAACATGCTTCATATTAAATGCATCATATTCAACAAGTAAATTAATATGCTCCTTATCTAATATAGAATGATCTATTCTAAGGCTATCATGCTCTTTTTGAAAAGTTGAGAAATCAGAGTTCAAGCTAGCATACATTTTCTTAAGCTTTTTCTATGCATTGTTATTTTTTTTAGAGACTTTAAATAGCTCATTATATGAAAGCTCACATACCTCCACTAATTAGAATGATCAAGACTATTATCTGCCATAATGCATAGATTTTTTTACATCCTCTTCCATTTTTATTTCTGATAAATCTGAACCAGAGTCAGCCCAAATTATCTTCTATGTTTTTGGCTTTCCCTTTTTAAACTATTTTTTCTCTCACGCTTCTCCTTGATCATGTGAGCTTTTAGGTTGGGGAAGTCCATCCTCAAGTGACATAGCTTTATGCATTCGAAAAAAAAATTACATCAAATGATGCTTTGAAATTCTTATTTAGTTTTTCTTTTTCCGCTCCTAATGATTCTTTCGTATTCTTCTTAGGAAGTTCTTGAATTATCATATCATTAGTGCTATGTTATTATCTTCCTTAGCTATAGAGCTATCACTTTTTGATTCATTTGTTTTTTAGTTCCACCACTTTGTCCTTTCTCTTCTGTCCAAGATCCTACAATCTTTGACTCATCCCTAGCTCATAGAAAATAAGTGAGCCTAATAAGTTATCTATAGAATAAATGTTAAGATCCTTCAATTCACAAATGGCAGTAACCTTAGTATTATAATTACTAGGTAAAAATTAAAAAATTTTGTTCACTTTCTTAGAATTTGAATGCTCTCTTCCTAAAGCATACAGAGATGTTAGCATCTGTATAAACCTAGTAAACATGTCTGAGATGGTTTCATTTGGTTTCATGCGAAAGAGTTCATAATTGTGTAACAAAATGTTTAACCCAGATGGTTTAACCTCACTAGTTCCATCATGTATAATACACAATTTATCCTAAATTTTCTTACTAGGGGTATAGATAAAGACTCTCATGTAATCTTGTTCTAAATATCACATGCAAAAATAAATAGACTTCAATAAAGTTGACATGCACATTTTCAAAAAATAAAATTAAATGTTATCAAATAATGGTGGACGAGTTATTGAGTAGCATTTTGTGTTGTTCCTATTTCTGAAATGTGTCAGGCATAATTTTCTCAAATTTATCTAAAATACTACATGTGGGAACCGCTCTGATACCAATCAAAAGTTTGATGTAGGATGTTAAGACTAAGTGAACTATACCTAGGCACACCAAGAGGGCGGTGAATTAGTAGTTTGAAATTATACTAGAAAATACAAAGTTATTTTAGATTTAGGGATTTTTATCAACGTAAAATTAACAAAACTTACCACCAAATGCCGAAGCAAATAATTTTATCAAAAGTTATAATAACAATGTTGATATTCTAATCAATATAATAAAGCATCAATCAGAGATTTTAAACAAAAAATTATCACATAAATAAAATGTAAAAAAGGTAAAATGTGGAAAATAAAAAAATTATAAAGAACAAACTAGAAATTTTATAGTGGTTCTATCAAACAATGACCCTCTTCCACTCCCTGGACTTATCCTCTTTAAGTATCACACAAAACATTTAGTGTCTCTCCTTTATCCCCGATAGCTAAGCGAAGAAGCCCTTATAATCTTTTCACCAACCCATTATTGTAGAGAACATTTGCCTCCTTTCTCACCCTCCTAGTGACTGTAGAGAACATTGACCTCCTTTCTTATTCTTCTAGTGATGGTAGAGAACCATGGCCTCCTTTCTTATTCGTCTAGTGATGGTAGAGAACCATAACCTCCTTTCTCACCCTCCTTGTGATGACAGAGAACAATGATTAGTTCAACTCACTTGGATTATCATCTCATACAATTAGCGATGATAAAATATCATCCCATGTAATGATCGAATTGTACATTATGAATAGGTCTAATCATCCTATATGATCTAACTGGATTAATTAATCTAAAATTAGTCAGTTACAACAAAACATATGTAACAGGATATATGCAAAATTATAACTAATCAACATAAAAAACTAAAGGAAACCAATATCTCCAATGGAAACCATCTGCAGCCTACCAGCTCTAAAGGATGACAAGTAACTATCCATGCTAAAATAATCAACAAGATGGAAAAGAATACTATTGAGCAAAAGATAAGTGCAGAAAATGCTAATAACCAAATGCAAAAAAATTTTAAGTGTAGAATGAGAGGGTTTTGAAAATAGAAGGAATCATAGTTCACGCCTTTATACCAGAAATTGTTATTTTCTATAATGCACTGCCTAGGAAGTAAAATATTAAGCACGAAAATACTAGTAGACTGGATGGTCCTCAAATAAGGGAGCCCCCTGGATGGGAAAAAAATTTGTATATATGCTGCCACTTTAAATAGAGAGACAAAAATAAAAATATCCAATTGAATCAAACCAGCAGTAAGTAAATATCGCCTAGGCTATAGAGGAACCATCCAATGCCTATCGAGGAGCCAACCCACATAAGGATGAATAGACAATAATGGAAGTAGTAGGAAAATCCCCATAAAGATCCCCCCATATAGGAAGAGATTGAAATAACCAGCAAGTACAATATAACAATAACCAGATTACCAATGAAGTAGTAAAGAGTATATATTAACTGAGAGGTAGAGAGCACAAACATGAAAAAGAAAAAAAACTGGCAACCTCTAAAAAGAATAGATCTAAGTAACATAAACATAAGAGATGCCTATACAATCAAGCCTCACTAAACCCAGCAATTTGGGTGGAATAGAGGAGCCCGCAAATTCCATAAAATCAGACATATTATAACCCAATTCAGCTAAAAAATCATTAGCAGCATTTCCCTCACTATAAATATGAGCTATATAAATATGAATAAGAGGCACCCGTTATTTAATCTCTATAATAATATAGAAATAAGAGGGATGAGTAATGCCATTTTTAAAACTAAATTGGATAATGAGCTTTGCATTTATTTCAATCCAAACATTAGTAATCCCAAGCGAGATTCATAATTGTAACCCATATTTTAAAGCCTAAATTTCAGACATAATCACAGTGCTAATATCAGAAGGACCCACAAAAGCAACAATAATATGACCATTGCAGTCACAGATGATACCACCCCAACCAGCTTTAGCCCTTTTGAAAGCACCATCAGTATTAAGTGTGTATCAACCCATACTAGGTTTAATCCATCTATCTGAAATGTCTTTGGATAACAGACTATTATGCCCAGCACTCGAAATATTAAATAGCTCGACAATTTGAGAGGAGTTAAAAAAATCCAAACTAGTCAACTTTGCAAAAAAATAATTATCTGACTTTATCCTTAACCTTGAGGACAATAATTGAGGCTTTCATTATAGTACTCTCATGCTTAGCTTCATCCCTACTATTCCATAGAAACAACCAAATAATGGTGGGTAACACATTTTTAATATGCCTCTTAGTAGGAACCGCCCAATCATGTATGATATCAATGATGTTATTATAGTTTTTACAAAATTGAGTGGTAAACAAATTGTCAAAATAAAGCAAAACTTTAAGAGCAACAGGACCATTAGAAAAAAAAACATTATTCTAACTCTCAAAATGATAAAAACATTAACATTCAATTCCAATATTAAAACCTTTTTTAATTAAGGTAGTACCAATGGGGATATAATTGTTGAAAATCCTTCACATTAATATAGAATAAGAAGCCGGGATACCAGTTTCCCAAATGGAAAAGAACATTTTAGCCTTAGGTTGCACATTCTTAAAAGAATGCCACACCTCTTTAAAAGCAAAGTTCCCATATTTAGAATTATTAAATAAAATATAATCTTTCTGATGAAGTTGTAACGTCACTTTCATTTTGAGGTTGATGAAAAAATCAAGAACCATATCAACAAGGTTATTCAAGTTCTAGGTCCCATCATGAATAAAATTATCCACTTTACAAGAACTATTAGTATGAGTATTAAGTAAATAATCAATAAAAGATAGACCAAGCAAGTTATCTTGCCAAAAAAAAAAAAGATGTCCCCATACCCTAAACCCCATTGAATGAAATTTTCAACAACCCATTTAATAAAACAAAGCCAATTCCAATTGGAAGAGACCACATTTTTTAATAGGCAATTAAGAGAATACTTATCTTACCAATACAATAATTAGCAATCATAAACTTCAACCAATGGATTTTTTAAGATCTCATATTCCATAGTTTATAAGAAAAACCAAGAGCCATGTTTCTTAAGTTCTTAAAACCCAACTTGCCTTCATCCTAGACACCATAACATCTTTCCCAAAAATCCCACTAAATAGCATAATTACATTCTTTGGCCCCCCAAAGGAATTTGTCAAAAAGCCTTTCAAGTCTATTACATGTATTTTTAGTCGAAGAAGTGTGAAATAAGTATGTAGGAATAGAAAAAAAAATGCTTTTAATTAAAACTAATCTTCCCCAAAAAGAGAAAAATTTAAAGCCCAAGTAGAAAGTTTTTTATGAATATTAGAGAAAATATCTCCAAATAAATGAGATATCTTTCTACCATTATAAAGAGGAATGGTTAAGTACTTATGGGGTAATGTCATATGTTAAAAATCATATTTCTTTTGAATATAAGAGATTCTAGATTGAATTATGGATTTAGAGGTGATAATGCAACTTTTTATAGGATAAAAAATTAAACCACTAGCCCTTTGTAAAATACTAAGAAAATTAAAAAACAAATTAATCATCTTCCTGGAACCATTAGTAAAAAGAATAAAATTATGAGCAAAACTTAAATGAGACACCACAAGTCCACCAATATTATAATACTAAAAAAATAAGGTGATTTTTAAAAAGTTCTTTAAGACCTCTATATAGAAATTCAGTAGCTATAATAAACAAAATAGGCTATAAGGGATACCCTTGCCTAAGGCAATGAGTAGAGCTAAAAAAACATGATTTCTACCATTGATAATCAAAGAGAAAAAGTTATGTTCAATACTATTCTAAATGGCCCTAATAAATTCATTATTGAAATAAAAAGCGTTTAGCATGATGTAAAGAATGTCCCAATTTAGATTATCATAAGCTTTAGTAATATCAATCTTAAAAATGACATTCCCACCCACAATTTTAGCCTCTAAATCATGCACAAGATCTTGAGCTAATAGAACATTATCAAAGATAGAATACCCTTTAACAAAACTAGTTTGCTCAAGAGAAATGAAATTAGGAAGAACTGTATGTAATCTAGACATAATTTATTTTGCAATAAGCATGTTGAAAAAGGAACAAAGACTAATTGGGCGAAATTCACTCCAAAGGTTAGTAACATCACTTTTACAGATCAAAGTAATAGTAGTAAAGGTAAAAAATTTTAGGGTAAGGATTACCTTTAAAGAAATCAACAACATCATTAATTAAATCCTCTTTCATGATATGCCTTATTTTTTGAAAGAATTTAGAAGTAAAACCATTACGCCTCACCACAAAACCACTCTTTATCTCTTTAATAATTGACTCAATCTCATTTTTAGATGGAATTTTAATGAGCATATTGTTATCCTCTTCATACATAAGAGGCATAAAAAAATTATAATTCAAACTTAAAGGAGAAAAGTTTTTGTTGAATACCTCGTTAAAATACTTGACACTAGAATCATAAACAAAATTAGGAAACTCAAAATGTTGGACATCAGGAGTGGAAATCTTGTGAATGTAACTAGTAACTTTTTTATGGTTAGTAATATTGTGAAAGAATTTAGTGTTTGTATCTCCCTCCGCTAAAAAATTAATGGCAGATTTTTGTTCCCAATAGGCTTCTTCTTATTCTTGAAGCTTAACTAAGGTGTCTATGACCTTATTTAATGAAGCTAAGTTTTCCGCATAAGGAAAACTCATATAAATATTATTAGCTAAATTAACTTATTTATCATTTTCCATAATATTAGTAAATAAATTCTTAAAAACACATTTATTCCAACCATTTAAATTTTGCTTTAAGTCATTTGAGCTTAAGCCAAAGCTGAATCACACAAAAAAGGTTATTATTGAGTAACAAAGGAGCATTCCAATTAGCTTCAACATTAGCAAGGAATGAATCATGCATAAGACACATACTTTGAAACCTAAAATATATTCAAAAGAGCTATCCTTCATAGAAATGCTCAAAACTAAAGAAGCATGATCAGAAAGGGTCCTAGAATAATGCTCAATATGGGTCTTTTGGTACTTAGAAATCCAAACATTATTAAAAAGAATATAATCCAAACATTGCCACATAGTGGCTTGATTCCAAGTAAAGCTATTACCAGAAAAGCCAATATCATGTAAATTAGAAGATAATAAAGTACCATTAAAAATATTTTTTATTTTCATTTAAAATAAAAAATATAACTAGATATTTATCTCAAAACATTCTTTCACAAAGATAATCATAAGTAAACTAATGTGTAGTAAAATTAATTGCAAGAAAGTTAAGTGTATGAAAACTAGTTTATAGTGGTTTGGTCAAAATTGGCCTACATCAGCTCTCCAAAAGTCATCCTCTTTCAGTACTACACTAAAAGTGACTCTTCTTTAACCCATAACTAGATGGACAAACCATTCTCCCATACTAGGTGGAAATGACCTTTACAAACTCTAAAAAATCTCTCTCAATTTGCCTCTCGACCTAACAGTGATGCCATCCCTCCTTTATCTCCTTACATGGATGGAGATGTCATACCTTTCTTTATTTGCTTAGTCCAACAGAGATGTTGATGACTCCTTTATCTCCTTGCTATATCAATGTTGTCATCCCTAACTTCCTCGACCATTAAGTGTTTTATCCAAAGGCTTTTCCTCCTAAAGCTCTTCTCCAAGAGCTCTAACAAACAGAACAGGAGGACATAAGGAGCAGGCTAGCCAAAGAGACCATGTGAATCCCCTCACACCACTTGACTCCCTTAAGGGAAACTCTCCCTCAACCTTGCCTCCTCTTTCTCTATTCTATTGTGGATGCCCTCCAAAGCTCTCCCCTAAGAATAAAACATCTTTATCTACTCACTTCCTTTTTCCCTTAAGACATAAGATGGGTTTTAAAAGTGGGATCTTAGAAATCTATAAATTTGAAATTTTACCATCTATTCAAACAATATACTTCATAGATCATATAGTATGATAAGTTTAATTCCATCGAAGGTCATTATGTATGAAACACAGTCTTCTAGTATGATTAGTATTATAGAATCAGAGATCATCTAGAATGAACAATGGTTCATCCATTGAGCTCTTGAGTGAATCATAGTATATGATATTTATATCATGAAATACAATTAATAATTATGATTAAATTTTAATTCAATTCCTTAATATATGGTATTAAATTAGGTAATTTAATTAATCTTCCTGTAGCATAAACTAGGTCGTATAGTACAATCAATTTAAATGTCAAAATTTTCTAGATTTTGAATAGCATAGGTTTAATTATGAGGTTTTATCAAAATAGTTGATTGTCCTGTGCAATTTAAGGTCATAATATATGATAAGATATAGAGCAATTCTATTTAGTCTCAATTAAATAAATATTTGAATTAATTTTTATTTGAATAGATCATGCATTATGATTTGGATCTTAGAGTATAATTAATAGAAAAATTCAAATATTTAATTTTACTCTCCCTTGTATATGTGTGTGTATGTGCATGATTGTCTAGACAACATAAACCTAATATAAAAATTTACTTAAGAAATAAGAAGTATAGACTCTATAAATATAAATTGACTTATTCACTAATGTACTTTATCTTAAGTCTTCATTCTTCAATGTTTCTTGGTATATGTTGTATCTAAAATTATTAGAGGGGCATAAGAAAAACAATTAAAATAAAATGCAAAACTAAGTAAATATTCAACCCATAATATGTGAAATCATCAAGATGCAAGGTCGGGTCCCAAGATTTCAATAATCTCCTCCTTTTTTATGAAGAAGAAATAGAATTACAATGCAAAAGAAAGACTATAAACATAGTACACTAAAACAAACTACAAAAAAAATGCTACTCATCAAAAGCACCCTTATTAGATTATGGAAAGTAGTAGTGTATGGAGACAACTTTCCACACACCAAGCAAAATCAGCCTTATGTTACTGTTATAGTGGCTATTAGCGTGATGTAGACTCTAGCTATTATTGTATTGAATACTCAATATGGGTTTCCACTTTGAGTTTCAAACAAGCAAAGTACTTAATTCATGCATCTTATGGAAAATGGGAAGCAAGAGGAAGAGGAGGTTATACTGGTGCTTTCCCTACTACTACTTCTTCCTTTGGATTAAATGTGTTCACCACTAATGCTTCTCTACATCTCTCATTATAGATAATATGAAAATATTTATTAGTTAAGAAGGTGCGCTGGTTTTCTGATGGTGTATGATAGGTTTGGTTATAATTTTATTCTAGGACACATAGAATGATGTGTCCTAGTGCTAAGTTTTATTTTCTCTAGGCTCTAGAGTTTCGAATAAAAGTCAGGATGTCTATATATCTAATGATCATGTTTATTGATTTAAATGGTGTGCCCACCATATAAAAGTAGGTGATAATTGAGAGAAAAGGAGTGATGTTCAAATGGTCAAAAATCTTTCAAGATAATATTATATCATAGAACATCTTGGAAAATATGCATATTTTATACCATATTTTTAGGGGAAACCCATGGAGGGGCCTACGCATTAAAAAAGGTAAAAATTACAGAGTCCTTAAAGGGACCTCACACCCAATAATGCTCAAAAGAACTACAAAATGAAACAAAAAAAAAACCTACGAGCACAAGGTCCCTACTACACAAAAGGAAAAAGAAACCTAGATACATCCTACGGTGCGCAAAAGGGAGCAACCAAAAATTAAAAGATAGTAAAAATATTCATGGAATAGCAGCTTCCCATCAAAAATCCTATCAGCACAAATACCTACAATAGAAATATCCTGCAAAACCAAGTAATACCCACCACAACAATAGAACAAGGTGCGGTAATAACTAGCAATAAGAAAATTCACTAAAAAAAAATTTAAAAAAATTAAAATATGAAAGCATAAATCATAACAAAGCCACTTGGTAAGACAATACCAGCAACCCGAGAGGTGAGAAGGCCAGACACAAGAGCCCACCCAATGAATATACAACTAGCAAAACATGAAAAGGGTCCAGATTCCATAAGATACTAGGATGAAATTGGAAATAGCATAAATACCCAGGCTTACAGTGGAAATTAACACCATCTCCTAAGGATAACCAAGGAAAAAACATTCCAAGTCACCCAAGTAATACAACCACCAATGATAAACGCACCAAGGAGCATCACATAACTCATAGCAATCCAAGCCAATATAATTATAGAAGAATATAAAGGGCCCAGCCACCACCATCCACACAGCACATGAATCCAGCAGAGAGAAGAAGAACAAATAACAAAACAGAAAAGAATAAAAGAAAATACTTGGGATATACCACAACAGGATCCCCAAGCAGTAGAATTCATCTAACCAGAAATGAAAGGCATACAGACCACGCCAAAGAAGCAATGCATGATGAAATAGCCAGGAGGAAACCCACAACAACCAATGGGGATCAACACTATAAATACTAGTGCTTAACATAATATAAACCAATTTGATCCAATCTTAAGAAGCCTTTAACCAAAAATGGAATATTAGAAATTGAAAGCTTATTCATAACATTAAAATCACATCCCCTACTAGCAATAGACTGAGCACAAGCATTCTCCTCCTTGAGAATGACAAAAAAAGCAGTTTAGAGTATTCAATAAATCCCATGTGTCCCTCCAAATATAAAATAAAGTAGAAGAACAAATTCTATCCTCCTTATCATTAAGAAAATTGTAGCCAAATTAAGAACCCACCTCCACCACAACATTCATGTAATAAAGATTGGCACAAAGACTTAAATCGTGAAGCACATCATAGGTAATAGCAGAATTTTAATCACCATTAGCAGCACGACCAACAAAACCCAACATATAGCTTCCATTATGACCTCTAATCACACAAACATAATAAATGATAGAACCCATTCTCGCACTAGCCACATTCAACTTAAAAAAGTTAGGATGAGGCTTCATTCAAGTAATACACCTATGAACCTTATGAAAAATATCCACCTCCATGTTAATGCCAAAAGTAGCAGTAAATACACATTCAATACCATGGTGCTCAGTAGGTGTAGATGCTGATGTAAGGGAGAGTTCTTAGTGGTGGTGTTGATAATGCTATAACTGCAATATAAAGCAAACATATGGTCATGTGGGGCTTGGCAGTGTTAGATATGTGGAGATACTCAAGCAAGCTATCACCTATGATAGTGGTTTGCCATTGCACACATATTATTGCATGGTTATGCAATCAATAAAGATGTAATTATTAGAAAAGAATTTAAGTAAGAGTTTAGTTTGATTAGGAAAATTTAAACAAATAAAAAACTGGAGAATGGTGACTGTGAATAGCTGAAGTAATTAGTAGGATACAATTTATTTATTGAGCACCATAGAATTGGTATTAAAAGAACTCTTATATATTTAATTCACAGCCTCATATTTTTCTCTATAGAACCTATCATCCACCCTATTATGGAGATCTAATTTACATCAGTTATGTGCTTTAGGAAAGGAGGTAAGAGAGTGTAAGCTAATGGAGGGGATCCTATTAAAAGTATGAAGGAAAATATATAAACAACCTTTATCATTTATAGGATTGTATAAATCATGTAATATGATAGATGAATCATACTATTATATCAAGTCCATCAAAAATATCTCATCAGGAACATACTGTCATGGTCAAATCATACAATACGATCAATGATCATCCAATATGATCTATGAAATTTACATTATGCGGAGGAGTCATCAGTATGATGAGTTAACCATACATATTGCATATTAAGATTAGTAGTTCAATTAATATGATTATCATTAATTGATCATCTTGAATAGTTCTTTTGATAATTTTTTTTCTATAATAGTTAGATTAAATATGTATCATATAGTATAATGTGTATATCATATAATACAATATTTAGTAATTTTTTTATTATGCTTAGAATAATTAGGGATAATTTCACTAGTATAAGTACACATAAATTTTTACAAAAAAACATAAAATGGAAATATAAATTTTGCATAAAATAAAATAATTATTTAAGACACAATAACATGCAAACTAATTCTGTAATTCATAAACCAAAACTTTCAAAAGAACTGAGGCACCTTGGGCCTTTGAACAATTCTTCTAGGAAAAAATCTGAAGGTTCTATTAAAGGGAAGAGTGGGTTCCCTCCCACGTCTTGTCCAAAATGACCTCTTTAGCATTTTGGAATTGTAGAGAAGCTAATAAGAGAGAGGCTTCTCTTTACTTGAAGGACTTTGTTAAAAACTGGGATGTGTTTTTTGTTGGCATTGTAGAAACTAAAATCTCTTCTTTAGATAAAGTTGAGATTAATCAGTTTTTGGGTGATGAGTGGGATTTCTTCTTACATCCCTCTAATGGTGATTCGGGAGGTATTATGGTTTATTGGAAGGCTAAATTAGCTAAATTCACCTTGGCTCGGTCTTCTTCCCAATGTGTGGTTGGGATTCTTGACATTTTTAACAAATGTAGTTGGTTGATTGCGACTGTTTTGGCAACAAAAGCTTCCATGAAAGGAGGAGGTTAAGGGATCATTTAGAAGAGTATGGGGGTATGGATACACCTATGGTTGTTGGAGGTGATTTTAATTGTATTTTAGCACAAAATGAGAAAAGGGGAGGGAAGAAGTTCTCGTTCTCTCATGGACCCCAAGAAATTTCTAATTTCATGACAAAGATGGATCTTCATAACGTGGGTTTCGTTGGACCAAAATTCAAGTGGTGTAATAATAAAATTGAGAATGCCCGGATCCTTGAGAGGCTTGATAGGTGCCTCCTTAATACTAGAGCATTGCAAATCATTCATAAAGCTACTGTGAGACACTTGGAGAGAATCGCTTCAGACCATTGCCCAATTGTTCTCAGAATTTTTAATGAACCGTCGAAGCATAGCAGGTTGGTCAGATATGAGGAGGTGTGGGCCTCTTTTTCGGCTTCTCAAGCGATTGTTAAGAAGACCTAGAGCAAAATGGCTAGAGGTGATGCTATGGATTTTGCTAATGTAAAATGTAAAGGAGTTTTGAAGGCTCTTTTTCACTAGAGCAAGGCATAATTGAAGAACTTTATGGAGCTTAAAGAATCATTGAAGAAGGAGATGCCATTCTTTAGCTTGAAGAATCTTCTGACATGGGGCTGTCCACAGAAAAATTGATGTTGTTAAGGTCTAAAGTCCGTCTTTTTAATGTGACATTGGTGAGAATCAACACATGGTGGAGACAAAGAGCTTACGTTAAGTGGATTCAGGAGATGGACATGAATTCCAACTTCTTCCACTCTGTTGCTAATGGCAGGAAGTCAGGCAACACTATTCGTCAACTGAAGAATGATGATGGAGTTGTTGTAGAAGATCATGTTGAGATCAAAATAATTTTGCTTGAATTCTTTAAGAATAAGTGGACAAGGCGGAATTGTAAATTGGAGGGATGGTCTCCTAGTTCAAAAATTTTATCTGAGGCAGTGGTTTTGATGTTACAGACCAATTTCAGTAAGTTTGAATTGGATATGGTAATTCAAAATTGCAGTAGGAATATTTCTCCTGGGATGGACGAAACTACTTATTCTTTCTTCAAATATTATTGGAATATTTTAGGTGATGAAGTGTGGATGGCGATTAATCAATTTTTTCAAACAGGGAAGATTTATCCGGCTTGGAAAGACGCATTGGAAATACTTATTCCGAAAATTCCTAATTCAGTTAACCCGGCCAGTTTTCGGCCCATTAGCCTTTGTTGTATCTTATACAAATTAATAGCCAAAATGCTGATGAATAGGCTATTGAGAGTTATTAAAGGGCTCATTTTAGATGTTCAGGCTGCTTTTATTAAGGGAAGATCTATATCTTCTCATATTTTATTAGCTCATGAGCTTTTCAATAAGCTTAGATTCTAGAAGGCTAAGAAGGGTGGGTGGCTCTCAAAATTGATATGGAGCAAGCCTATGACAGTATGGCTTGGGATTCCTTAAGGATGGTTTTGGATCGGTATGGGTTTCCGATAAAATTAAGGACTCTCCTCATGGAATGTGTGGAGAATCCTGAATTTTATGTTTTGGTAAATGGAGAGATTACTGATTGTATCAAAGTTAAAAGCCGATTCAGACAAGGTTGCCCTCTCTCTCCTTATCTATTATCCTCTGCTCTCAAGATTTGACCGATGATCTATTTTTTAGAGGTAATAATTTGGGCATTAAAATTTTGAAAAATGCTCCAAGGATATCCCACCTTTTGTATGCCGATGACATCCTTTTATTTTTTGAAGCTTCTATTAAAAGTATGAAGAAGTATAAGAAGATTATTTCAAATTTTGGTAACCGTATGGGTAAGAAAGTTAATGAACAGAAATCTGTGATTTTGTATGGTAAATCGATGAAGAGCAGCAAAATGAAGGCTATAACTAAGATTTGGAATTACAAAGCTATTGAAGAGTTTAATTATCTTGGGATCAAAATGGCTCTTAGGATGATTGTGGCTTCAGATTTCAATTTCATTCTGGAAAAATCTGCTATCAAACTAAATGTTTGGGGTAAGTAATCTATTTCTCTTGCATGGAGGCTAGTATTGATCAAATATGTGCTGGCTGCTCTTCCGGTATTCTTTGCTACTCACTCATTGGTTCTAATGAGTATCTTGAAGGAATTGGATAATGCTTGTAGAAGGTTTATCTGGGATAAGCAAGGTGGTTTGCATGGTCTACACTATGTAGCTTGGGATAACCTTTATAAAAGATAGTAGGAAGGAGGTCAAGGTGTCAGCTCAATGATCAACATTGCTGGTCCTCTCAGGTCCAGACTGACTTGGAACTTGATGAAAAATGATGATTCCTTGCTGATCAAGTCTCTAAGAGCCAAATACGGTATGAAAAATTGGAATTCTTCTGGTAAGTATAATAGCTCGGTTTCTTTTAAAATCTTGTCAAGTGGAGCTCATTTTTTGCATAGTATTACTAGGTGGAAGACTGCTTTTGGTAGAGCAATTAATATCATGGATGATGTTTGGATCCTTGATAGGAGACTAAGTAAATGGCCTACTTTTATTGCGGTAAGTAACTTTCACTTTCCTCCAATCGAATTTTTCATTTCCAATGGAGCTTGGAATAAGGATATTCTCCTAGATTTCTTTGGAGAATCTCTGGTGGAGCTTATTTCCTAGATTTCAATTTAGCCTGAGATGGGTGAGGATGAATTGGAACTGGCTTAAAAATTTTCTGGGAAAAGTATTACAGCTATGGCTTTGTCTTATAATAATGAGGAATGCATGGAGGTTGATTATGGGAAGTGGTTTAAAAAGTTAAAACTGAATTCTAGAGTGGAATATTTTTGGTGGAGACTCATCAACAATGCCTTACGTACTAATTCATTTTTTATGTATCGTAGATTGCTTGGGCATAATTCCTGTTCTAGGGGTTGTGCAGGTGAAGAGAATGCAGATCATGTGATGGTTAGCTGTTTGAAAGTTCAGCAAACTTCTGGGTTGTTGAATAACTGGGGATTTTCAGTTCCTATATTCTCTTCAGCTAGGGAGTGTAAAGCTAAAATGGGATGATTAGCTTTTAAGAACTTGTTCATTGCAAAGGTTCATTGTTATATGATCTATTTGTCTTGGAAAAGTCAGAATTTGATTAAACTATATAGTGGCTAATGCTATCAGCTATGCTTCTAATACAAATTTTAATATGGTCTTGGACCACTGGGGCGCTAATCTGCTGCACCAGCTGCTTTCATTTTCGCACCCCCCTCCCCCAGGATGGATTAAGGTGAACATTGACGCTGCTCTTTCTAGAAACAACAAAGGAGGGGTGGGTGGAACTTTTAGAGATTCCAAAGGGAGATTCTTACTTGCCTTCGGATTCTCTTGTACTCATTGGGATTGTGGCTTCTTGAAGTTATTGGCTTTCCATTCCTTGAAGATGGTAACCATGGAGTGGATGTTAGAGGAGAAAGGCATCATTATTGAGAGTGATAATCTCAATATTATCAACTACTTGAAAAAGGAGCTGGAGGGGAATTTCCGGAAGATTCACAGCGAAGGTTTGGAGGACTTTTCATTCTTGGAAGGTCTTGGTAAGATTCTTTTTCACTTTGTTAATAGAAATTGTAATGAGTTGGCTAATTTTTGTGCTAACCATGCTTTAGAAGGTGATTTTTTTTGGGATGTGTTAGATTGCAATAAGGTTCCTCCTTTATTTTTTGATTTCTTAAAAATGGATTGTGATAGGGTTATATCAAATGAGTAGTTTGTATTTGTTCTTTTCAATTTTTTAATGCTATATGCATTTTGATAAAAAAAAATAACATGCAAACTAAAACAAGACAAAAATTCAAAAATAAAACATGAATAAAATTAATTTTAGCATCCAATGACCCCAAAATCCTAATCACTTACATAAATAACATATAGTTATCCTTAAGTGTGCTAATTTATAATAATTTAGGTATTTTGTGAAATTATATACTAATTAATTTTTTGTGTCGATATGCTCAAATTTTATATCTCCGTTGGTCATATGATTCCTAAAAAAGTGATGTATAATATTGATATGTTTAGTGTGGAGCAAGAATGTTGGATATGATTTTTAAAGATGCAAATCACTCTCATGTTATCACATATGATGAGGATGGTTCTACATGTAGTCCAAAATCAAGAATTTGTTTCTTTAGCCAAAGACTTAGGCAACACAACTTCCTTTTGCTACAAATTCATCTTTTGTGATAGACATGGATACAAAATTTTGCTTTTTATTAGATAAGAAAATTAGATACTATCCTATTAATTGACATGTTCTTGAGGTGCTCTTCATGTCCACTATACATCCAACAAAATTTTGATATGAGTATCTAACGAAGTCAAAGGTTACGGTATTACTAGGATACTAAAAACTTATGTTCATATGGTCTATTAAATATCTTAATATTTTTTTATGGCACTCATATTGGATTCCTTAGGGTTAGAATGAAATATAGTGCATGGATAAACACTAAACATAATATCAAGCCTACTAGCAGTTAGGAAAAATATGGATTCAATAATTCCTCTAAATTTGTTTTAATCAATTGCTTTACTATATAGATCTCCATCTAACTGGGTGGTTATGATCATTGGTGTATTCATACTTTTATAACCTTCCAAGTCAAATATCTTTATAGTTTCTTTGATATATTAAGTTTGACATAAGAAGGTTCCATATTATCTTTGCCTAAAACTAAATCTTAAGAAATAAATCAACTCACCCATCACAAAAATCTTAAATTCTTTTTAAGAATCATTATTTGTGGATCCAAAAAAAAAAAATCATTGACATAAATCTGAATTATAATTATACCATCTCAAATTTTCTTAATAAAAAGGGTGGTATCTATACCTCCCTTAACAAAGTATTTTTCTAATAGAAAATTACTATGTTTATCATTCAATGCCCAGGTGCTTGCTTAAGTCAATACAGTGATTACTTAAATTTATATACATGATTTTAAAATAATGAGCTTTCAAAACCTGGGTTTTGTTCAACGTAGACATTTTCTTTAATCACGCCATTTAGAAATGCACCTCCATCAATTTGATATAATTTTAATCCCTTAAAGCAGGAAATTCTAACAATACCCTAATTCCTTCTATTCTACCTACTAGGGAAAAATATATAAGAAAAATCTATAATTTTTGTTTAGTTGTACCCCTTAGCTACAAATATTTACATATTCCTAACAAATGATAAATATTCATTAAATTTATTTTTCCAAAAACTCTCTTATTAGTGGGCTTTCTCACCAACTCCCACACATTATTCCAAAAAAAAATTGTTTAAATCCTCTTACATCACTATAATTTAAAATTTATCTTCTAAGGCTTTTTTTTATACTAATAGGATCTATTATAGAAATGAAATATGTGTGGCTAACTTATTTTCTAAAACCTAACCAAGCCCTAACTCTTATGGATGGGTCTCCTAAGATAAGTCTCAATAATGGCTAGATGAATATATCCATTCCATAGGCAATATATCCAGAGCATATGCTCTATCCTCTAATTTAGCAATCTCTATCCTCTAATTTAGCATTCTCAACTATAATAGTTATCTCTTCTTATTAATCATTAAACATTCTATTTTGTAAGCCCTTTTTGATTCATTTAAAGTAATATGGGTTGACATCTCAATAACAAAGGTTCTTTAATTAAATAGTTTATGTGCTTTACCTATAATTGAATATCCTAAAAGAACTAATTCATTTACCTTAGCTTTAATTTTTTATAAATGAGATTTTTTATTATTTACAATAAAATATTTACATCCAAATACATTTCGAAGAGATAAGTTTGGTGTTCAACCCATTTGTAATTCATATAGTTTCTGCTAAACTTAATTCTTTTATTTTCTCAATTAAGAACATAACTAGCAAAATTCACTTCCTCTACCCAAATTTACTTTGATAGATTATAGTCAGTAAGTATTACCCTAGCATCCTCTACCAAAGCCCTATTCTCCCTTTTGGCTACTCCATTTCATTATGGGGTTCTAGAGGCTCATAAATTATGCTTTATCCTACACTCTTGATAAAATTATTTAATTTTTATTTTCAAATTCACCTTCAAAATCACTTTGAATTATTTAAATTAAACATCTTGTTATTCTTTTAATCCAAATTATCAAAGTACAAAACTCTTTGAAGGATTAACTTTTATTTGTAAAGAATTTAGCCTAAATGTATCTAGAGTAATCATCAACAATTACAAATCAAACTAATTTACCATGTATACTTATTATACTAATAGACCCAAATAAATCAATGTTAAGTACTATTTACTACATCCTTAATGGAATGAAATAAGTATTTAGTTTTGTTCCTAAATTGAAAAGCATCACAAAGATATTCTTTGAAAATATTAGCTTAGAAATGCCTCTAAACAATTCTAATTATCTTTTTTTTCCATAGTATCCTCATGCTTGTTTGGCATAGTCTCCTATAACATGAAAATTATTCATCAACATGTAACTTTAAGCAAAAAACATCGCTTGAATTATAAATGCAATTTAAATTAATCATGTAAATATCATTAATTCTTTATCCTTCTAAAATAGTTTATTCATTTAATATTAGTAAGAATTTTTTAGAAATTTTATATTGAATCCTTTATCACATAGCTAATTATTACTTAAAAGATTATAGTTTAAACCTTCTATTAGTAAACAGTTTTAATTTAAATTTTGTTAACTTTACCTATAGGACTTGCACCCACTACCTATTTGGTAGTGTCATCTCTAAGTTTAACCTTTTCTCCACTCTGGGTATCCAATGTGATGAATTATTTTATATTTCCACTCATGTTAAGTGAGCATCTGGTGTCTAGAAAATCAAAGTTCGTTAGGGATATTAGGCCCTTATGAACTGGCCCAAGGTTAACCAAGAGGGGGGGGGGGGGGAATTAGTATTTTAAAAAATCTTTAAAACAAAGACAAACAAAGCTCAAACCAAAATCACCATAAAAAATAAGTGCTGAAAAATTATGTGTGGAAGCAAGAAAAAGAACACAAGGGTTTATAATGGTTCGGTCAACTTGACCTACCTCCACTCCTCGGAGGCGCCCTCCGAGTATTGCACTACCAAAGTGACTCTACTTTTGCTCCCAAAGTAAGACGGAGAAGCCCTTACAAAAACCTCCTTCTTTTTGCCACCCCCGGCAAGGCAGAGAACCCAACTCCTTTTGCTTCCTCCTGAAGCAGGTAGAGAACCTCGATCAATCGTTGAAGCTTACATCTCCTAACCCTTCCAAGGATAAGAGACTCTACTGGAAGAAGAAGTAGAACGATGCTTGGAGAAACTCTTATGAAATTTCCTCACAAGCTCCCCCTCACAAGATCCTCTCTCTCTCTCTCCCTCTCTCTCTCTCTCTATTTCTCCTCTAGGATTTCTCAGGTCAAGACAACAGCAAAAGATTATTCAAAATGTTGAACAATATCACTTAAATAGAATAGCTTCAAAATTGCTCATTAATTGCAAGTTGCCGACATTATCGTCCAGGATGATAGTAATATCATCTTGTACGATCAGTGCAATTTGAGCCTAATCAACAGGGACGATCTGGGATGAATAGCAAAAAAATGTTCATATCGTCCAGGACGATACAAAATTGTCCTGTACGATTAGTTCAAATCATAGACTATCGGCCAGATAATCACTCTAAAAAGTGTTCTAGATGATTTCAAAAAAGCTTGATCGTCTGGGATGATATCACGATCGTCCCAGACGATTAGATCAAATCAGAGGAAAATCATCCAGAGCATCTCCCGGAATTTGAGCTGTCCGATATTGATCGTCCAGGAGCAACTTAAGGTTTTTTGAACTGATCATCCCAATCGATCTTGCAATCGTCCAAGATGATGTGATCGTATCAATCATCTTAATTGCTTTCCTTAATTGCCTTATTAATTTAGGAATAATTGTATCAAATTGTCTAGGCCGATACACGATCATCCTGGCCAATTTCCAAAAATAAAGGATGCCTAAATAGATCATGGCAGCTGATTCTTTCTATTTTGAGCCTATCGTCCTGGCCGATACATGTATCAACCAGGCCAATCGGCTAATGATGGCTGCCTTAACAAGATGTTCTAATTAGGATTTCTGTTTTGAACCCGATTGTCCAGGATGATATAAATATCGTCCGGGACAATATAAATAATATCCAGGATGATGTGAGTAAAAATAAAAATTCTAAATCAGATAGAAAAATCACTCAAGTGTGTGTGTGTGGGTTTACTTAGCATCAGAACACTTCAATGGTTACAATTGACTCAATAAAGGGAAAAAGAAAATTACAAACTAACTCAGAGCTAGTCTACCCAATCTTAAGCTGATTCTCATTTTTGTCCAATCTTGTGGCCCTGAAATGTCAGTAGAAAAGACAGTCATAGAGAAATAAGAGTGTTTGCTAATCATCAAAACATAATCCATAAAAATCGATTTGCAACAATCTCCCCCTTTTTAATGATGGCAAAACACTCCGGCGATTAATTCTAGAACAATAATGCAAAACATAGAAAAGCTTTCAAATTTTCAAAAAAAAAAAAAACAGGTATAACCATACTTCTCCCCCTTTTAACATTTCAAAAAGGAGGAGGAAACTAAAAACAAACTAAAAGTAAAACATAATGCAGAAAAAACAAACTACAGAAAACAGACGCTAAAACTAGAAAAATGAGGGACCCTGATCATCAGACGGAGGTGGTGGGGGTGGTTGCTGGAAGTAACTGAAAAAGGCAGCGAATTGTGAGCCAAATTAGGCCATGTCCTGGTCATGCTGCTGCTGGTGGTGTGCAACATAGGCATCAAAATGGGCCATGTCCTCATCGTGCAGCTACTGGTGGTGAGCTATGAAAGTGTCAAACTGGGACTCCAACTTATCAAATCTCTCCACCAACTAATCCAGCTGTGAGTGTTGGCAGAGAGGTACTGGTTCAGTAACGGGAGCGGGTGCCTCCTCCACCTTGGCCCCCTGAGCTTCCCCATCTCCTGGGTGGAGACGAGTATTGTGAAGGACATTGAAGGAACTATTTGAATAGCAGGGAGGCGGATGGTTGGGTGGAGCAAGATATTGAAGATTGTATTCGATTTCAAGAACATATGAAATGATGTGTCCTAAAGCAAGGTTGGGTTTCCTCTTATGACCTGGATCACAAATTTTTATCAAATGATTAATGTATCGAAAGATAAGGTCAGTAGCATTAAACTCTCTATCGGCTTTGATGTAAAAGATAGTAAGTGAAAGAAGTGGAGTGATGTGGATTCAGTCACCAGCTTTTGGAATAATGAAAGTGCGAAGGACATGTTGGATTGTCCTAGCATCTTTGAGTAAAGAGCTAGTCTGTCCAACATGAAAGGGGGCGTTGGTGTGGCGAAGAAAGTGGTTTCTAGAGGACTAATTGTAGTCAGGATCATAGAAAATGATATGCAACTTATCCCCAGTGGTGGGTAGCTGCAACAGTTCAGCACAGTCCTGGTATGTGATCTCGACAGGATGTCGATTCACATAGGAGGTGAGGGCAGTGTAGGAGGAGTTTATGCGAAGGTTTGCAAAAATTTTGAAAAGGTGTTCAGAAGAATAAGGGACACCGAGAGTAAGAATAAAGCATAGAAAAGTGTGAGTGAAGAGGTCTAATACCGGATATGAGAGGTGGACAGGATTGATTATTCTGGAGAGAGTGATCCCGCATTCTTTGTATCAATGGTAAGCAGCCTGATCTTATGCCACCCTGAATCGAGGGTCCAATATTTCCCTCGAGGAGCTTCCAGAGGTCTGACGAATGTGCTTTCCTCCAGCCATAGCAAGAAATCAGGAAGTAGATAAGAGATGAGAAGAAGATTGAAGTGAGAAAATATTCTGGAATCCTCTGAATTTAAAGAAATGGCCATATCATCCAAGACGATCATAGAATCGTCCAAGATGATCTGGTTTAATAATTGCGTACAAGCCGATTGGTCAAAAAGGCGGTCTAATCGTCCAGGATGATCAGACATCGGCCGGGACAATTAGACACTGATGATCATCCCAAGAAGTTAGGCCGGACGACCGTTGAAAAAGCATATCATCCAGGCCGATTAGGTGTATCGTCCAGAATAATTCTCAATAATGAATCGTATGGGATGAATTTAAAGCGTTTTAAATCATGCGCCACATGTATCATCTAGGACGAACAGTGGATCGGCCAGGACGATTGTCCAAAAATGGATCGTCTCGACAATTTTAAAGATTTTAAATGTATTAACACGTGGATCATCCAGAACGATCAGGTGTATCAGCCAGGATGATTTTCATAAGGGCATCGGCCAGGACAAAAATTTTGTCGGCCAAGACAATCAAGATGATTGTAACAGTGTTCGATCAGATCTTTTAGGATGATGTTGTATCATCCAGGACGATGAATTTCAGCAAAGTCAGAAACATCCAGTAGATGAATTTTGAACAGAGATAGTCCAATCGTCTAGGACAATAAAATATCAGCTAGGATGATGTGACAAAATTTGGAAAACCAGGGAAAGATGGAGAAGATCAGAGAGAGTCCACAAACAATAAAACCAATCTAAAAACATCAACAACAAAAAAAGATAAAAATAAACAATTTTTTTTATTATTTAAATTTTTGCAAAGCAGCATATGATAAATTTCCCAAATAATTAAATTTTAAAGATTCGAAAGACAATGAGTTAAAAATGTCAAAATCATAAAATGGAAGAATATCCGATCCTATTAACCCTAGCTCGGACTTCTTTCAGGGCACAAATCATCTTTTGAAATAAAATTGCCTAACTAAAAATAAAAAAATTGGGTCAAAAGAAGATCCATTCAAAAGTTGCTCCAAAGAAATATAACTTATAGAATAATATACCAAAGAAATTTATCTCAATCATGGTATTTGAAATCGAGCCTTTGAAAATATCAAGTAATTCATGAATTCTTTTAAAATTTTAAAAGTTTGAAAGAGGGGTAAGCTTATCTTATGTGGGCTCATTTTATGCATCTTGTCAATTTAAATGGCACTCTTTGCACTTCGTTTGATTTTTTATACACTTTTGTGTATATAGATTTTTCAATTTGGCGTCATTGCGCATCTTTTTATTTTTAGCATCATTGGCCTTTTTCTTTTTCTTGTTCTTGCAAGCTAGATCCCTTTTTCAACAACTCTTAAAATATAATTAGTAGTGAGTAGATCTTCCAGATATTAAAGAAGAAAAAACTCACTCTCTAATATAAGGAAGAATAGACCACAAAGTAGACTTTAGCAATTATATGATAAGTGTAATGGCAAGATTTCATTTAACTTGAAAGATATATAAAAGCTTTGGATATTATAAATATAAGGTAGATTACTGTAGCAAGATAAAAAGATCTTAATTTTAAAAATTAGTTATTAATTTGAGATAGAATTTTGTTTAGAAAAGAAAAATTATACCACTAAAAGAGGTTAGAGGGAGGGAAACAATCAATGGTGTTTCTCCCTTTAACCAATTTAGAAATGTTAATCATTGGCTATAAATTTCCAAAATTTAAGAACAAGGAAAAATCATCATAAAGACAAAGAAACCCAAAGTAAAAACAACTAAAACAAAATAAAAAAAGGCTAGCAGAAAATAAAAAAAATAATCAAAATGCAAATCAAGAATTTATTAAGCAGCTAGTTTAAGCAATTATGAACCGCGAGCCTCCATTTTTACAAGAATCACATGCTCTCACGAGATCTTTGGTGAGAGAAATTCTGCAAAAATCAAAAATCGTCAGATTTAGGAACCCAAAATAGGTTTGGGTCCCTTCTTATGAAAGGTAGAATGCAATGTATGTGTGCTGTGCTGTGAATCATGCAATTTGGGTCTCCACACCCAATGTGTACTATGGTGAATAGTGCAAGTGTGTGAGATGTGTCCTAGCATGACACAAGAAAAGCATCTAACACCAGGAAAAGGATTTCTTAAATGGTTTGGGTTATAATGCCTCTTCTTAGGTCTTGGCTTTAGATTAAAAATGGGTGTCATCCAATTTCTCTTAATTGTTTCCAATTCAGTTTTAAACCTCGAGTTAGTACTTTCTAAAGCAGCATTCTTAATCCTCAAATTTTGCTCCATCTCTTTAGATTTCTTAAAATCGGATTCAAGTGAGGTGTGTGAAGCTTTTAATGAATCATGCTCATTAATCAATTCCAAATGCTTTTTATTTAATTCATCAAATTCATCTAGTAAAGCTATATGATTTGAATCAATAATTGAATGGTCTTTGAGAATAATTTCATGCTCTTTTTATAAATTCAAAAGCTCCAATTTTAAACTAGCATAAGTTTTCTTAAGTTTTTTGTGTGATGCAAGAATTTTCTCACAAATTTCAAATAGTTGATCATAGGTTGGTTTACATACCTCTTCTTCATCACTTTGATCAAGATGATCTTCTACCATTAAGCACAAGTTTATTGTTTCTTCCTCAGGTTCAGTTTCAGATGAATCAGAAGCAGATTCTACCCAGAATGCCTTTTGAATTCTCTTCTTATCCTTCATGAACTTAGGTTTCTCCTCACTCTTTTCTTTGCTAGAGTGATCCTGAAGTGTAGGATAATCAGCTCTAACATATCCAGGCTTCCTGCATTCAAAACAAACAACATGAGAAGATCCTTTAGAATATTTGTTATCCTTACCTTTTCTCCAATTTTGATGATGCTTATGACTCTTCATTAGAAAGCTTTTGAATTTCTTTGTGATTAAGGCAATGTCATTGCTTTCAGACCCGAAAGAATCAAACTTCGTGTTGTTGACCTTCAATGCCATAGTTTTCTCCTTTCTTTTCTCACCTGCATCAAGATTTCTTTGATTCATCCCTTGCTCGAAAGCAAAAAGTGAGCCAAGTAAGTTATCAATCGAATAGGTATTTAAATCTTTAGATTCAGTGATTGCAGTGATTTAGCATCAAGAGAGGAAGGCAAGCATCTCAAAATCTTGTTCACTTTTTCATAATTTGAAAGTTCTCTTCCTAAGGCATGCAAAGAAGTTACAAATTGAGTAAACCTTGTATACATATTAGAAATTGATTCAGAAGGTTTCATACAAAAAAGTTCATAATCATGAAAGAGAAATTCAAATGAGATTGCTTAACTTCATTGATTCCTTCATAAGTAATGCACAACCTATTCTCAATCTCTTTTCTAGTAGAGCAAGTAGAAACACACATGTAGTCTTCAGATTTTAAAGCACAGAAAAAATAATTCAAACGTTTTGCATTAGGTTGAGCTAAATCTCTTTCATCAAAAGTTTATTCAGTAAAAGGCACTTCAATTTTAATTCTATTAAGTTCACAATAAGGAGGAGAATATCCTTCTTTAATAAGCATCCACATGCGATAATCAGTTGATTGAAAAAAGTAGACATGCGAGTTTTCCAAAAATTAAAAGTTAGATTATCAAAAAAGGGTGGTCGTGTAATAGAATATCCTTCCGTTGTATTATAATTCCCAAAGTTAGCCATGAATCAAAATTCAAAAAGTTTTTAAACTCAGTTTTTATGAATCCCGCTCTCATACAACTTGAAAGTTTGTTAGGGATGTTAGGCCCTTCTGAACTGGCCAAAGGCTAACCAAGAGGGGGGTGAATTGGTATTTTAAAAAATCTTTAAACCAAAGATGAACAAAGCTCAAACTAAAATCACCATAGAAAAATAAGTGCGGATAAATTAAGTGCGGAAGCAAGAAAAAGAATATAAGGGTTTATAGTAGTTTGGTCAACTCGACCTACGTCCACTCCCCGGTGGCACCCTCCGAGTATTGCACAACCAAAGTGACTCTCCTTTTACTCCCACGGTAAGGTGGAGAAGCCCTTACAAAAACATCCTTTTATCCACCCCCGGCAAGGCAGAGAATCCAACTCCTTTTTCTTCCTCTTGAAGCGGGCAGAGAACCTCGATTAATCGCTGAAGCTTACCTCTCCCAACCTTTCCAAGGATAAGAGACTATAGTGGAAGAAGAAGTGGAACAATGCTTGGAGCAACCCTTGTGAATCTCCCTCACTAGCTCCCCCTCATAAGATCCTCTCTCTCTCTCTCCTCTAGGCTTTCTCAGGTCAAGACAGCAGTAAAAGATTATTCAAAATATTGAACAATAGCCCTTAAATAAAATAGCTCATTAATTTCAAGTTGCCGACATTATCATCCAGGATGATAGTAATATCGTCCTGTACGATCAGTGCAATTTGAACCTAACCAGCCGGGACGATCTGGGAGGAACAGCAGAAAATGTTCATATCGCCTAGGATGATACTAAATCATCCTGTACGATTAGTTCAAATCACATACTATCAGCTAGATAATCACCCTAAAAAGTGTTCTAGATGATTTCAAAAAAGCTTGATCGTTCGAGACGATATCACGATCGTCCGAGGCGATTAGATCAAATCAGAGGAAAATTGTCTAGAGCATCGCCCGGAATTTGAGCTGTCTGATATTGATCGTTCAGGAGCAACTTAAGGTTTTTTGAACAGATCATCCCGGCCAATCTTGAGATCTTCCAGGATGATGTGATCCTATCAATCATCTTAATAGCTTTCCTTAATTTCCAGATTAATTTAGGCATAATTGTATCAAAACGTCCAAGCCGATACACGATCGTTCTGGCCGATTTCCAAAAATAAAGGATGCCTAAATAGATCATGGAGGCTGATTCTTTCTATTTTGAGCCTATCGTCCTAGCCAATACATGTATCATCCTGGCCGATCGGCTAATGACGGCTACCTTAACAATATGTCATGATTAGGATTTCTGTTTTGAACCAGATCGTCTATGACGATATAAATATCATCAGGGATGATGTGAGTAAAAAAAAATTCTAAATCAGATAGAAAAATCACTCAAGTGTGTGTGTAGGGTTACTTAGCATCAGAACACTTCAATGGTTATAATTGACTCAAGAAAGGGAAAAAGAAAATTACAGACTGACTCAGACCTAGTCTACCCAATCTTGAGCTGGTTTCGATTTTCGTCCGATCTTGTGGCCCCAAAATGTCAGTAGAAAAGGTAGCCATAGAGAAACAAGAGTTTTTTCTAATCATCAAAACATAATCCATGAAAATAGATTTGCAACAAAAAAGACATGCTCTCAAAGGACCTCTTGTGAGAGCACGCCTACAATATCAATCAAGGGTTAATTTTGGGAACTTAAGTGGGTTTGGGTCTCACCTTATTTTGTAATGAAAGTATACCATGCTTTTAAATGATGTATTAAACCTCCAAACCAAATGTGATATAAGGTGGATTCTATGTGTGTAAATACGTGTAATATGCTCAAATATGACACAATAATAACACTTAATCCCTAGAAATGGATGCACTAATCTCTATGAAGACTTACATATTTTTTTTGAAAGATGGTGGTGCATGTTAAGATCTAAGGAGTGGGTTTTCAGTGTATGTAAGTCTTAATGCATTTTCTTTAAAATATTTTATTTTCTTTATTAAACTTTCAGTTGCACTTTTTTATATGCTTAACTATAATAATGCTTTATGCCCATTACTATCCATTCTTAAAGCAAAATCTTCGAGTTGTTCAAATACTTCCCCTAATTAAGTATGCTCTTTATTGAGGAACTAATGCTCTACTTGTAATGCAATACGCTTTTATTTAAGTATTCATACCTTTATCTAATGCAATATGATTAGTTCTTAGGTTTGAATAATTATTAATAAAATTAATATTTATTCCTGTACTATTAAATGTTCCATTTTAAGATGACAATGTTACTTTTAATTTTCTATAATCATCATCCATTTATGCTGAAAGAGAGAATAATTTATCATATGGTAGATCTCATAAATGATAGATGTCATAATCACCAGATTTATTTTTTACCATGGGACATAAATTGGTTTCCTCCTTTTTAGTATTTTTATTTTAAAGTATGAATCAAAATTTACCCAAAAAGCCTTATAAAATTTTATTTTTCCCTTTCTATCATTATTATTTTCATCACCCTTTTCCTTCACAAGGTGATCATTTAATCTTAGGTATTTAGATCAGATATGACCTAGCTTTTTGCATTAATAACATACAATATTAGTTGAAAACTTGTTTAACAATGTGATTTTATCTTGATGAATGAAATTTTTCCACTTTTTTCTTATTTTTCATAAATCTTTTAAATTATCTTGTCATCAAGGCAGTATATTCATTTCCATCTGAACCAAAATTGTTGATTTTTGTATCATTAAGTTATAAAGAAATTATCTTCTCCTTCTTTCATTCACCTAAATCTACTTTTTTACACTAACCTTTTGCTAATAGGAAATAAAAAAACAAGTAAATTATCAATAGAATAGGAATTTAAGTCATTGACTAAGAAGTAATAATAGCCATTGCATCCCTAGATTCAGTTAAGTAAGTTAAAATTTTATTTAGTTTATATGTATTTGATATTTTTTTTCTAAAGCATACAAAGAAGTAATAATTTTTATAAACCTAGTGTAAATATAAAAAATTTATTTTGTAGGTTGCATGCAAAAAAAAGATTACATTCTTGCCAAATTGTTTCACTTCACTAGTTCTATCATATGTTATGCACAGTGTATCCCAAATATCATTACAAGCAGTACATGTTGAAAAATGTATGTAATCCTTGAATTTTAAAGAAAATATATATATATATTAGTTGTTTTGTAATTAGTTATGCTAGATCATGATTTTTTAAGGATACTTCAGTAAATTGAATCTCTATTTTAACTCCATTTATAATTATAAAATCTACATAATAACCAGTTTGTGTCATATGCGACATAAAAATCTTTCAAAAATTGAAAGGAATGTTATTAAAAAGTGGCAGTTGAGTAATTAATAACCCTTGTGAATTTTCATAATTTCCTATGTGTTCCATGTTGATAAAATCAAGATGTGTGAATAAAAAAAAAAGTGATAATCCCACTTTAATGCCACTTGAAAGTGCATATGAACACCAAGAGGGTGTGAATTAGTATTTTCTTGAAAAAATATTTTTCTTAAGATCAAAATGTGATATATGAAAGAATTTAAGATAATAAAATGTTCAAACTAAAAACTAAAAGCAAATAAGATTTTTTTTGTTCTTAAACTTTTTGAAAACAAATATGTTTTTTATTATTATTATTATAGACCAAAACTTCAATCAGAGATTTAAGACTCAAAATTCTTTCACAAAGATAACTAAAAGTAAACAAATGTGTTATAAAATAAATTGTAAGAAATTAAAGAGTATGCAAACAAGATTTATATTGGTTTGATAAAAATTAACCCATTTCTACTCACCAATGGTCTTCCTATTTAGGTATTGAACTAAAAGTGACTCTCCTTTAGCCCATACATAGGATTAGAATCCCTTCTACCTTACCAAGTTGAGAATAACATTTAAAAACTCTAAAAAATCTCCCTTCTTCCAACTCCCATCCAAGAGAAGATGTTGTCTTTCTTTTAGTCCCTCACTTCAGTGGAGATGTTATCCCTTCTTTAGCTCCACACTTTAGGGAATATCTCAATCTCTTTATTAGCTCCTCACCCCGGTGGATATGTTGATCCTTACTTTAACTCCTTGCTATGATGGAGATGTCATCTCTCCTACCACGTACTTGCCTAGCATAGATGCCATCCCTGTCCTCCTCAGCTAGTAAGTCTTTTGCAAAAATAACATTTCTTCCTTGAACTCCTCTTTAATATGTGCAAAAAATACAATAGGAGGACCTGTGGTGCACACTTACAAGACCAACTATGTGAATCACCACATAACTCTTTACTCTCTCATAGAAAAAACTCACTCAACCTCACCTCCTCTCTCTCCCATATGATGTGGACACTCTTCGAAACTCTATCCCGAGAAGAAAATTTCTCTGCCAGCACAACCCTTTTATCCCTTAAGATATATGATGCGTTTACAAAGTAGGCTAAAAAAACCCACCTAACTTTTATATTTTAGCTATTGATAGTATAGTATTATTCACATATCATATAGTACTTTTAGTTCAATTTCATTGAAGTTCATCTAGTACTATTGTAATTGACCAACATAGTTAGTTACATTGATTCATAGATCTTCCATTATGAATCAAGGTTCATCCATTAAGCTCTTAGTGAATTTGACTATTTGATATTTGAAACATATAGTATGACAATTAATAAAGATTATGTTCTAATTTGATTCCTTAATTTGTGAGATTAAGTTCAATAATTTTAACTAACATTTGTATAGTTAAAACTTAGTTAATGCAATCAATTCAAATTTTAAATATTATATTTATCTAATTTTAGTATTCTATATTCCAAGGGGGTTCTATCAAAATAGCTAATCGACCTTTATGATTTAAGGCCATATAAAATGATTAGTTATAGCCTAAATTTAATTAATCTCATTTAACTAAATATTTAAATTAATTTTTTATTTAAATTGAATTCATAGTTTGATTTGGATCATATAGTATGATTAACAAAAAATTTAAATATTCAATTATACTTCTCCTTGTGTGAGTGTGAAAAAAAATCAAATATTTAGTTTTTCTTCTCCTTGTATGAGTGTTCATGGATGTTTAGCTAACATACACCAAATATAGAAAAAGGCTCAAAATATAAAAAGAGCAAACTTTGACAAACACAAAATAACTTATACACTCACACTAATTTTTCTTGAGTCATGACTCTTCAATGCAGCTTGGTGTATAATGTACATGAAATAGTTAGTGATACATATGAACAAACATGCAAAATAGAACACAAGACTAAGTAAATGATCATCCCATATTATTTGTAATCACTAAAAAATTTGGTCGAGCTCCAAGATTTTAACAAAATAATAGTTTATCCATGATAAGTTAAGTTGAACCCTGGATAGTTTAAACCCAACTAGGCTTAAGCCCCAGGTTAAAAAGTTTGATTTAAGCCAAGATGATCATTAGACCATAATTAAGGACATTTTTTTTTAGTTTTGTGTCAACTGGGGTTGACTTTAGTCAAGAGGTTTGACGAAGGGTTAACATTTCCTTTAATTGATTAAAATGTTAATTTAGACCACATAGGGTTATGGTTAGTGTTGCAAATCTGGATTTAGAGTATAATTTTAATGATAGCAAACATTTCTGACATAACTTTTCTATGATTATCCTACCTACTAGCGTTTAAGGTCCATAAGGTCAATTGCAAATCAAGCCAACTCAAGATTGGGTAGATTAGGACTAAGTCAATCTATAAACTTTCATTAAGTATTTTTACCTTTTCTTGAGTCAAATATAATAAAGTGGGTCCTGATGCTAAGTAACCAAGCAAACACATACTCAGGGGGAAAAATTCTATCTACTTTTAGAGATTTTTATTTTTTATCATATCATTTGGGATGATCCCAAATCGTCTTGAATGATCCCTTAAAAATTAAAACCCTAATTAGGGCATCCTGGTTAAAGAAGCTGAAATTAAGAAAATCATCGATGATATTATCATCATCCTGGATGATAGGCTTAAATCAGAAAGAATTAGCCACCAACTCTTTTAGGCATGTTTTATTTTTGAACATTATCCCAGTCATCATCCTGGATGATGCATTGTAATTATACCTAAATTAGTTTGGTAATTAAGGAAATTAATTAACATTTGATTGCTCGATCATATCATCCTTGCTAATCGCAAGACCGTCCAGGATGATCTGTTAAAAAAACTTTAGTTTCATCCTAGTTGACCATTGTAATATTCTAGCTGATATGTATTAATTTATACCAATTGTCTGGGAGGATCCCAATTCGTCTTGGACGATCCATTATTTCTTCACCATCTATACATGTAAAGTCTGGCCGAACAGAGCATTTTTCTTGATAATATTCTAATCGTCTAGCCTCCCATAGCTCATCTTAGCTGATTGAACTGAATTTGTACTGATTGTACTAGACGATGTATCGATCATCCTGGACGATATTTGTCGATTAACTGCAATTTAGGGAAAATTTGAAGCCCTTCTTTATAAGATCTCTTGTTCACTCAAGAATATATCTTTTGCTGCTTCCATGACCTGAGAGAGCCAATAGAAGAGGGAGAGTAAGGGAGAGAGAGAGAGAGAGATAGAGACAGAGAGAGGATCTTATGAGGGGTGTGAGGGGTTTCATAAAGGTTACTCCAAGAAAGGATCCGAGCTATCTTCTCCGATCATTATCCCTTATTCCTTGGAATTCTAGAGAGGTTTACTTCAACGATTGATCAAGGTTCTCTACTTATTTTAGGAGGAAGAAAAAGGAGTCAGATTCTCTACCTACTTAAGGAAGAAGCGAAAGGAGTTGGATTCTCTGCCTCATTGAGGTTGGTGGAAAGTAGTTTTTGTATGGGCTTCTCTGACTTGTTGTGGGAGAAAAAGGAGAGACACTGAATTTAGTACAATACCCACAGGAGAGGCTTTGGGGAGTGGGCTTAAGTCAAGTTGACCGAACCACTATAAAATTTGGTGTGTTTTTTCCTATTATATTTTTCAAACTTTATTTTTGTGGTGATTGTTTGGTTGAGATTATGATTTTTGTTTATGAATTTTTAAAACACCAATTTACCCCCCTCTTGGTTAGCCTTAGGTTAGTTCATAAGGGCTTAACATCCCTAATGAACTTTCAGTTAGTTCGTTTCACTTGGGCAAGCCTAAGGGCAGAAGGGTAATTTTAATGTTATTGAGTCTCAACCTAGGGTTTGATATAGGATTTATATTTTGAAAGAGCTTGGCACCTTGTTAATGTTTTAAGATCTAAGGTCTAGTAATTGCTAAATTCTTGGGTCACCTCCTCGGAATATAATAGGTCATTTATATACTAAAGTGGGAAGACCTAGGTTCTAAAATTTATCTAAATTGAAGGAAGGCATTGAAATCATTCAAAAAAGAGGTCAACATATATTTTTTTAAGGCTTATATAATATATTTTCAATAGGAACATAATATGAAATGCAACCAATGATGAAAATTATATTTATATTTCAACACGTTTTATGGTTTCTATGACAAAATTTTTTTAGGAACTTAATACGATATCTTTCATATAAGGGAATTTATGTTGCTAGTATATCAGTAACCTCTACCAATAACAAAAATATTAGTAAGAAACATAAAGAATTTGTAACTCTTCACAAACCTATAACATAAAAGAAACTATTATGTATAATAAACTATATTATATGAAATATGAATTTACAATCGGTCACATTATGATAAAAAATATTCATGCATCCATATTTAATTTATAAATGTTTAAGATAATAAATGTACACAATTAAATCAAAATGAATTAAAAAAGATATGCCATCCTCATTGATGTTTGAAATGGCTTGACGATTCTAACACTAGTTAGAATTAGGTGAGGAAGCATAAGGAGAGGATGGTTACATGTAATCGATAATAAGAAGGGGAGAGAGGGAGAGAGAGAGAGAGAGAGAGAGAGAGAGAGAGAGAGATAGAGAGAGAGAGAGAGATGGGGGAACCTAAACCAACTAAGAGACAGAGAGAGAGCGATGCAATGCATTGAATAGAGAAGGAAAGAGAGAAGCATGCATATTTGACAAATAGCCGAAGATAATAAAATTGTAAGGGTCATACTCAATTTGTGACCAAATTGAAACTTGCTTATGGATATTGAATGACATTTTTTTCCATAAATTTTAGCGAATGAAATATTATTGTAATTATTTTATAAAATTAATAATGGAAAACTCTTATTCAAATTGTCTTTATAACTCTTATTCAAATTGTCATTATTTGCAATGAAAATTTTCATCAGAATTGGTGATATGATATTTTTTCATAGTCACTCTTTAATGAACTTAACTACTTAATCGTATGTGCAATTGAAAAAGTCAATACACTGGTGTTCATTCCCCACTTTATATACTCTAGTTTTTGCATGCAATGACTTTTTACAAGTTTTTAGTCTTTATAATCAATATTACATTTTTTATTGCAAACTATCATATAAGGACTGTTATGTTTTGAGTTTTGGTCAATTTCCTTATAAAATTAACATTCAAAAAGCATGTTGAAAATAAAAGTGTTTAAAAGATATAAAGCACATTTAAAATGATTTTCTTTAAATATATTTTACCACTCATGAAATCCAATAAACATAAAATTCCAAGTCATTTAAAATCTTTGACACATTGGAAGCATTGTTACCTTCTAATGCTAGTTTAGCTACCAATTGAAACAAATATGATCCATCCATTATGGGCTAGAATATTTGTGTTGGTAAAGTACAAAAATCTTCATGTCTTAGCATTGCACGAGTACCCAGCTCACAAATATAGAGAATAAAAATACTATAATTTTTAACATGTAAAATCTTAAAGGGGAAAACTACTAGGCCACGCCTAGTTGAAATGAATCCACTAGTGTTTGAATATATTACAAATGATTGATTTATTCTTAAATTTGAGGATAATCAGATTTCAATATTCAATTGTAAGATTGAAATCTAGCAACAAATAGGGATTGGACAGAAGTCCAATGATGGGTGGTGACTAGGTGCCAAATTAAGTGTCAATTGGAGGCCAAGTGAAAGTCTAGTCATAGTTAGTAGCTGGGATAAATTCCAATAGTGATCGATGGACAAGTAGTGATCGAGGAGGAGTATGGTGGTAAGAGAACTTGAATTTATCTTCCTTCATTCTCTTCCTTCTACTCCTTGATTGGTCCTCTTCAATGAAGAATTAGGGGTAAATTTAAAGTATTTTGCGAGTGGTATGACCAATAATAGGGGGAAATTAAGGGCATGTCTTGAGTGTCATGAATGGATGGATAATATTTACTCCCTTAATTGTGGATAATTTATCAAGTATTTAAGCATCTAAATGATATCAAGATTTGGTGATTATTGGCTCATTGGATTCGTCTCGTCGAGCAACGTGATTCGACTATAATCATGTCATATTTGGTCATCCAATTAATGGTTTAGACCTTCCAAATGTGCTTCAAGTTTTCAATTTTGGACCCATTTGGCATAAAATTAGGGTTAATTTAGTGTCATTAGGTTTTTCTTTTTAAGATATTTAGTTTGACTGAAATTTTGCTAAAATTAGAATTTGGATGGTCTTGGATTTAATTTTAGAAGTTTTTTACTCAATTTTGTTCTGATTTTTATGCATGAACATGATAATTTTTTATGATATATTAGTTGTCCCCCCCCCCCCCACACACACACACACAAATAATCATTTTTAGATGTTGAATTGAAGCTCCAAAAATCCGAAAATATGAGCTACAGCTTCTAAGAAATTCTTGAGACGATCTAGAATTTTAGAACTACCAGATTATGGCTATATAACTTCAATTTTTCCAAAACATCAAAACATATTATCGAGAACCTGAAGAGCATCCAAATCAGACCTCCAATGCCAAAAATAAGTCCCGGGAATGACTTGGCTAAATAATCGGCCAGTCGCCACTATTATTATCATCAAAGGACACAAAAACATTATGTGTTTCTTAGCCTATATATGCTCTAGCACGCTTGTCAATTGACCATGTGCCTGCCCCATGTTACCCAAAATTCTACACTAAGAGACTACAATTGTGCTTACTCACAACTGCCCACGTAGTATTTCAAGGCCGCATTCTAGTTGGCACATCAACCACAACCAACCGGATGCAATTTAATAACTTTTTTTAATATTATATGTTGTCCTTTAAGGGATGACCAGATAAATATAATGATTTTTACATACAAAATCTATAAATAATTTCATTCTCTTCATCTAAGATTAGAGATCCAATCTATATTGTCCTTTAAGGATATTTTTCTTATATTGATATAGAAGTGAGGTCATTCACAAGATTTGCCACATAAGGGAAATCTTCATTCTGAAGGTCAAATTCCTCAATACTTAAAGTGACTGAAGGGCATAGTTATTCTTGCCTAAGATAGCAGGATTGTACTATTTATTAGTCTCCCCTCACCATATCGATCCCAGTAGTGGTAACAAGTTTTAATTTAAAATGAGAAAAAGTGCAAAATTCCAAGAATAAATTGAAGGTGTCCTCCAAATATAGTATTATAAGCATACTCTGATTTTACAATAAAAAATTGAATTGTGTGTGCAGCTTATTGATAAAATTCTTTGAGTATAATTGGGAGGCTAATTATCCCTTCTCGTACGGTTGATTATCAAATCCATATACTAATGAAAATTCTACTAGAGTGAGAAGGTGCAGGTTTTTAGAGAGAGGAAATAGATTTCCAAAAAAATTAAAGTTCACATGAAGATCAACAATGTCGATGGCGGCAAATGTTCGTTAATCATCGTCGAATGTTGGCCTAAGGGGTGATCATTGATCTTCATCTGGAGGATCCTTAATTCATCATCAATCTTTTTTTAAATCTTCTTCACCTGTGTTCAGAGAAGACGCTAAAGCTATTGGTATTCGATCAAGCTTTAATAATGGCAAACCTTTGATTATTAATGAAGGATGATTATAAAATGTGAAGAAGATCATTTTTGAGATAGGGAAAGGAAAGAATGTTATTATAGGAGGTAACTTAAAAATGCTGAAGAAATCAAATTCTATTCTCCTATCAAATTTCATCTCTAAAGCTATAACTTTTTACACAAAAGAGGTTGGAGGTGAAGGTGTTTGTTTTCTGCTTGTTGATAAGGGCATTAAGAGACCTAATTCATCTGATGTAATTGATCATTCAGAGAATAGTTCAATTGAAAAATCTGTTGATGCTGAAGAAGAAATTTCTTATAATTCTTCTAAAGACATTCATAATAACAAAGGTGAGGAGGATATGGAGGTGGTTCGTCCATGTGCTACTGGAGAATTAGACTCATGTAAATAAGGTGGAGATGGTTATTGTATGCCCAACATGAAAGAATTGACTAGTAAAGTCTTGATAATGCCTCAAATAAGAAATATAATAGAAGAGTTGCAGACTTGGATTTTGGTAACTACTTAACGGAGGATGGTTAACTATCAAGTTGGATACAAATATGGAGTTGGAAAGTACAAGTAAGCTACACAATGCTTTGGTCATTAAAATTTTTGATAAAAATATTACGTCATACGTTATAAATTCTGAATTGAAAAGACAATGGTATCAACTGGGGAAATTTCATCTTACATTGCTTGGTAAGGGTTGGATTCTTTGAGCTTTTGATCATGTGGAATCAGTGGACTTGGTTCTATCCAATGTACCATGGTATGTAATGAGACATATTATTGGTGTTTTCAAATGGTCACCTTTTTTTTTGCCAAATTCTTTGAAGGGGTTATCTTCTCCAATATGGATAAGAATGCCTAATTTGCCTTTGCAAAGCTAGGATGAAATTAATCTTTGTAGAATTTCTTCTAAGGTTGGAAAGGCTTACTTAATAGATTAAAATAAGTTCCAATGGGGAAGAAGAGAGTTTAAAAGGCTTTATGTGCATATTAAATTAGAAGATAAACATCCTGTTGGAGTTTGGGTGGAAGGTAATTTGGGCATATTTTATCAAAAAATTAAATATGAGAAAGTTTCTAATTTCTGCATTAATTATGGTAGAATTGGGCCTTTAAAAAGTAATTGTAATGATAATGTATTTTTATCTTTTCTAGCTGGTGCAAAAGATTTGGAGATGGGTGAGAAGACAGATATCCAATCAGAGAATGTCTCTTATACTGAAAATGGAAATGGATCTTCTAAGGAAGTTGACAATGGATATGAGCCTTGGATACATGTTAATTATGGGAGGAAGAAAGAAAATTATTAAAGGAAGCCTAACTTCCATGGGAGGAAAGTTGGTTTAAGGAAATATGAGGCTGAGGTTCCTAAGAAGGGTGTTAAAAATAATAATTTGAGCATGGAAGAACCAAAAAGTGACATTTCTATGCTGGTTCATGAGTGTTTAGTTTGGTTTCCAGGGAGGATGTTCTAGTTGGCAATGATTGATCTAAACTAATTGAAGATCTTAAACCATTGAAGGATATGAATAGCGTTGTGGATCAGTCAGCATTGTACAGCTACAAGTTTACGGTGTTAAATGATTTGGTGGAGGAAGGTGAGAATGTTCGTGATGCTGGAAAGGAATTTGCTCCTGCTGCTAAAGAAGAAATTACTTATAATGGTGTTGTTATAGCTGGGGAGATAATTCATGTTGAATAATCAACTATTGAAGATAAGGATAACTGTTTTTAAAATTATAAATTATTTATTTGAAGGATGTAGAAGGGACCAAGGAAGGGGGTTCTTCTTCTATAAAAAAGAAACTTGATAAAGAACTTAGTGGACTTAGTCCTATTACGCTGGCTCCTAGAAGTAGGAACCCGGATGGTGAAGGTAAGGAAAATATGGGGAACACTTCCCCTCTTATCCATTAATGTCTTCTATCATATTTTGGAATTGTAGAGGAGCAAGAAAAAAGCAAGCTTCACTATATCTAAAAGAAGTTGTTAGAGATCATGGAGTTTTTCTTTTGGGCGATTTCGTGGCGATTTTTCTTCTCATCTTCGGTTGCCTCTGATCTTGCTTCTCCAGGCGCTTTTTGCTGGTTCTTGGTCTTCTTCCCTTATGGTAACTTCGTTCCTTTTCCTGGTGCCTTCTTTCCCTCGTGTATTTTCTTCCCTTTCACTTTTATTTTGGCTTTTTGTCGAGGGGTTTTGAGGTTCTACTAGTGTTTGTGTGTGTCTGTGGGGAGAAGGGGGGGGGGGGGGGGGGGGGGGGGGTGGGAGAGATGACGTCTACGACGTCATCCATCCTGCTTGTTTCTTAGGTTCCTAGTGGTAAGACCCAATCCTTTAAAGATGTTGTGTCGGGTAGCTCTTCCTCTGCGGCTTCTAAGGATCATTTTGTGTAATCTTCTTTTAAAGGTTATCATGCCCTGTTGTTTAAGGATTCTGTTGTGTCTCAGCTTGCTACATCGTTTTCTTTCACTCTTGTCGGCAAATTTGTTTTGCGCCGCCCTAATCTTGATGTGATTCATAAATTCTTTCTATCGCTTAAACTTTCTGGCTCGTTTAATGTGGGATTGTTGGATCCTCTTCACATTGCCATACAACTGACTAATGAATTAGATTATAGTTGTATTTTCTCACGCTGATTGTATTATACTCATGGATGTCAAATGAGGTTGCTCAAATGGTCGCCAGATTTTGATGTGAAAGAGGAATATCCCATTGCTCCTTGTGGATTTTTTTTCCTAACCTACGGTTGAATTTTTTTAATACTCATATCCTATTTGGTCTGGCTTTTGTGTTTGGTAGACTCTTACAAACTGACTAAGCTACTACCTCTTTATTAGTTGAGCTTGATGTTTCAAAAAAGCATCCTTAGGAAATATGGCTTGGATCAGAATTGAAGGGCTATTTTCAAAAAGTTTAGTTTGAAAATTTACCTACCTTTTGCTCACATTGTAAGATGCATGGACATCGGATTAATGAATGTTTCTGTTTATATCCTAATCTCCAAAAGGAGAAAGCCCCATCTATAACTAATGTTAATTTTTGAGGGAATGACAAGAATTTGGCTCAAAAAGAGTTAGGTAATGGTTCTGGCTCTAAGGAAATGTTGGTTCACAATATTGAGCAAGTGGTGGAGGTCCCTTCGTCTAATGACCTAGTTGATAATAATTTTGAGCAAAGGCGGGATTGTAATGCTTCTCTTATTAATGTGCTAGAATCTGTTAGGATTTTTAATGTTCCTATTATTAATGAGAATGTTACAGTGGTTATTAATGATCTTGATTTATCTTCTAATTTAGTTCCTAATTCTTCTCAATTGGTCATTCAGGATGATGGTTCTTCTAAAAAGATTCTTTCTCAGTTAGAAATGTGGCAGAATTCTGTGCCTGTGGATAGTACGGGTAATCTTGAAGTTGTTCTGGATCTTGGGTACATTGAGTTTTCCAAGGTTAATCATTGCAAGGTTAATGATCTTAATATTGTAAGATCGGTTCCTCTTTTGTTATCGTTGAACCCTCCCACCCCTCTTGAGGGTATTAAGAATAATATTTCTACTATGGAAGATGGTGTTCTTTTTATGGAAGGTGATATGCCTCCTCCTGAGGGGTCTATTAGAACTTTAAATGATCGCAACATTCTCTTAATTGACCATTACCATTTTGATGCTTACACTGACATTGAGGTGGATATTTTGGCTCAATGTTCTGCTAGAGAAAATCATGATTTGAGCTTTTCTAAGGGATGTGGTAAGAGAGGTAAAAAACCTAAAAATGTTTTTTTGTCCCCTAGAAATACTCATTCACACACTTCTCATTAATCTTGTTTTTTTTATGTTTAACGCAATCATTTGGAATGTTCGAGGTATTGGTTGCCCTTCTTCTAAGCTTAGAGTGAAAAATTTATGTCGTGTTCATAATATCTCTATTCTTGTGTTGCTTGAACCTCTTATTTCTGCTGATAAATTACGTAGTACTGCTAACGTTTTGGGCTTTAAATTTGTTATATCTAATATTTCCAATAAAATTTGGGTCTTTTGTAAGGACAATGTTAGAACTGATATCATTGGGGATTTTACTCAAGTTCTTCATTATAATATTGAAAGTTCTAATTTTCAATTTTGTGCTTCTTTTGTTTATGTTGCTTCTTCTCATTACACTAGAAGGATTTTATGGGAGCAAATCTATCAGTTTCATAATATTTGCAACCTTCCGTGGCTTGTGGGTGGTGATTTTAATAATATATCTAATCATTCATAGCACATTGGGGGCTCTCTCTCTATTTATCAATCCATGGAGGATTTAATTATTTGATGATAGAATGCAATCTTCTTGATATTGGTTTTTTGGTAATAATTTTACTTGGCATCATGGTCATTTGTGGAAAAGGTTGGATAGAGTTCTTTTTAATGATGATTGGCTTAACGCTTTTGATTTGACCAAGGTTGAGCATCTTAGTCATACTCTTTCTAATCATTCTCTTATTTTCATTAATATTAAGAATGATACTAGGGCTTTTACTCCCAATTTAGATTTCAAAATATGTTGATGCTTCATTATACTTTTTTTGATGTTGTTCGAAATAATTGGCATGCTCCACTTTTCCCTCATGATTCTATTTCTGGTATGCATAGAATGTGGCTTAAACTTAAAAGGATTAAACTTTTTTTGAAGTGGTGGAATCATAATGTCTTTAAAAATTTGTTTTCTAACATTTTGTCTGTTGAAGATAGAGTTAATTCCTCTAAAAATCTTTGTCAGTTGGACCCTTCTGAGGTTAATTTTAATTTATTGAAAGAGGCCAAAGTGGAGCTTTATAAGCTTCAAGCCCAAGAAGAGGTTTTTTGGAAATAGAAAGCGGCTGCTAAGCACTCGGTGGAAGGTGATAATAACACTAAATATTTTCATGCTTTGGTTAAGAAGAAGCGTTCTACTAATTTCATTCATAAAATTGCTCAAAAGGATGGGTCGATGTCTGGGGACAATATGGAGATTTCTAACCTTACCATTAATTACTTTTAGAGGCATATTAATAAGTCTTTTTATCCTACTAGTTTTCCTAACCCTTCCTTTATTCCTAATTGGTTTCAATTGAGGAAATTTTTAATTTAACTAAATCTCCATCTCTTAAGGTTAAAGACATTTTATTTGGTATGAATGTTAATTCTATTGCTAGTCCGGATGGCTACACTACTAAATTCTTTCATAATACTTGGCCTATTATTTATCATGATTTGTTTTCTGCTATGACTGATTTTTTCAATGGTACTACTATTCCTAAATTCTTCTCATCTACTTCTATTGTGCTTATTCCCAAGAACAATTCGGTGAATTCCTAGAATAATTTTTGACCTATTAGTTTGTGTACTACTTTTTATAAATTTCTCCCTAAATTTTTTATGAATCATTTAATAATCCTTCTTCCTAGACTTATATCTCCTTTTCAAATGGGTTTTATCAAAGACAAAGCTATCTCAGATAATATCCTGATGGCTCAGGAATTTTGTAATGATTTGGATATAAAGTGCCATGGTGGTAACATGATTATGAAACTTGATATTTTGAAGGCTTATGACAATATTAATTGGTTTTGATCTCTCTTTTATCAACCTCATTAAATCTTGTATTGAAAGCCCCTACTTCTCCATTTTGGTGAATGGTAAGTGCCATGGTTTCTTCAAGGCTTCTCATGGGCTGAGGCAGGGAGATCCCATTTCTCCTACTCTTTTCATAATTACTGCGGATTACCTTTCTAGGGCTATTGATGAAGCTTTTAAAAAATGCCCTAGTCTCTACTTCTGTACCTTAGGTGGTATTCAAATCTCTCATTTATGTTTTGTGGGTGATTTTATTGTTTTTTTTTAATGCCAGCATAAATAAGATTGATAAGATCATGGACTTGTTTGGTCACTTTGATTCTATTAGTGGTTTGGCTTTCAATAAACTTAAGAGCTGCTTTATTATTGGTAAGAATGTCCCCTCTGCTCATGTTATGGATATTAAGACTATTACTGGTTTTACTCAAGGTGCTTTGCCTCTGAAATATTTGTGCATTCCTTTGTATAAGGGTAGAAAGAATTATTCTATCTTTGATGATTTAATTTTTGTTATTTAGAACAGATTGTCTTCTTGGGACTCTAACTTTTTAAGCTTTGGTGGTCGCCTTATTCTTATTAAAAGTGTGCTTTGTTCGATTCTGATTTATTATTTTCAAACTCTTTTTCCTATGAAAACTATTTGTCTTACAATTGATAGAATCCTCAATAACATTTTTTGGAAAGGCATTGGTAATAACTCTAAGATTCATTGGTCTTCTTGGAGTAAATGTTGCGGGACTTTGCAAGAAGGGGATTTGGGTTGTAAGTCGATGTTGGACTTAGCTTTGGCTTTCTCTTAAAAGTTTTGGTTTAAGCTTAGAAATAATTATAGTCTCTGGGCCAATTTTATGATGAAACTGTGTGAGGAGACACCCTTCTTTATATGGTTTTGCTAAAGGTCACTCTAAAGTTTGGCAATGACTTTGCTCGATTAAATGGAATGTTGAGTCTTATCTGGCTTAGGGGCTTGGTTATGGTAACATTTTCTTTTGGCAAGATCATTGGATTCATGGTCAGTCTATCGACTCCTTATTAAATTCTGTTTCAAATACTAATATAAAGGTTAATCATTTTCTTTCTAATCAAGGTTGGGATTTTGAGAAACTTTCATATGTTATTCCTGATTGCATTATTCAGCATATTTTAAAGATCCCTTTAAACACTTCTTCTAAGGATGTGTTACTCTTTTCTCTTTTTAAAGATGGCACTTTTTCGGTTAAAGATGTCTAGCATTCCATCAGAGATAAAAGGATTCTTCTAAGTTTTTTAATTTGATTTAGCACAGATCTATCCCTTCTATAGTTTCTATTTTTATTTGGAGATTTCTTCACAAGCTTATTCCTACTGATGAGAATTTGAGGAAAAGAGGTTTTATTTTTCCTTCTAAATGTCAATGTTTCTTCCATGTTGAAAATATGCATCATGTCTTCATTTTTGGCCCTATTGCTGTTAAGGTTTGGACTCACTTCGAGGATATTTTTCACTTTAATTTTTTTTCTGCTACTTCATCTTTATATTATCTTTTTGAATGTTGGCTGGTTAAGGACAAATGGCATATCTGTAATGTTATTCCTAGTTTGATTCTTTGGTTTCACTGGTTGGAAAGAAATGATTCTCGCTTTAACGGTGTTGCGATGAATTACAAGAGAATTATTCAAAAAATTAAAGATAAAGTGGTTGCTCTTTTTTCTATTCAGTTACTTTCCTTCAAAAATTTTAAGAATTTCCATTTTATTTGTCCTAAGTTTGGTATTACTTTGGTGGTTGATAATTCTTATAAGGTTCTTAGATGTACATCGTAGACTAAACCTTCCCCTAATTTTGTCAAGCTGAATGTTACTAGTGTTAGAATGGGTAATACTGTGGCGTATGGTGGTGTTTTAAGGGATCATAAAGGCTCTTATCTATGGGGTTGTGTTGGGCACGTGGATTTTGGTGATATTAGACTTGCAAACTTTGTTGGTGTGCTTCATGGCTTACAATTTTGTATTAATCTTCAATTGGTTGATGTTGTGCTGGAAGCTAATTTTGATTTTAAGATCCTCCAGGGTTTGGGTGATTCCATTTGCTCTTCAGCTTTATTTTACACTTTGAGGGACATTATAGGTTCCTTAAACTTGCTAAATTGCTCTTTTTCTAATATCCTGGTTGAGGGGAACGCGTGTGCTAATGGTATGGTCAATATTGGTTGCAATTTTAATGGTTTAAATGAGTTCTCTTATAACCAGCTTCCTTTTCTCATTAAAGGTATTCTTAGACTGGATCAATTTGGGATGCCTTATGTTAATGATTAATTTTGTTTTCTCTTCTCATCACTGTGTTTTCTGTGCGATTTGATTTTTCTCGTGCTTGGCTATGTGCTTGGGTTCTTTTTGGCTAGTTTTGTTGGTTCTGTAGGTGTGGGGTTTGGTTTGGTGGTTTCTTCTTCCATGGATGTTAATCTATTTTTATGGTGTTTAACTTCTTGTTCGTGTTTCTTAGTGGATTCGATTTTGACCTATCTCTACTTGTTGTTGGTTGGGTTGGTGCTTTGTAGCTGGATTTCTTTGTGCTGGGCTGTCTCTTTTCCTCTTTCTGTGTCTGATTTTTTTGCGGGCTAAGTGGCTATCCTGCTGGATGGCTTGTAAGTATGGGAGCTCTGGGATGCAGGTTTTCCCTTTGCTTTGTTTCTTGAATGGTTCGAATTATAGTGCTGCCAGATTTCTCAAGGCTTTTTTTTGCTAGTTTCTTATTCTCGTTGAGCTCCTGGGTTACTTCAGTTTACCACAATTTTGTTCTCTTGCTTTGTTTGTTTGGGGGTGCCTTCATTTCATGTGGATATCTACTCTTTTTGGCTAGCATATGACCAAGGCTCATTTACCATACTATTTTAGTCTTTGTTTTATTATTCTGGCATTTCAGTCTTTTTTACAGGTTATTCTATGGGATGATGACTACAAGGTTTGCTCGAAGAATGATAGTTGGGAGCATTTTGGCTATTTTTTTGTTAGCTCCTTCTTTTTGGGTGCTTTTCCTTAAGCACCGTAGCATATCCTTAGGTTTAATTGTAATCTTTTCTAGTGGGGAACTCGAGCTTATAGGTTTTTTCTTTTCTTTTTATAGCTCTTTGAGCATTAGGGAGCTTGAGATCCTCTTAAGGACTTGTAATACATTTCTTAACACGTAGGCCCCTTTGTGGGTTTCCCCTAAAAAAATGGTTTTTTTTT
>NW_021320102.1:92057-280890 GCF_001605985.2 Dendrobium catenatum
GTTGGTAGTAATACACCTTGCTAGGGTGTCTTCTGACCACTTTCTAATCATTTTAAATATTATGGAGCAAAAGTTCATACCTCATATATAGAATCATTAGGTTTGAAGATATATGGGTATCTTATCCGGCATCATTTTCAATTATGAGATTGTCTTGGAGTAAGAACACGGGAGGAACTTTTGTTAAATTGTTGAATAAAAGGTTAAGGACTTTGAATACATTAATTTTTAAGAACAAAACTAAGGATAAGGATTATATCCAACTAAAGAAAAATCTAAAAAATTGCATTATGGAGCTAAAAATGAAGGATGCAGAGGAGGGAGGTCTTTCAGAGGAGGAAAGTTTGCTACTGAAGGCAAAAGTTAACGAGCTAAATTCAACTTTGACTCGGTTGAACACCTGGTGGAATCAAAGAGCTAAGGTAAAATGAATGTCGGAGGTTGATTCAAATTCTAAATTTTTTCATACATTTACTAGTTCAAGGAGGAACACAAATTATATTTTTAAAATAAAAGATGACAATGGTATGGAGGTGGAAGATCTTAATCTTATTCCTGATGTGTTTTTACATTTTTTTCATAATAAATGGAAAGAGAGGAAGTGTAATCTGCTAGAATGGTCGTCACCTCTATGTTATCTTGATCATAATGATAGAGGGTTGTTAAATAGGGATCTATCATTGGAAGAAGTTGAAGCTGTAGTGAATTAAATAGAAGGAAATATTTCACTAGGCAATGATGGTATTTCTTATTCATTCATTAAAGCTTATTTGTGCATTATTAAAAATGATTTTTGGAATGCTATTAATCATTTTTTTACTCGGGAGAGATGGATGGTAGCTGGAAAGAAGCTTTAATTATTCTTATCTCTGAGGTGAGCAACCCTAATGTTCTGATCAATCATAGACCCATTAGTCTTTGTAGATCAATTTACAAGTTGGTGGCAAAGGTCCTGTTAAACAAAATAAAAACTCCTATTCAAAAGTTAATCTCGGTGGAGCACGAAGTTTTTTTTAAGGGAAGATCATTTTCGGATCATATTAGCTCAAGAGGTGTTCCATAAATTCTTGTTTTCTAAGGCTTCCAAAGGTCTTGTTTCATTCAAAATTGACATGGAGCAAGCCTATGATAGTATGTGTTGGGAGACCTTAAGAAATATTTTATAATACTTTTGCTTTCCTCATAATTTCTCTAGTTGGATTATGGAATTTGTTAGAAATCCAAAATTCTATTTGATGATTAATGGGAGACTTTCTAGTTGGATTCATGCAAGGAGCGGATTCTGCCAAGGTTGCCCTCTATCCCCTTATCTTTTTATTATATGTTCATAGCTGTTATCCAATTCTTTTTTATCATTAAGAAGGTTCGATGGGAGTTCAAATTACATCATCTAGTACAAGAATATCTCATATGTTGTATGCATATGACATTTTAATTTTCTCTAAGGCAAATTGCAAAATAGTGAAGGGAGTTAAGGGTATTTTATCAGATTTTTGTGGGTGGACATGGCAAAAGATTAATATGGGAAAATATTATATTCTTTTTTAGAAACATGTTAAGAAGAAAAATAGAAAATCCATAGAAAGTATTATGGGTAAAGCTGTAAATGAATTTAATTATCTTGGGGTGAAAGTTACATTGAGGAGACTTGTGGCAGCAGATTTTTATTTCATCATTGAGAAAGCATTAAGGTTGATTAATGTTTGGGGTAGTAAATTCATATCTTTAGAAGGAAAGTTCACTCTTATAAAATATGCATTTCTTTCTAACCTTATGTTCTATTGTACATTATCTTTAATTCCTAAGGGAATACTTAAGGAATTGGATAAGATGTGTAGGAACTTTATTTGGAATAAGAAGGATGGGGAACTTGGACTCCATTATGTGAATTGGAACAATTTGTGCAAACCGTTAAGAGGGGGTGGCTGTAGCATTCATTATTGTGTTAATATGGTTGGACCATTGAGAGAAAAATTGGCTTGGAAGGTGGTTCAGGAAAGAGATTCATTGTTGTATAAAGCTTTAGGATCAAAATATGGTTTGACCGGACAAGAAAATGGTTGTAGAAGGGAGAGTTCTTCATCTTGTAAAATCCTAGAGAATGGAAAGAAATTTTTGGAACCAGATGTAAGATGGAACATTACTAATGGTTGTTCTATCTATTTTAATAATGACATTTGGATCTTAGATAAAAGTTTGAATAAATGGCCTACTTTTGTGGCTATTTTTGAAAATGAAAATTTAAAAGTGGATAAGCTCATAGTGGATGTTAAATGGACTTTAGATGAGTTAAAAGCTCTCTTTGTAGAAGACCTGATTTCTTTAATTTGTGAAATTAAAATTTAGCTGGACAAGGAAGCAGATTATTTGGAGCTTATCAATAAAAAATCTGGGATTTTTATTTCAACTCTTGATTATAAGGCTTCAATTCAGGATCATAGTTGTTGTTCTTATTAGAAATGCTTCAAAACTATTAAACTTAGACCCCAGGTGGAAGTATTCTAGTGGCGAATACTCAATAATGCAATTCCTACATTCTATTTTTTTGTTTCATAGAAGAATTCAAGAGGAGTTTTATTGTCCAATGGGTTGTAATACTGATGAAGATCTTTATCATGTAACGGTGAGCTGTGTGAAGTTAAAGGATGTCTTGCACTATCTAAAGAAATGGGGATTTGGCTTTGCTATCATTGAATTGTTGAAGAATTTCTAGAATTGGATGGAAAAACATATTAAAGAATATGGTTTTCTTATTAATATTTATTGCAATTCGGTATATCTCAATTTGAGGGTAATAAACAAGTATTTACACTAAGGGAAAAAACATAGCGCCATGATTATTGCTTCAAATTCAGTAAGTAATGCTTCCATCTCATTCATGGTTGATAATATCAAATAGGGCCACTAGGGTACTAATCAGTCGAATAGACTGTTGGATCATTGGCACCCTTCTCCTCTTGATTGGATCAAAATTAATGTGGATACTTCTTTATTTCAATCTTATAAAGATGGAATAGGAGGTGTAATTCTTGACAGTAAAGGAAGATTTATCTTAGCATATGGATATACTTTCTTGCATTGGGATGTTTCTTAACTAGAGATTATGTCTATTCATTTTATAAAGAATAAATCACAATATTGGATGCTTAATTACAAAGGGATTATTATAGAAGGAGACAACTATAACACCATAAAAAATTTTCATGATTTGGGTGGTAATTAGATGGAGGAACTTGCTTTTTTAAAGGAGTATAATTATTTATGTTTTAATTGGGCAAATAGGAATTGTAATAAGTTAGTGAATATGTGTGCTAACTTTTCTCTTTTTAGTCATTTTCATTAGGATAATATTTCTTCTAATAAGATTCCTCCGTAACTGCAATATGGAGGGATGGCCTGATGCTTTGGCAACTCTTAATGATGATGATAGAAGGATGCTTGATAGAGAATTTACTTTTAAAGAATTGGAAAAGGTAATAAAAGAATTAAAGAAGAACATTTCTCCGGGTCAAGATGGTATGTCTTATTCTTTTTTTAAACATTATTGGCACATTATCAATAAAGATTTATGGAATGCTTTGGATCACTTTTTCAAGTTTGGGAAGTTGAATAGTAATTGGAAAAATACAAATATTGTATTGATTCCTAAAATAAATAATCCTTTAACTCCTTCAAGTTATAGACCGATTAGCCTTTACAACTCGGTCTACAAAATTGTTGCTAAGATTCTTCTCAATAGAATTTTATTGGTGATCCCAAAGATTATCTCAGTTGAGCAGGCAACTTTCCTTAAGGGTAGATCCCTCTCGGATCATATTCTTGTAGCTCAATAGATATTTCACAAGTTTAAACATTCCAAATCTAATAAAGTCTTGGTTGCTTTTAAAGTTGACATGGAGCAGGCATATGACTCTATGGGATGGAAAGCTCTTATTAAAATCTTTGACTACTTTGGATTTCCTATTAAATTTTCAAATCTGGTGATGGAATGTATAAGAGACCCTAAGTTCTCAATCATCATTAATGGTTCTCTTTCTAAAATGATTGAGGCTAAAAGTGGTTTCCGACAAGGATTCCCACTTTCTCCATTTTTATTTGTAATGTGTGCTCAACCTCTCTCAAATGCCTTTAGTCAAAGAGAAAATTCTATAGGAGTTGGTATCTCTGCTAATGGTCCTAATGTATCTCACTTATTGTATGCTGATGATATCATCATTTTTTCAAATGGCCAAACAAAATCTATCAAGATTATCAAAAATATCCTTGGTGACTTTTGTGGATGGACGGGTCAAAAGATCAATTGGCATAAATCAGGAATCCATTATGGTAAATAGGTGGGAACTCGAAGAAGGAAGAAAATTTGTAAAGTTCTGAATTGCAAAGAGGTTAAAGAGTTTAATTACTTGGGTATCAAGGTCACTTTAAAAAGATTGGCTAGATCTGATTTTCAGTTCATTATTGATAAGGTTATGAATATGTTGGGAGTGTGGGGTAACAAACTCATATCTCTTGCTAGTAGAATAACATTGGCCAGTTCAGTTTTATTATCATATCTTACTTTTTATTCTTCTCACTCTATGGTTCCAAAGCAAATTTTGTATGAAGTTGACAAACTATGCAGGAAATTTATCTGGAATAAAAATGACGGGTCAGCTGGTATGCATTATGTCAGCTGGGAATTGTTGTGCAAACCGAGAAGTTGTGGGGCTCTTGGTATTAATTCTTTCTCCAAGAAAGCTGGGCCGTTAAGGGCTAGATTGGCATGGAGATATAATCAATTTAAGGATTCACTTATGCATAAATTCATGTTTCTGAAATATGGATTGATTATGAGAAAAGATTTAGCTGCTGGAAAGAAATCTTCTACTTGGAAGCTCATATGTAATGGAGGTAAATTCTTGAAACCCATTAGTAGATGGCTGGTTAGTAATGGGAAAGACATCATGACTTATCAAGACAATTGGATTTTAGATTAAAGTTTGTTCCTTTGGCCTACTTTTGTCAATCCTTATGATGAAGGGAATATTACTGTGGATAGTTTTATAAGTGAAGGAAACTGGGATGTGAATAAGCTAAGGAGATTTTTTGGGATAGATTTGATCAATTTGATCACTTCTATCAGAATTTGGAATGATATGGAAAGTGACCAGCTAGAACTGGACAATTAATTATCTGGAAAAACGGTATCTGCTCTTGTTGTCGAAGCTATGTTGGATGATAAAAATGAGGTGTTCTATTGGAAATGGTTTAGAAGGACGAAACTATGTCTGAAGGTGAGATTGTTCTAGTGGAGACTATTCAATAATGCCATTCCTACCTTTCAGTTTCTCTGTTACAGAAATTTGCAAAGTTTGGATAAATGCCCGAGAGGGTGTGAAGTTGTAGAGAACAATGAACATATCATCTATGGTTGCAGGAAAGTCAGAGAAGTTTTTGCTGTTTTAAACAAATGAGGATTTTGTATTCCTGTTTTTTATTCTAAAGATTATTGCATAGAATGGATGGCAAATCAAAATACTTGGATGAGGAGTTTGTTCTGTGATCTATTTATCATTTATGGGTAGATAGAAATCTGTTTATACATGAAGGTAAAAGTAAAGGCACGGTGATGATAGCTTCTGATGTTGTATGTTCTACAGCTATCCAAAAGAATTCCAGTTTCTCGTGTTCAAGTAATGAAGAAGCTAATCAACCTTCAAGGTTGTCAAATTCTTGGCATCCTCCTCCACCTGATTGGATCAAGGTTAATATAGATGCGGCTCTACATAGCTCTTACAAGGCAGGTATTGGAGGAGTATTTAGAGACCATCAAGGAAGACTTTTATTGGCATTTGGTATGTCTCAAACTCATTGGGATGCAGCGGCTTTGGAACTTTAATCGATTCTAGCTATTAATATGATGGTCAAAGAATGGATGCTTGATTACAAAGGAATCATTATTGAAGGAGATAACTATAATGTTATCAAATTCATCAGGGGAGTGGTGAATAAAGATGGTATTAACTCTTTAGACCTTTTGTTTATTAAACTTTTTAAATATGTCATTTTTAATTGTACTAGTAGGGAGAACAGCAAGTTAGCCCACATTTGTGCTAACTTTGCTTGCTTTAGTTCTTTTTGTTGGTATGATGTTTCTATGGACAATATCCCTCCTTCTTTCATTAAGTTGTTAGAGAATGAGTCTGATGATTGTATAGGTTAATTGTTTGATTAATAAAGTTTTTTATGCTTTTCCTTAAAAAAAAAAAAAAAGATTCCACCTTCATTTATTAATTTGTTAAAGGAGGAATCAGGTTGAGAGTGGTAGTAGGTTGTAATAATTTCTTTTTTATTAGTTATGCAATTGGTTTGCATTCTCCAAAAAAAAATATCAAATCCATATAAGGGTTTGGTGGCTAGCTGAAGTGTTTCTCTGGTAAGACCCACATTGAGAAAATTAGAGTAGAACAAGACATCCAAGGTGCTCCTATTATTCGCTAAAATTCTTTTGACATTGTAACACAGGTCACCCATCTCCACATTAATCATAAGTGGATATTAATAATGGGTCTTTACTCCCACTAAATTTGAGTTGTTAAAAGTAATGGAGTGATCAGTATGAGACTTTTTTTGTCGTTAGTTCTGTATATCTCATAAATATGATTTGGTTAAGCCGTAAGCATCTCCGACGATAGTTTCAATTTCTCAAAACATTTTATGTTTAATTTTTGTTTTTCCTTATGCAAGTTGTCCCCCAACCAGAGGTGAATCATTATGAGCAGATGGATTTTGAATAAATCATTGAAGGTAACCTTGTCGAATAAGTCTCTCAATTTCATTCTTGAGTTGGCCCTGTGAAGTCTGCTTCAGAGTTCGGGAAAGTAGCAAGCCTACTGTAATTAACCGACACTCTGTCAAGCTTCCTGGCAAGAATCAGCTCACTATCTCTGCTTATAGGCTTCAATGGTGTGTCCACGATCGACTATAATGAAAATGACCATATTGTTCTTGATTTTCTATTTTTTATTTGAAAGGATTAGGATACTTAATATTGTCTTCATCTCGGATGGCTATTAGTATTTGTTTGAGAAGCATTGAGTGATGTATATTCTTTCTTTTGATGAGGCTCTCGTTGTGGCATTGGTGGTCGAGATAGAAAAGTATTGATATTTGCACCTCCATACAATGAATTTAATTAGCATTTAAATGAATTGTGGCTCATATAAGAACTAAGTAAATGGGATCAGGACATAGGCCTCCAAGAAAAACTCCTCTTAGAATTCAATATCTACCTCTAAAATTCAAGCCATGTGGAATAGTTAAAATTACTCCTTAAATGATTTTCCTTCATTCTAGCAAATCCCAAATAAGTGAGAAGAATCTTTTATAATTTTTTGATTGAAAACAAATTATTCGATGAACATTTTGGCCAACTTGACAAATATGGGAATAGTTCTAGCAGATAGCTAATAAAATCATGTTCGAGCTTGCCCTTTGAGAGTAGCGCTAGAAAAATTTTACAGAGGAGTGTATCTGAGGATTATTGGATATGCTTGATGGTTCTGTAGTGATCGATGTACTCATAAAGATTAGAAATTGAGAGATATCTATTTGAGATTCTTCCTTCTTTTGGATATGATCTTCAAAAAAATGTCCTAAAGTTCCTTCTCCCGAAGGGTTCTGCCCACCAAGTAAAATGAGGAAGATCCTTAGCATCCCTGATTCATAAACCAATTTCTTGATTGATTGGTGTGGAGTGGGAGGCTCCTATATTATGATTGCTATGTCTATTGTCCATTGAAGCAGTGCTTAGGATAATGAGATTGAGTACCCACATATGGCGCCAAACTGTTGTGGAATAGAATATTCACGATAGTAAAGTATGAAAAACTTCACGTCTTAGCATTACACGATTATGCAGGTCACAAATAGAGAGAACATAAACAACAAAATTTTTAAAATGAAAAAACCTTAAGGAAAAAAATGATCAAACCACGCCTTATTGAAATAAATTCACTAGTTTTTGAATTGATTATAAATGAATGATTCATCCTTTAATTTGAAGACAATCAAATTACAAATATTTAACTGTCAGGTTAAAATCTAGTGACGAACAGAGATCGGACGAAAGTTCGACGATTGTTGGTGGCTAGGTGTAAATTCGGTGCTAATTAGTGGCCTGACGGAATTCTAGCGACAGTCAGTGGCCGAGAATAAGTATGGTGGCAATCGGTGTTCAGGAAGAAGTCCAATGGCGATCAGTGGTTGAGGAGTCTGGTGGAAAGAGAACTCGGATTTCTCTTCCTTCTCTTCCTTGCTCGGCCCCCGTTAATGATGAATGTGGGGTCAATTTATAGTTTTTTTGGGGTGGTGTGGCTACTAAATAAGGGGAAGATCGAAGGATTGTTGGCAGTGCCTTGAACGGACGGTTTTTATCAACCCCATTGGTCATAGACCGTTTATCAAGTATTTGAGCATCTTAATGATATCAGATTTTAGTGATCTTGAGCTCATTTGATTTGTCTCATCGAGCCACCCTATTCTACTATAAGCATGTAACATTTTGAAACCGTTTGGTCATCCAATTTATGGTTTGAACCTTAAAAATTAACATCAGATATTTATTTTGACCCATTTGTGCTCAAATTTGATCGAATTCGGTGTCTTTGTGTTCTTCTTTTCAAGATTTTCGGAGTTCGAATTGTTGTGGATTTAATTCCAGAAATTTCCAACTCAATTTTGCTTCAAGATTCGTGCCCGATCTTGATTAATTATTGATGATATATCACATCTCATTGTTGATTTAAGAATGATTGAAATTTTTGCATCAAACAATATGATTTTAGTGACATTAAACAGAATGAATTATTATAGTCTTGTAGTTAAAGAACATAATTTTAAATTTAAATCAAAGAAGAATGATGAAACGTTATCAAAGTCAGAAGAGAAATTACCAAATGCCTCTTCTAGGATTCATCTATTATTATCCATACATGAATGCATTATGAGGTCAATAAATCTATACTTCAGGAAGAATACAACAAATTACTTCACCATATCTGGCATGTCGGGCATGTTCTCCTATTTATGGATTGTTTAGTAAAAGCAAAACAACAATAAAGCAAATAACCAAACTCCACCAAACTATTCCTTTAAAGAGAGTGGAAAGAACAATAAAAAAAAAAAAACTTAAAATAAGATTTTTACAACTCATGGAAAAAAGTCCGTAAGGAATCTAAACCATGTGAATGCCTATGATATATCCCACTGTTGCCCATGAATATAAAATATTCACCCACACTAACCTCCCTCTCTGGCAAGCAGCTAGCACACTTTATCATTATCCTTTTATCTCTCTCTCTCTTACTATTAGAACCTCTAGTTCCTCCTATCCAAATTAAGATAAGAACAAATAAATTTTGTCTTACATTTCGTAAATTTGAGGTCCTACTTCTATCTTATTAGGGTTACTATTTTACACACACATGGCCATTATATATCCTTGGATGTGGCCACTCAGAACAACTGATCGATGAAGTAATAGCAGAATCAAGATGAGGAAGAAGAAGACAATGTGATTGCCCCCACCATTGTCTCTTACATTGGTGACAGATCCACTAGTGTGCAGCTCCCATCAAAAACCTTTCTTTGTTTTTCCTATCTTGATCATTGCCTAAGCAATGAAATCTGTACTCTCCAGTAAGATTTGGGGTGAATAACATACCATAACATGATTTGCCTGGTCATCAAACTACAGTGAAGGGGCACCAATGATCCTTAATGATTCATCTGAATGTCTGACACAAACCTTGCATGTGAGTGCATTATGCAGATAGTAGCATTTTTACATTTATTGGTCTATGTTCCGATTTATGGTTATCTTCTCCTTTTTCCTCATTTTGGAGTGACATGTCTCCCATACGACGCATGATCCTCTATGGCTAAAGCGCCACAAAAGAAATATCCACAAATTTGTGGACATAGAAGAAAGATGAGAAAATGCAAATATGCACTCTTAGCATGGTAATTTGCAATGATTAATATAACTGTTATATTATTTTTAACTGCTGAAACAAATAGATTTTGCTTTGTAAAATTTATCTTGTAATTCTGTAAAAGTGTGTTATTAGTAAATATTTCAAATAACAAAGTTGTTACGTAATATTTTCATCATATTTTTAATGATTTATTGACAGTTGTTGCTAAAAAATAAGCTTATCTTGAAGTTAAGCTATCAATATAATAAATAAAAATTTGAAGATTCAGCAAGTACTCTAAATACATTATATTATTCAGGCAATTAGTTTTAGCAAGCACTGAATGATTATCGCAATCTTGAAATATATATATATATATATATTGCTACGTACTTAACTAATATCATTAAACCAAACAAACAGTTAGTTGCGATTTCAAAAACAGTGTTTAGATATTTGCAATTGCTTTTTGCAGCTAGAGGCCAGCTACTGCAACAAAGAATTTTCAAACCGGTGTTTGAAAGCATTACGAAATATAGGCTAGCTCCGTTTCGTATAGCTTTTATGAACGCACCTGCTTTTTATTAATACCATAAATTTTTTTATGATGTAATTATATATGTAACAAAAAAGTTTATTTATACCAAATTGTTCTTGCTTGAACAATACTTGTCGTAGTTTTATAAAAAGTACACTTTATGAATTTTAATCTTCCTTATTTTATCGATAATTAAATACTTAATTTAATTATATACTAAGTATGATTAAGATTCTTATTATAATCATACAAAACTCATAATATATTCAATTATATCATATAGATTTAGTTTGGAATGATTTTTTAACTACTTCTTGAAGCAGTATTTTAAGTAAAAAAATTTTAATTTTTATATTAAAAAAATTATTTTAAAAAATAGTAAGAAAGCGTCTCAAATGAATTTATATCAATATTATAATTTTTTTATCAAATAATTACAAATCTTAACAATATATTTGACAGGATGCTTACATGCATTAATCAAATAATCTTTAGTTCAACTTGAAAGTACTTTGGGATATAACACCGATGCAGTATCAAGCAAAACTTTTACATTTTTTTAAAACTCCTAACCCACACTTATGATGTTAATTACTTTCGGTGGTTTTATATTCTATTTTGTGCGTTGCTAGTGGAGATGCAGGCGTTTCTACCCTGTAAAATATATTCATGCAGGGATGACAATTATTTATTTATAAATACTTTCAATTTCCTACAAGTACACGGCAAAGGATTTTTTTTTTTAATTGAATTCTGAATGGGCACCTACGTACTTTTCATCTCGTTAACCCACCGGTCTAATCCACATGCAACTCTCTTTGATTTGTTAATAAGGTACTTTGATTATCAATTAAAAGTATCGAGTTCGAGTCTTATGTATGTGCTGTGTGAATTTAATTTAATTGACCTAAATATTAAAAATAAAAAATACCCCACCTGCACCCAAGAAGTTTGTCTGCTGTGCACGTTGAAATAATTAAAAAAAATGTTCCTGATTTTTTTGGTAACATTGTGCCCTTTCTCAGTTTCTCCTTTAATTATTATTATTTTTTTAATTTTCTGTAATTTCAACCTAAAATTGGTTGTCAACAAAAAAACCTTGCTTGTACATAATTAAGCTCAAAGTTTGAGTTTCTCCTCTGACTATGCAATTTTAGGTACAGTTTCAATATATATACTAATAAAAGTTTATTGACAAGAAGTGAAGAATTTTCTCTTTCCAAACGATAAAAGCGGTTCATAAGTTCCGTGTCGCAAAAGTTATTTAAATTATTGGGCCATGATCCCAGAAATCATTATCAACAAGTTCAGTGGACTCAAGTGAACCCAATTTTGACCAATGAGGCCTTTAGGCCTCTTTGGCCAATAGGAAAATTAGTCAGAAGGACTTCTATCAGCTAACCTATGCTAGACCTCTGGCAACCAACGGATTAGGATATTTCCTTTATTTAAAGCTGTACAAAAGCACTATATTTGCTCTCCACACCTTGAACTAGGAATAATCGATGGCCAAACAGGCATGAGTGATATTTTTTAATTCATTAAGAACATAGGAGTTGCTGGGTTGATCCAATGCCCATTGTCTTCCTTCACCTAGCCCCCATATTTCAAGCCATCCCTACAAATCCCTGTACAATTGAAGAAACCAATAGCCTCTCCTATGGCATAACCAGCTCTTCTCAATCAAAGTTCTCTCCTTCAATTCCAACTTATAATTCCTTCATAGAACAACTTAATAAACTCTTTCCTAGTCCCCTAGAGCATATGCTAAACCCAGTACCAACAAACTTCAGCATTCAAGCAAAACTATAATTCTTTCTAGCAATTTAGAGCCTCCCAAAGTTCCAAACATGATGTAGTGGTAAGCTTTAAACTCACTAGACAGATAGAGAGCCATGGTTGACCAAATCCACCATGATTAACCAAAATTACTACGGCCTCCAAAAATTTGGCACCGACCTCCACTGTCGCTATTTTTCATTCGAGGGAGTTTTAACGAAATTAAGTTCTGTGGTAAATTTTGGGAAGGCAGATGGGATAGTAGATAAGACACTCTCCAGAGATTTCGCCCTCGTTTTGTGAGGACTTTATGATTTGAGTTTTGATTTCCTATAGGCGCAAGCCCCTATAGTTAATTACCCCTCCCAATAACGAGAGAGAACTTTCCATAAAGGCTAGTTGTCGATCATATACGTAGAGAATACATGTTATATGACATATAGTAGCAGCATGGGCTTAGGAATTTTGGGATTTGATATTTAAAATAGAAATTTCACCATCTTGCACTTAAAGCGGATGGTGGGGGAATAGATGATGGGCCCGATCAAGATCCCATGGTTCCGTCATCTCGGGCCATCAAGGTCCTTGGTCTACATAGTTAGAAGAGTTAGTCGACCAAACCTGACAAAAGGATCCCTGTCAGTAGCCATGGGTTGCTTCGTCCAAGGGTACCTCGTAAACCTCAGGTGAATGTTTATCTAAGAGGATAAAGTTGAATCCACCTTAGATAATAGAGGACTTATTGTTTGGCAACAGGTAGGATTTAAATTAAAATCTTAAATCCAATTGAACTGTATTATTTAATAAATATAAGATTTTTATAAAAATGATGAGATAGAGAATTTATTCTTTCATAACTTTCAACAGTGTCATAAATCCTACTTGGCAGGATTTAGCATAAATCCTGCTCAAATCGGTAATAATTACCATTTCCAAGCAGGCCCTTAACTCAATTTTATGCTTTTACTTTAATGATAATCATTATTTACATAAAGCAATATAGGTTTCATCACACAAAAAAATCCTAAAATATGAATAATCTCCATGCTTCTCTTAATTAATCCTAAATATAAACAATATACTAATGAAGAATGATTACCTTTGTTTACAGGAGGGATCAACTGCTATAAGAATAACATCATGGAAGGAGATGATGGCTAGTAAATTGATTGTCTAGCGTTGGCTAGGAGTAATTGAAATATTCATTGAATGAATGTTGAAGGAATAACATCTATGGAATGTCATTGAAGGAAGCGATTGGAATCGTTAAAGGATGCGAGAGAAAGGAACTTCATCAAAGTAGGCGATCGTAAGAGCATGTCGTCAAAGATTTGACCAACATCGTTAAAGAAGGAGAGCACAGTGAGGTGAATTGAGGGAAATGAAATTGAAAGAAGTTCATCAAAGAAGTAGAGGAAATGGGCATGGAGTGAACGAGAACAAACAAGAAAATAAAATAAATGGTTAGGGATGATTTAGAAAATCTTCTTTGTGCTAGATTTACAACAGATTTGTGATGAAATTTTATCAGAGTTGTGATAGATTTTTTGTCGCAAATCTATCATAATTATTTCAAAAAAAATATGACGGAAATATCTACCGCAAATTCACTGCAAAAATGTGTTTTCTGACATTTGTGGTAGTAACCACCACAGTGCTAATAATGAAATAGTAATGAAAGTGCAACAGTAACCCCGACTACAGTAACCAACACTGGTGTGCTTACAAAAGTTTCAGAATTAAAGTCATGATCGTTCATTTTTTTTTTCATTGGGTTAACTTGGATCTTTTTCTTTTTCCATTGGGTTAACTTGAGTATTGCTAGATATTAATCAAAGTGGTCAATTACTAACTGAAATTATATGCTAGCTTAATTCAGTTTTAAAAATTTTAATAGAATTAGCTTGATTTAGTAATTGATTTCTTAAATGCATCCCTACATCTTCCAATAGTAATTATCTACTTCCAAACTGATTTCATTGATTAAATCTTGGAGGGTAGGAAAGTCTTGGATTAATAGCAAGTTTCTAAGGATTATTCCAATTTACTTCTTAATTTTTTTTTACTAATATTACTTTGATTGTTCCCAACATCATTATTTGACCAATTAAATTTTGGTTGGTTCCTCCAACTTGGATTATTTGTTTTTGAGTTGGGATTATTTTGTCTTTTAATCAAATAAATATTTTCAATCCCTTTCATAATATTATTTTTAATTAACTTTTGATCCTCCAATGGTGAAGATAATTTAGTTCTAAATTTTTTATTTTCTCCTGTTATGCTCAACTTCTTAAAAATTGCTACGATATACATAGTAAAAATTGACAAAGCATCAGGTTCATATATTCCTGTTACTCTCTTTGGATTTGGCCTATCAACACGCCACCAAAAATTATTAGTAGTGATTTTATCTATTAATTCATATGTTTCCTCAAATGACTTATACATTAAAAATCCTGCAACTACAACATCAATTATTTCTCTAAGCGATCCTAGGGGTAAGGAATTTAACCACATCTTAGCTTTACCTCTTAGAGAAAATAGGAGCAATCTAAGTCTAATACCATTATCACTAACACCATTATACTTAGTTGTTGCAAAAATTTCCAAGAAACAAGCTAAATGTAAATTGGGATCTTCATCATGAGTTCCCCAAAATAAGGAATGTTAAACCAATTGAATTTTTAGTCATTGTAATTCAAAATTATTATCTTTGATTCTTGGTCTATTAATAATATGATAAATTTCAACTATTAAAGGGTTAGCACAATCCCTACGAGGTCTAGATTGATCTTGATCTAATACTTGTTCAACCATGTTCACTAGCTTTTGGCTTAATCAAATTTTTGAATGGGTTTTTTCTATTTAAGCATAAAATAACAAAAGTTCCTTTCTTCGCCTATAAAGCAAGAAACAATAAATATGAAATCAACAAATAAAATAAATTAATAAAGATACAAGTACTTCTAATTATGAAATTAATTCAACAATAAAGTTAAAATTTGCAATAAAAAAAAAATGACATATGCTTCCCCACTAACAACACAAAAACTTGACGGGGGCACAGGGGTGAACTTTGGAATTATATAAAAATTTAAGAGTCTATCTCCCCTAAACAATTCTTAGGTTTTCTATGATGTAATTAATAATAAACCTTACTTAATATATGCAAGTATACTTGCTGAATAAAGTAATAAAGTGATAAAGTAGAGTACCAAACCCATGAAGAAGTATGCTTACTTGTAATAAACTACTACTGTTTACTCTAATTGAAATAATTATGCTATTGAAATAAAATTGATATTTTGGAGATTTTATCAATGAATTAAATAGTAAAATATTTGATATAATATTAATTAAAGTGCTTTTGATTGATGAGTAAAAATTGTATATCTTTCCTAATGAGACTCTTCAAAGTAATATGTTTAAGATCATATGTATCCCTAGATCTCTATCAAGTTTGTAGGGGAGAAAGGAATATCTGCTGAGCTCCTACAAATATAATATTTCCTTAAAAACCTAGAACATTTTATATCCAACATCTAGCCATGCAAATATCCTATCTCAATACTCTTGGTTATTCTTGCATTATTCCGTTGATGCTATACATCACACTAAATTTTAACTACATATGTGACCACTATGAGCTTTAAATAAAGAGAAGGATAATATTTAAAATATCTTTTAACAATTATAAAAAAGAGTTATTATTAGTACTGAACATGTATTTTATTTCATCAATCAAAAGAGAATTAGTAAATATAAAGCAAATAATAAGCAAACTCATTATCATTAAACTTATGAAAGTATGAAAATACAAGAGAGTGATACTACCAGGAAGGATCAAAGTATCTCCTCTACACTCCTCCCTTTAACTTATAGAGTTTCTTGAAAAAATATAGACTAAATACTACAAATAATTATAACTTATACTTTCTTATCCACTCTTAGATTTTAATTTAAGAGGGAACTACATAAGTACTCTAAAAGTACCGAATTTACACAAGTGACTGAACTCTCTAACAAAAATATCATTACAACCATTTAAAAGAAAATATTAAAAATGAAATTGGCATTGTTGCACTAGAAATAATGGCACCGCAGCACCCTTAAATGATCTTGTGCCTAGGAACTAAATCTTTTACACTATCGCGACACTTCCTAATGTGGATCGATTTCTTGGTGAATAATCACATCTCTTCACTGTTAAAATGTAACCGCCCTTAGAAGTTACAACTATAATGCAACAACATTGGACATGTGAGCACTATGGTGCTCAAGTTTAAAAAATGGTGCCTAGACATGATAAATTATGGCATTATGATAATTAAAAAATAGAGAATCTGACACTTTCAATTAACTTTCTCACACCGCAACACTGAAAATGCTGAAACATCTTTTTTTTTTGCACCGTACCACTAACAAATAGAGAAATTGGTACTGCCATATCAAAATTTGTGCACCTCGGTGATATTGAAGTAAATGGCATGGTGTTATTTCGTCAAACACCACAGTGTTGTTGACTACTTTAGAATTTTTTTGCCATTTTTTAGTTTTTTTTTTTTTTGCACAAAAATAACTAAAACAACTTATTTTCACTGAAGGTAACACACATAAAATAATATGTAATTTACACTTATCAAGATACAGTAAACCTCCTGCTCTACCCAAAGATGAAATGTGAAAAAATCATATTATTTCCCATCAATTTTATCAATCTCTACCCTCTCAATCCCTTCAACCATATTTTCCATTAACCCAATAAAAATATGTTATGTTTAGTAACCAAACTCTGCAAATACAACCCAGTTTTTTTTTTCAGGCTCCCTTACAATTTCAAAATAGTATGGAGGCCATAATTGAACTAAAGGGTAAGTATTCTTGCCTTCCAATTTATCACAAAACTCATTATTTCTCTTTCTAGGAAAGGATTCTATTGGACCCAACTATTTTAACACCTTGTTCAATCTGACCATATGATTAAATAATTTGTCCTCACTATTCTTGTAATCATGAATGTGCTAAAGAGAAATATTGCCAATAAATGATAGGAAAATATAATTAATCTTATATTGACCTCCTTACTAATTGTTGTTACCCTATTTTGTATAAGAATTTTTGCAACATAATATTTTTACATGTATTAGTTGAAGGAATCATATGAGTATCCCTCCTTTAAACATATAAGTGGTGCTATCACATAGGTTAATATAAAAAAATTTAGGAATAAACTTATCTAAGTATCGTGGATTGATAGAGCGACCCCATAGGATTATCATGTTGATTCTTAAGGATTTATATATTTTATTGTGTAGGGTAGCATTGAACGAGATCTTAGAATTCCTCACCTAATAAAATATGAAATAATTTAATTGGTTTTAAACATTGTCCACTTAGATGGGGAACTTTATATTGGGTTTCAATTACATTTATGTGATATTGGACTATATTTTATTATAATTATATAGCTTAACCTTATTATCAAGTGGGTTTAAAGGGGATGATAAAATTTAACTTGGAACATGCTTGGTGAGGGCATTGGACTTATTATTTATAAAGGGGAATGAAATAAGAGCACAGCTCCCTCCTAATCACAAAGTTGGATTAAAACCATAGAAATCTCCAATTATGTCTTTGTATAACATAGTGCTAAGGTTTATATTGAGCCACAATGTTTATGGTGAGAAGATAAGGTTTTATGATGACTTGTTAACTAAATAATATATGTTGATTTTATTTATTATCTATTTGGAGCATCATTAGGACTCTACATTGTCTTAGAAAACCCTTCCAATAAGCTATTAAAGTTCTCAATTTTAGATTTTTCTTTAGTCATTGAGTAACTTATTCTTATGAACAAGGGCCATCACAATGAGATGACCCAAGATTTGGTTGGCTTTAAGTTTACCAATTGTTTGATCAAGAGTACTTATTGAATCTCTAAGCAGACGGTTTTATGAAATGTCTAAGGTTACATTATGGGACTTCTCTTAGTTATTACGCTCTTAAGGGTATTGGTGCCAGCCTACTTTTTGTATAGTAGCTTAACTTAAATTTTGTGTTATTTTTATCATTCGCACTTTTGACACTTTTTAGAGGTCAACAATAGTATTTTCTAGAATGAAATATTGTACACGATTTAATGGTAATGCACTTCATGATGGCTAACAATTTGACATTAAGAAATGTTAAATAAAATGATGATGGTTGACGAATCGTCCAAGAGCCTGATGATGCCAGTCATAACAATAATGAAGAAGAATAATTATACTACTATGATATAATATGATAATATGAAGTGAAAGATATTCATACTAATAAATACTAATTTATTTTTTCATCTTTTATGATGAAAATGATGAAAAGCATATGAATATAAAAGGTAATGATAATTCATGATGAATATAATCATAATTATGCATTTTCTTTAGCATCATACATTCATGTGATATAAATATTAATATGTGAGATGAATATAATATTAATATGATGTAATGAATAAAATACAATGATTCATATGAAATAATGTTGTTTTGATGATTAAACATATTAACCCTTTTTATATATTAAATTTGTTTATAAGTTTTAACCTACTTAGCTTTAAGCTTGCCATTATCTACACTTGTAACCATGCGACTTGAAGGCGATCTAGGGTTTTTTCTTCTGTGCTCCTTTCTCCTAATTTATGGAGTCGAGATTTTGTTTTTTTCTCTCTGATTTCTTCCTTGTTGTTTTCCTCGTTTGTTTTGTGTTTTTTTTTTTTGGGTTACCTATCTTTGGGAGATGACGACTCCGTCATCATCTATCCCTTGATCTTCTTTATTTTTGGATGGAAAATATCAATCTTTTAAGGTGGTTTTTATGGGCTCTTCATCTTCTTCTACTAAACTTTAGTTTTTGCAAACTTCTTTTAATGGTTTTAAGGCTTCGATGTTTGTAGATTCCATGTTTTCACAGCTGGTCTCTCTTTTGTGCTTACTTTGGTCGGCAATTTTCTTCTTCCTCGCCCTAATCTGGATCTTATACGTAAGTATTTTGTTAATATGAAGCTTTCCAACTCTTTTCATATCAGTTTGCTTGATCCATAACATAATGTGATTCAACTTAGTAATGATCTTGATTATAGTCACATTTTTTCAAGAAGATCCTACTACATTCAAGCTTGTCAAATGAGATTACTCAAATGGGAAATGAATTTTGATGTTTGTGAGGAATCCCCGATTGCCCCTATGTGGATCTCCTTCCTGAATACGAGACTTTACCTTTTTAATTCTCAAATTTTATTTGGAATTACTTTGATTTTTGGTAGGCCTTTGTAGACGGACTAAGCTACGAGCTCTATCTCTCGTCCATCTGTGGCTCGTATTTTAGTAGAGTTGGATATTTCTAAGAAACATCCTAATGAGATTTGGATTGTTTCCGAGTTGCATAGTTATTTCCAAAAAGTTTACATTAAAAATTTTCCCATTTTTTTCTCTCATTATAAGATACATGGTCATGGGTTAACTGAGTGTTACAGGTTACATCTCCATCTTCGACAGGTGATGGAATCTTCCAAATAATCGCATGTAAATGTTGTCACTTCGGTTGATCATTATATTATTATTCCTAATCTTGATGTGGTTGAGGGTAATATTCCTAAAGTGCAGGATAATATTGAGGAATCAATACAACTTGCCATAGTTCATACTGGATCGCATTCCACCCATATCGATGATCCTATTCATGATCAGGGGGAAAATCCTAACTCTATTTCTTGTTTAGCTCATGGTCATCACAATGTGGATGAGAAAATGTTGTCTATTACTACTAATCAAAATATTGTTTCATCTTCTATTATTAGTCCTTGTGTTCTTAACAAAAACTTGTCTGATATGTACTTTATGATGTTAAAAAATAGTTGCTCTAATAATGTGCGTACTCAATATATTATTAATGACCAAGAGGATGGGAAAATCTGTATGGTGGAAGGTAATGTTGGTAATGGTTTGAGTAGTAAAACTAATGTGGAGGATGGCTTGATCTTTGAGGAGGGTGAATTGCCTCAGGAGGTGAGGCAAGTAGGTATGATCAATGATAGCAAGCTTTCCTTAAACTATCATTATCATAGTGATTCTTTTACTGATACAAAGAATAAGGATAAAATGGCTAAATGTTTTGTTAAATATAATAATGACACTAGTTATATTAAGTTTCAAAGTAGGAGAGGTTCAAAAAACAAGAACATTTTATAACCTCCTAGAACCACCCGTTCACTTACTTCTCATTCATATTGTTTTTATGTTTAATTCTATTATTTGAAATGTTAGGGGCTTTGGGTGTCCCTCCTATAGGTTAAGATTTAAAACTTATGTCGTGTTTATAATGTTTCGATTCTTGTTTTTCTTTAACCTCTTATTTCCTCCACTAAATTACCTGGAACTTCTAGATTTTTGGGTTTTAAGTACACTAGTTCGAATGTGGCCAATAAGATTTGGGTGTTATGGAAGGATCCTATTAGGATTGATGTTATTGGAGATTTCACTCAAGTGCTGCATTGTAATATTGAAGTTTTAAATTTACAATTTTGTGCCTCTTTTGTTTATGCTAATTCTTCTAAGTATACTAGGAAATTATTATGGGAACAAGTCAGCAACTTTAAATATTTGTAACTTACCCTAGCATGTTTGAGGTGATTTTAACACTATTTATAATGCCTCTGAATAGATAGGGGTTCTTCTCCTACCTATCACTGTATTAAGGATTTTAATAATATAATTATGGACTATAATTTAATTGATATTGGCCTCTCTATTAATAAATTCACTTGGAACCCTGGTTATTTATGGTAACGGTTGGATCTGGTGTATTTTAATGATTGTTGGCTTAACTCTTTTAATTTTATTGCTGTTGAGCATCTTAATAGGACTCTTTCTGACCATTCCACCTAATTAATTAGCCTTAAGGCTAGGCATATTAATTCTTCCCCTCAATTTAGATTTCAAAACCTGTGGTTGCTTCACGACTCATTTCTTAACTTGGTTCAAGAAAATTAGCAAGCCTTTTTACATCCAAATAATGCTATATTTGGCATGAGGAGATTTGGTTTAAATTAAAAATTCTTAAGAAACTTTAAATTTGTTGAACGATAATGTTTTTAAAAATGTTTTCACCATTATTTTGATTGTTGAGCAGAAAGTGAACACTTTAGAGATAAACTATCAATTGATTCCTTCTGATGTTAACTTAAGTTCATTGAGAGATATTAAAGATTGCCTTTTTAAATTACAAGCTGAGGAGGAACTGTTTTGGAAACAAAAAATGGTTGCAAAACACCTTGTTGAAGGTGATAATAATACCAAATATTTCCAAGCTTTGGTTAAGGGGAAATGTACCAAAAACTATATTAATAAAATTCATCATAATGATGCCTCTGTTATTGAGGACAGCTTGGAAATTGCCAATTTAGCAATTTAAAATTTTCAAAAAAGACTCAATAAGGATTTTAATCCTGGTTATATTGATAACCCTTCTATTATCCCTAAACTTATATCTCAAGAGGATAATGAGTTTTTTTATTTTTTTTTCTAAACCTCCTTCCTTAGAGGAAGTTAAAGAGATTGTTCATGGCATGAATGGTGACTCTTTAGCTGGGTTGGATGGCTTCACCACTAAGTTTTTTTTTTCAAAAATCTTGGCATATTATTAGTAATGATCTTTATTCTATTGTTATGAATTTTTTTGCTAGTAATTATATTCCTAAGTTTTTTACTTCAACTTCTATTGTGCTTATTCCCAAAAATAACTCTGTTAGTAATTGTAATGACTTTAGACCTATTAGTTTATACACTTTCTTTAACAAATTACTTTCTAAAATTCTTATGAGCCATTTAACTTCTGTTCTACCAGAAATTATCTCTCCTTTTTAAATGGGTTTTGTTAAAGGGCGGGCCATTGCTGATAATATTTTATTGACTAAAGAATTTTGTCAAGACCTGGATGTTAAAGTGAGAGGTGGAAACTTTATTTCAAAACTTGATATTGCCAAGGTTTATGAAAACATTGATTAGAACTTTCTTTATAATATTTTGCAGTTGATTAGAACTTTCCTTACAATATTTTGCAGTTGTTTGGCTTTGATTAGGTTTTTCTCAATCTTGTCAGAAATTACATTAAGGGTTTTTATTTCTCTATTATTATTAATGGTAGAAGAAATGACTTTTTAAAATCCTGATATGGTTTAAGATAGGGTGACCTGATCTCTCCAACCCTCTTCATTATTGTTGCTGAGTACTTATTTAGAGGCCTTGCCAACATCTTCGAGCATTCTCCTAGCCTTTATTTTAGACCTTTAGATAGATGTTCTATCACTCACTTATATTTTGCTGATGACTTTATCATTTTTACCAATGCTTCTATTAATCGGATTAATAAATATATGGGTTTTTTTCATCAATTTGAAATGGTTAGTGGTCTCCTCTGAATAAACACAAGTGTTGCTTTATTGCCTCTAAGAAAGTGCCTAACGATCATATTTTGGCTATTAAAGAATTAACTTGTTTTGTGCAAGGTCATTTTCCTATTAAGTACCTTGGGATGCCTCTTTTTAGAGGTAGAAAGAAAGCTTTTCTTTTTTATGATTTAATTATTTCAATGCAGAACAAGCTTTGTTTTGGGATCCTAATTTTCTGAGTTTTAGGGGTAGATTAATTCTCATCACAAGTGTCCTTTGTTCTTTGCCTGTTTATATTTTTCAAACACTTCTTCCTACTCAAGCCATTTGAAAAAAAATTGATAAACTTTTAATAAATGTTTCTGGAAAGGAGCTAGTAACAATTTAAAAATTAGTTGTGAAAGTCTGGGATGCATCAAGAAGTGGGGGGGGGGGGGAACCAAGACGGGGGGGGGGGGGGTTGAATTGGATATTTAAAAACTTCTTTAACAAAAAGAAAAATCTTTTTATAACTTGATACGGATGCAAATTACATTCACAATAAAAAGATAAATTATTAATTTCACCTACACAGTTAATCGCAATAAAAATAAATGTAAAAATAATTAATGAAAGAAAACACCAAATTTATAGTGGTCCAGTCAAACCTTAACCTACGTCCACTCCTTAGAGGCACCGTCCGAGTATTACACTAAATCTTTAGTGACTCCTTGTTAGCCCCCACATCTAGGAGAAGAAGCCCTTATAAAATAACTTCTACCTTCCCCAGTACAACGGAGGTGTTGGGTCCTTTGACACTAAAGAGATCTTCTTCTTCCCAAATCTTACCTCAAGATGAACTTTGAATCCGATGGTACTAAGGTGCAAACTTATTGGAGCAACCATTTGAAATCCCCTCCACACTCCCTTGATACCCCCTCCAAGGATCTTCTCCCTCTCTCAAACTCCACCCTTTCCTCTCTTCATTTCAAGTTCTTTCTTTAAGTTTTCTCCAGAAAAATAAAGTTATAATGGCTACCAAAGACTCTTACAAAGTCTTATGAGATATTTTAAATAGAGGGCATCAAAAAATCTTAAAAAATCAGTTCAACCATCAAAGATTGTACAATATGATCTCAGGATCGTCCAATACGATGTACATAATTTGACATGTTTTTATTGTATGAACAGTTCAATCAAAATGCAGTTCATCTAATATGAAATATGGGACGGCCGTAATTATCTATGTTAATCGTATAGTATGATCTAGTTAATACAGTATGATCAAAACATTAGGATTAAGATGATTTGATTGACTAATCATAAGATTAAATTAGTCAATATTTTAAACATCTTATAGTATGATCTAGTTCGTACAATATGATTAGAACAATTTTTCAAATTCAAAATTTTGCCTAATTTAATGGACGGCGAGCTTTCTAATTATAATAGATCTTCCATTACGATGTGGTATTTATACTATATGATTAGTTATATTTCAAAAATATATATTTTTTAAAAAATAAAAATATTTTAATTAATCTCTATTACACTAGATCATACAGTATGATCCACATCGTACAGTACACTGTATAGAAAAATAAAAATATTTAAAATCATTTTTACTTCCTGTATGTGTGTGGGCAGTTACGAAGATAACATACATCATTGCAGGATTTGTCTCAAGAAATTAAAATTAAATAAATGAAAACTATAAACTTATTTAACAAAACATATTATGTCTGATCTTAAGCCATGAATCTTCAAATAATGGTGCATGGCATACCTAAAATATTAGTAAACACGTAAACAAATATGTACAATAAATACTATGAGAAATAAAAAGGTAATCATTATTAATTGTTATCATCAAAATCATAAACTTGGAAGCTCGAGTTGCAACAATCTGGTCCTCTTGGGACAAGTATTATGGTGTGCCGGAAGAGGGGGCCCTAGGGTCTAAGAGTATGAATGATTTGACCTATGCTTTTTCTTTCAAGTTGTAGTAAAACTTTTGTGCTAAAGTGAGCTTTCAGACTAATTTTATGTTTGTTAAGTATTATGTGGGTAAACATCTGACTACTTGTTGTTTTAACAAAGCTGATTTTAAAGTGCGGCAGAGACTTTGCAATGTTAAATGGGCTGTTAAGCCCTTCATCTATTGGGGGCTTGGGGGTGATAACATTTTGTTTTAGCAAGATCATTGGTTAAGTGATCACTCTATTTATTCTATTATTAACTCGTCTTCCACTGCAGCTATTAAGGTGAATTATTTCATTACTGATAATTATTGGGACTATGAAAAACTTGCTAATGTTATTCCAAACTCTATTATTCAACAAATTTTTAACCTTCTCCTGAACACTGACTATGATGATTTACTTTTATGTGATTTATCCAAAGATGGTGGTTCTAGATTAAAGGATGATTGGCACGCTTTTAGATCTAAGAAGGAGGTTACAAATATTTTCTCTATACTTTGGCATAAAGTTATTCATTCCACAGTGGTTATTTTTGTCTGAAGAATTTTGCATAAGTTCATTCCTATGGATGATAACTTAATTAAAAGAGGTTTTATCTTATCGTCCAAGTGTCAATGTTCTTATCATGTAAATAATATGCATCATATTTTTATCTCGGGCCCTTTAGCTATTAAAACTTGAGTTTATTTTGATGACATATTTCAATTGAATTATTTTTAATGCTAAATTGCTTATTAATGCTATGCTTAATTCTTGGTTTATTAAGACTAAAGGACATATTATAAATGTTTTTTCGTCCATCATTTTGTTGTATTTATGGTTAGATAGGAATAATTCTCTTTTTAATGGAGTTAGTATGAACCATCATATGATTATTCAGAATGTGAAAGACAAGGTTTTGGATCTTTATTCTGTTAAGTTTCTCTATGTCAAGAATTTTAAAAATTATTCTTTTGTTGTGTCTAATTTAGGTCTTAAGTGGGAGGTTGATCATCTTTCTAATGAACCAAGGTTTATTTATTGGACCAAACCCCCTAATAACTCTTATAAGCAGAATATGGATGGTGCTATCATTGGGTCCTCTTCAGGATATGGTGGGGTTATCAGAGATATTAATGGTAGTTTAATTATGGCTTTTGCTAATCCTTTAAAGAATTGTGATGTGAACTGTGTTGTCATCTCGGCTATTCTCCATGGCTTAAGATTATGCATTTCTCTTGACTTAACTAACATTGGTATTGAAGTTGATTCCAATTATAGTTTTCAATTTTTAAATTATGTTGATGATATAGTGTGTAATCATGCTCTATTTTATCAGGTGGGGGATACTAAGAACTTGTTGATTTTTATGAACTATTCTTTCTATCATGTTTATAAGGAGGGAAATGTTTGTGCTACTTAGCTTGCCAATTGGGGGTATGATTTGGATTGTCTTTCTAATTTGGGTGGCACTAACCTCCCTGCTCCTTTGAAAGAGCTTTTAAGATTAGGTAAAATTGGTATGCCCTATGTTAGAATTTAATGTTTGCTGTTGGCTAGAGCCGGTGGCATTATTTTCCTTAGTTTTGGGGGTTGGCTCTCCATTACTGTGCTGGATGTTTTATATATGGTGTTATTTTCTCCTGCTGCTCTATTTATGTTGGGCTTTCTTCCTTGATTCTCAATCTGGGTTTCTGAATCCTAGATTGCTTGGTTTTTATAGTCTTATTATGTATGTTTTTGGGGGTGCTAGTGTGGCCTTGTCCTTGAAAGTTTGTTAGGGATGTTAGGCCCTATAGAACTGGCCCAAGACTAACCAAGAGGGGAGGGGGGTGAATTGGTATTTTAAAAAATTCTTTAGACAAAGCACGAATACAATTCAAATCACCACAAAAAATAAGTATGGAAGAAAATAAATGCGGAAGCAGTAAAAAATAAGAACACAAGGGTTTATAGTGGTTTGGTCAACTCAACCTACGTCCACTCCTCGGAGGCGCCCTCCGAGTATTGCATTACAATCGTGACTCTCCATTAGCCCCCACAGCTAGGTGGAGAAGCCTTTACAAACATCTCTTTTTGCCACACCCGGCAAGGTAGAGAACCTTCCTCCTTTTTCTTCCTCCTAAAGCAGGCAGAGAACCTCGATCGCTTGCTGGAACTTACCTCTCCCAACCCTTCCAAGGATAAGAGACTCTAGGGAAGAAGAAGTGGAATAATACTTGGAGCAACCCTTATGAATCCCCTCACAAGCTCCCCCTCACAAGATCCTCTCTCTCTCCTTTAGGTTTTCTCAGGTCAAGACAGCAGCCAAGGATGTTCAAAAATGTTGAATAAGAGATCTTAAATAAAAAAGCTTCAAAGGAGCTCATTAATTGCAAGTTGCCAACTTTATCATCCATGATGATATGTAAATTGTCCTGGCCGATCAGTACAAATCCTATGAGATTGGCCAGAGCGTCGCCTTGAATGCAAACTGTACGATTTAAATTTGGCTTGATCGTCCAGGAAGATCTCACGATCATCCAGGAAGATCAGTTCTAATCAGAGGAAAATCATCCAGAGCATCACTCTGAATTCAAGCTGTCCGATCCCGATCGTCCAGCACATCGCCCTAAATTTGTGCTGGCCGATATTTATCTTCCAGAAGTAACTAAGGTTTTTCAATATATCATCCTGTCAAATCCTACGATCGTCCAAGACGATGTGATCGTATCAATTATCCTTAATTACTTTCTTGATTTGTCTGATTAATTAAGGCATAGTTGTGAATATCGTCCAGGCCGATCCAAGATCGTCCTAGCCGATTGCCGAAAATACAGAATACCTTAATTGTTTATGGAGGCAATTTCTTTCTATTTTGAGCATATCGTTCAGGCCGATACAAGTATCATTCAAGAAGATTGGCTAATGACGCCTGCCTTAATTAAGAACCCCTGATTAGAACTTCTGTTTTGAGCCCGATCGTCAAGGCCGATGTAAATGTCATCCTAACCGATTTGATTAAAAATAGAAATTCTAAGTCTCTCAAGTGTGTGTGTGGGGGGGTTAATTTGCATTAGTCACACCAAAGATTACAATTGACTCAAGAAGGGAAAAATAAAATTACAGACTGACTCAACCCCAATCTACCCCATCTTGAGCTGGCTGCGTTTTTCCGTCCGATCTTTGATTCCTGAAAAGTCAGTAGTAAAAGACAGTCCAAGACAAGTAAGATTGTTTGCCAATCATCAAAACATAGTTCATAGACCTGAATTTTTAACAATCTCCCCCTTTTTGATGATGGCAAAACTTTATGACAAAAATTTAAAAAACAGCAGCGTAACATACGGAATCGAAAGTGAAAAAAATATCCTAAAACTACTCCCCCTTTTGACATCTCAAATAGGAGGGAACCAAGAACAAAAGCAAATCACAAGAGCCTTTTTTTTTATCAAGGCATGAAGATGATGTAGTATTCCATGTGATTGATTTTAAAAATTTGTGAGTTAATGAATTAACAACATCAATAATCCAAAGAATAGAAGAATATCCGATCATGATTACCCTTAGCTCGGACTTTCTCTTAGGGTAGAATCGTCTTTTGAAATCAATGACCTAACTCAAAGAATTGATTGGATATGAAGAAAAAGAATCCATTCATCACTTGGTTTAAGAAAAAATATCTTATAGAATAATGAACCAAAGTAAATTTGTCACAATCGCAAAACAATCGAAATCAAGCCTTTGATACATGAAAACTTCTAAGTTTTTAAAAGATTTGAAAGGAGAGAGGAGCTTGCTTTTTAGTGGTCTCATTTTATGCCTCTTATCATTTGATTGGTGCTTGTGCACAATTTTGGCGTCATTGCACATCTTTTTTTGGCATCATTGACCATTTTTTTTTTTGCAAGCTTCATTCTGTTTTACAACTTTTAAAAACGATTCTTAGTTGTGACTATATCTTCTAGATATTACAGAATAGGGGATCTCTCTCTAACATAGAGAAGAACTATCCACAAAACAAAATCAATTAACCAATGACAAGAGTAACGAGGAATCTTGATGTGATAAAAAGACTTTAAGCATTATAAATACAAGATAGATTTACTTAAGGGAGTTTAGAAAGGATCTACATTTCATACACAATCTTTAATTTGAGATAGATTTTTGATTAGAAAAGAAAACTATGCCACTAAAATAGGTTAGAGAAGGAGACACAATCAACGAAATATTCTTACCATCTAATAGATTAAGAGATGTAAAACATTGACTACAAATTCTCAAAAAGCAAGGACAAGGCCTACAATATCATATCAGCAATGATTTTTTAAAGCTAAAAAATTAAGAAAAACAACAAAGAAAGCAAGCCAAATCAAATAAAAAAAGGAAAGAAAATAAGAAGCAAAAAGAAAAAACAAACAAAATAACAAAAACCAAATAAAGCAAATAGAAGAGCAAGTTTATGCAGTTATGTCAATCACACCCAATCTGGTCCTTAAAGAGCTGAAAGTGTCGAAGGCCAGTGGTTTAATAAAGATGTCAGCCAGTTGATTTTCAGTTGTCACATGGTGTAGCTCAATGTCTCCCTTAGTCGCATGGTCTCTAATGAAGTGATGCCTAATGTCAATGTGCTTAGTCCTTGAATGTTGGATAGGATTCTTAGAGATGCATGTGGCACTAGTATTGTCACAAAAGATTGAGATGGTGCCTACAGGTAATCCTAAACCCTATACATGTTGTTTTAACCAAAGGACTTGGGCCACACAACTTCTAAGAGCAATGTACTCAGCTTCAGTAGTGGAAAGTGCAATAGAATTTTGCTTCCTACTAGACCATGAGAACAACGACTGTCCTATGAATTGACAAGTCCCTGAAGTACTTTTTCTATCCACCTTGCATCCTATAAAATCAGAGACAGAAAATCAAATAATCTCAAAAGAAGTGTTGTGTCTAGGATACCAAATCACTAAGCTTTGGGTCCCCAAAAGATATCTAAAAATTCTCTTAACAGCAGTTAGGTGGGATTCCTTAGGGTCAGCTTGAAATCTAGCACAAAGGCAAAAACTAAACATTATGCCTGGTCAGCTCGCAGTCAAGTAGAGTAAAGATCAAATCATGCCTCTCTACTTCTTCTGATCAACAAACTTACCACTTGGGTCCTTATCCAATGGAATACTAAAAGTCATGGGAGTATTAATTGGCTTAGATTTATCCATCTCATACTTCTTCAAAATGTCCTATGTATTTTGTTTTATTAAGAAAGGTTCCATCATCCAATTATTTTTTGCTAAACCCCAAAAAATAGGACAACTCTCCCATCATACTTATCTCAAACTCTTTACTCATTGTCTTAGAGAACTCATCACAAATTTTCTACCATTTTCAGATTATGACATTGTTAACTCATTGATCTTTAAAATTTAAATTATTTGGGAAATTTGTCATATGCTTGCTCTGCTAAAAACAAAAGTAAAAATGACTAGAACAACTAAACAAAACATAGCAATACTCAAGATATAATTCAAGAATTTGTTAAGCAGCAAATTTAAGCAGTTATGAGTTACGAGCCTCCATTTGTCCAAGTATCCTATGCCCTCACAAGGTCTTTGGTGAGAGCAATCCTGCAAGAATCAACAGCTGTCTGACTTAGGAACCCAAATAGGTTTGGATCCCTTCTCATAAAAAGTAGAGTGTAATGCATGTGTGTTATGCTGTGAATTTTGCAATTTTAGTTTCCAAACCCAATGTGTACTACGGTGAACAGTGCAAGTGTGTAAGATGTGTCCTAGCATGCCACATGAAAAACATCTAACTCCATGAAAAGGATTTCTTAAGTGACTTGGGTTATAATGCCTCTTCCTAAGTTTTGACTTTGGATTCAAAGTGGGAGTCTTCCAATTTCCTTTAAGTGAGTCCAAATCATTTTTAATCCTCATGTTATTATTTTTTAAGACATCATTATCAACCCTCAAATCTTTTTCTATCTCTTTAGATTTCTTAAAACCAAATTTAAGTGAGGTGGGTGAAACTTTTAATGCATCATGCTCATCAATTAATTCTAAATGCTTTTTATTTAAATCATCAAATTCATCAAGTAGAGCCATGTGATTTGAATCAATCGTTGAATGATCTTTGAGAATAATTTCATTTCTTTTTGTAAATTCAAAAGCTCTAACTTTAAACTAGCATGATTCTTCTTGAGTTTTTTGTATGATGCATGAATTTTCTCATAAATTTTAAATAATTAAACATAAGTTAGTTTACATACCTCTTCAGCATCACTTTGCTCAAGATGGTCTTTCCCCATTAAGCACAAGTTTGTTGTCTCTTTCTTAGGTTCAATCTCAGAGGAATCTGATGCAGATTCTACCCAGAACACTTTTTGAACTTTTTTCTTATCTTTCCTGAACTTGGATTTCTCCTCACCCTTTTCCTTTTTTTTGCTTGAGTGATCTTGAAGTGTAGGACAATCGGCTTTCACATATCCAGGCTTCCTACACTCATAACAAACAACATCAGAAGATCCTTTAGAATATTTGTTATCCTTACCTTTTCTCCAATGATGCTTTTGCTTTTACTTAGAAAGTTTTTGAATTGCCTTGAGATGAAGGCAACTTCATCGCTCTCAGACCCGAAAGAATCGGAGTCAGATTTGTGTGCTTTCAGTGCCACCGTTTTCTCTTTCTTTTTCTCACCTGCATCAAGATTTCTTTAATTCACCCCTTACTCATAGGCAATGAGTGAGCCAAGTAAGTTGTCAATCGAATACGTGTTCAAATCCTTAGATTCAGTTATAGCAGTGATTTTAGCATCAAAAGAGGAAGGCAAGCATCGTAAAATCTTGTTTACTTTTTCAAAATTCTAAAGCTCTCTTCCTAAGGCATGTAGAGAGGTAACAATTTGAGTAAATCTCGTGTACATTTCAGAAATTGATTCATGAGGTTTCATACGAAAAAGTTTATAGTCATGCAAGAGAATGTTCAAACGGGATTGTTTAACTTCATTAGTGCCTTCATAAGTGATACACAATTTATCCCAAATTTCTTTACCAGTTTTGCAAGTGGAAAAAAGCATGTAGTCTTCTGATTTTAAAGCATAGAAAAATAATTAAGAAATTTTACATTTAATTGAGCCAAATCCCTAACATCTAAAGTCCATTCATAAAAGGAAGTGGAACAGTAATGTCGTTAAGTTTACCAGTTTAAGGTGTATAACCATCCGTAACAAGCATCCACATGCGATAATCAGTAGATTATAAAAACATAGACATGCGAGTTTTCTAAAAATCAAATGGAATATTATCAAACAAAGGTGGTCGAGTAATAGAATACCCTTTCGGTGTATTACGATTCCCAAAGTTAGCCATGGATCAAAATTCAAAACATTATCAAACTTAGTTTTTATGAATCCCGCTCTGATACCACTTAAAAGTTTTTTAGGAATGTTAAGCCCTATAGAACTCGCCCAAGACTAACCAAGAGGGGGGTGAATTGGTATTTTAAAAAATTCTTTAGGCTAAGGACGAATACAAACCAAATCACCACAAAAAATAAGTGCAGAAGAAAATAAATATGGAAGCAGTAAAAAATAAGAATATAAGGGTTTATAGTGGTTCGGTCAACTCGACCTACGTCCACTCCCTGGAGGCGCCCTCCGAGTATTGTACTACAATCGTGACTCTCCTTTAGGCCCCTCAGCTAGGCGGAGAAGCCTTTACAAACACCTCTTTTTGCCACACCCGACAAGGCAGAGAACCTTCCTCCTTTTGCTTCCTCCTGAAGCAGGCAGAGAACCTCTATCGCTTGCTAGAACTTACCTCTCCCAACCATTCCAAGGATAAGAGACTCTAGGGAAGAATAAGTGGAATAATGCTTGGAGCAACCCTTGTGAATTCCCTCACAAGCTCCCCCTCACAAGATCCTCTCTCTCTCTCTCCCTCTTTCCCTCTCCTTTAGGTTTTCTCAGGTCAAGATAGCAGCCAAGGATGTTCAAAAATGTTGAACAAGTGCTCTTAAATAAAAGAGCTTCAAAGGAGCTCATTAATTATAAGTTGCCGATTTTATCGTCCAGGACGATATGTAAATCATCCTGGCCGATCAGTACAAATCCCATGAGATCAGCCAGAGTATCGCCCTGAATGCAAACTGGACAATTGAAAATTGGCTTGATCATCTAGGACGATCTCACGATCGTCCAAGACAATCAGTATAAATAAGAGAAAAATAGTCCATAGCATCGCCCTGAATTCAAGCTGTTCGATCCCGATCGTCCAGCACATCGCCCTAAATTTATGCTGGCCAATATTTATCGTCCAGAAGTAACTAAGGTTTTTGAATAGTTCGTCCTGGCCAATCCTGGGATCATCCAGGACGATGTGATCATATCAATCATCCTTAATTACTTCCTTAATTTGTTTGATTAATTAAGGCATAATTATGAATATCGTCGAGGCCGATCCAAGATCGTCCTAGCCGATTGCCAAAAATACAGAATACCTTAATTGTTTATGGCGGCAATTTCTTTTTGTTTTGAGCATATCGTCTAGGCCGATACAAGTATCATCCAGGACGATTGGCTAATGACGGCTGCCTTAATTAAGAACCCCTGTCTATAACTTCTATTTTGAGCCCAATCGTCCAGGCTGATGTAAATATCATCCTGGCCAATTTGATTAAAAATAGAAATTTTAAGTCTCTCAAGTGTGTGTGTGTGTGTAGGGTTACTTTGCAATAGTTACACCAAAGATTACAATTGACTCAAGAAAGGAAAAATAAAATTACAGACTGACTCAACCCCAATCTACCCCATCTTGAGCTGGCTCCATTTTTCCGTCCGATCTTTGATTCCTGAAAAGTGAGTAGTAAAAGACAGTCCAAGACAAGTAAGAGTGTTTTCCAATAATCAAAACATAGTTCATAGACATTAATTTGCAACAGTCCTGTTGTTTCCCTTATTTTGTTGTTATGTGGTTTACTGGTTCTCGGTGTTATAGCTTTGCTCCCTGTCTGTTAGAGGGTGCTATATCTTTCTTGAGGCTTTGCTTGGTAGTCTGGCTGTGGATTTTATGGAGCAGACTTTGTTACTTGGTCTTGCCGCTTGTGTGCCTTGTGGGGCCTTCGATTGAGAGTTATTTCTTGGATCCTCTATGTATATGTTTTTTTCTTTATTTCAGTTGAATGGGGTTCTACAATTTTACTAGTTGGGGTTTGGCTTTGCTGGGCTGCTTCCTTTATCTGGACTTGGTGCCTTTATGTGTGGTGGAAGTGAGGATTAATCTATTGTGGCATTTGGGTTGGTGCTTTCTTTGCAATTATGTTTATCTTTTCTTAAACTAGTTTGGCTAGTTGTCTTGGATGGATTGGATGGTTTGGTTGGTTTTGGTTTTTATTCTTTCTGGCTGGGGGTTTCTTTTGATGTTGTGTGCTGGGAGCGTTGTTATTCTTTCTTGATTGTATTATTATATGCTGATTCTGAAGTGTTTAATCTCTTCCATCTATGGCATGGGGGACTTGGGGTGCTGCGGCTATTTTCCTCCTAGGTGATCTTGTATTTTTGAGTAATAGGAAACTCGAGCTCTTAGGAATTTTTTGTTTCTTTTTCTAGCTCTTTTGAGCATTAGTGAGCTTAAGGTCCCTTTGAGGACTGTGTAATCCTTTTTTTTAATTAACGTATACGACCCTCTGTGGGTTTTCCCTAATAAAAAAAAGAAGAAGAAATCTACCCTTATAATTGCCGATGGTTTAAAATAAACATATAAAAAGTGCGTAATCTTTCAATTATTATGTAATATGAACAATTTTATGAAAGTAATGCCAAATAATTGTGAATTTTTTATAAAAAATTGATGGTGATGTAAATGATTTTTAGGTTTGAAGTCTTTGAATCTCAATATGTAAATTTTATTTCTATATTCTTTATATGTTTGTGAACTTAGTGTGGCTCTTTACATGATTATGGATGGATTTTGTGGGAAGTCTATAACTTTGAATGATGAAATCAATATTTTGTTTTTTTATGTAGAAATTGATATTTTCCTCTCTCCATTATGCTTGAGCTTTTTGAAATTCAATATAGTGTAGGAATCAAAAGGGTTGAGCAACACATCCCTTCTTTCTTCTCATTCTTTATCACCATAAATAATGAAACCTGAGTCCTTTTCCTTACATAAACGAGTAAGGAAAAAAAAGAAGAACCGTTGTAGCTTAGTGTCACCTACAAGGAGGAAGACAAAGGAAAATTAGAGTGTCATGATGCTTCATTTTAAAAATATGGTCTATTTATGAATTACTGAATTAGGAGAAAATGTAAACCAAACTAAACTATCATTTTGATTATTGTATTTGAATAATATTTATGTCAAGATGGTTAACTAGATGACAAGACATGTTGTTGAAAACTTTTCAATCATCCTTCAACTATTCAATTCTTATAAATCATTCCTACACTTGGGGATAATTGATGGACCTTGAGAGCAAATAATCATTTTGGCATAATGGGATTCCACTTGAATACCTTCAAAAGTATATCTTCCTCTTGGATGAACATAAGAATCCATATTTACTACTTTAAATCATGATATAACATTTCTTTACAGATGTATTTAAAATTTGTATGAAAGACACTTCTTGTTTCTAAGCTCCATTTTCCTTAGCCTCCCTGCAACACTTGAGTCACAACTTACTATGCTTAATGATTGAAATCTTCCATTAAGCATCTAGTTTATCGCACCAACATATATAAATTTGAACTGTAATACTCTTCAAACATTTTTTCTGAAACTTCTTTAGGATTTCCTTCAACAAATTTCTTCCCATGACTACCAAAACTCATATTATAATTTGCATAATTGTTAGATTTTTCCTTTTGTTTTCTTTCTCTATCTAACCTCATTGTACATCAAAAGAATATTCATGATTCTTGTACTATATTCTTTATAGTGTAATAAAGGATTTCTAAACTACTAAATACACATTGCATATAAATTTAAGGATCACACCTTTTAAACTCTATTTTTTACTAGTGGCATTCTTTCCTCTTGGTATTATATTTGCTTTACTAATCATATCTCGAACTAATCATATCACTTTAAATAATACTCTTTTTAGTTGCATTGAATTCCTATAATTATAGTCACATTCTTGCTTGCATTATTATCCATTCAAGACTCATGACCTTGCCTATTCAATAATCATATCCAATACCTATATCCATTTCTACTTGCATCATAATACTTGTTGCATATATATATATATATATATATATTAAATCTATTAAAAAAATTTATACACACATCACATACATAAGATTCAAATCTAAAATATCTCGGTTGGTAAGCTCCCAACTTAAGGCCCAAATGAGAATTTTTGACATATTATATGAAAAATAGTAAAAATATCAAATGATTTTTTTTTTAACATTTATGACAGTTAAAAAAAAACTCATACACATATCATATATGAAAGATTTGAATTCAATACCTCTTAGCTGATAGTCAAAACTCAGGATTAAGATTAATCCCTCACGCCATCGATTCCGTTTCCCACACGCTAGAATAAACTTCAAATAAAAGAGCGGCGTCAATAGCTAATAGCTGCTGGTTTTCCTCACTGATAATTTAGGGTGCCGTTCTTAATGTTAAAAAAAAAAAAATTTGTTTATCCAGTCAGCCACTCTTCTGGTCTCTATCTCTCGACACACCTAAAGGCTGTCACCGCCCCACTTCATCGGTCACGTTAGCCAGGGAAGCACTAAAATATCTCACGTGCGCTGGGCCTACCACCAAGCATTGGGCCTCTTGTTCGCCTAAAAGCTTTTAAGCCGGCCCATGTGATGTCATATTCGAAAACTAAAAACAAATATATAATCACATGGAAATGGCTATGGCTCTGGAATAAAGCTCCAATTCACTGTACGTTGCTAAGATGTAAAACAACTACTAATAAGAGAGTTATGGGCAATAAATAGTATTTAATGCATTAATAGCTATCTCTATTACAAAATTTAGGCAGTAAATTAAGGCTGTGATTGGCACGGTTTTATTATTGCTTTTTAAAATAATTTTTAATTTTAGTGAGTGAGAAAGCCTCCCAAATAAGAAAATTTATTATGTTCAGAGACCGGACAAAGAGTATCGTTCAGATTTATCTATATGAATAGTAAAATTATAGTGGTGAACATTAAAAACACAGTTTGCTGCATTTTTACTGTTCAAAGAGACAAACCAGATGATTCTTTGTGTCCAAATTCTGCACGTAACAATTCATCCCGAAATAAAGCCAAAATTTTGAGAAAAAGTATTTAGATCAGATTTCTATTGAATGCAATATACAGTATAAAAAAAAAAATAAGTTAGATAGTACTCAACTTATAGCTTAAAAGATTTATAACGTTTCTAACTAAGGTTTTGGTTTGAACAACTTTCTAATTAATTTCAAAAGTAAATTTTTAGTCATTTTATTTTAACTAAAAATTTTTATACTAAAAAATTGCTTTATTTTTATACTAAAAAATTGCTTTAGAAAACTATAAGAAAGCTATCATAAATGAAACTAAAATAACCTATGAAGTATACACTTCAATATCATTCATTTAATTGTTTTGATACTTCCATAATATCAAGTTTATCTTTAAGGCTTGGTTTGAATAGTTTTCATATTGCTTTGCTTCATAGGTAAAAATCACAGTGTTTGTTTGGTCATTTCTTTTTTTTTTATAATATTTTTTAAAAAATATATTTTCTCAACAACAACTTATAATTTTCTTTATGAAAAATTCTAACCATCATGACTGACCAAAAGTTTTTAGACGAGGAAATACTATTCATAGGCCAGTTAAAATCTCGGTCGACGTAGCGGGCAACCCACACCAATTTACCCCAGCCAACAGTTAAGGCTGACATTGCCGTCCAGGGGATTCGAACCAGGCACCTTATCTTTGCCCAACCGGTTCTCCACCACACGGACTAAGCAGCGGTGGGTATGCAACTACTTTTAAATAGGTAAAATGAGGGAGAAACCCATTAATTCATTCAGTGCATAGTATAATACTCAAATAGCTCAAATGCAATGAACTGGTTTTCTCAGCTCTTCATGTGCTAAAGCTGCAACGACTTTAAATTTTTTTTTTTTTGGCTGAAAACATAGCTGAACATTGTCAGATGGGTAGGCAGATAAAGCATGGATTTTTTTTCTAATCAAACTTTTTTTTTTTTTTTTGACATTTAGTCCAATTAAGTGAAATTCATACATACATCACATATTTAAACTAGAACAAGAGACCTCTTAGTTGGAAGCGAAATATCTCAACCAACAGACCCTATTGAACTGCGTCGTAATAAAAAATTCGATCGACTTAATTTTATTTTTGAGACATTTGGGAGAATCAAGGAAAACTCACACATAAACCACATATACAAAACTCAAACCAAAAACCTCCATGTTGATAGCCAAAACTCCCATTCAACAGACCAATGTGAACTGTAATCTAAACTTGGTCCGTTTTTTCATCGATAGTCCGGGTTTTTTTATTACTAAATAATATTTCAAAAATTATTTTTCTTGCCAAAGTATTATTTCTCTTTAAAATTAGTGCAATTTTATCCATACAAACCAACAAACCCAATCTACTTTAGGTGATTGACTTACATATAATTTATACGTGTCATTTTGTATTGAAATATGATCAATTTACTGTATGTCATTCGTTTTAGATATCATAATTTTTTTAATAAAATTTAATTATTAGATAATATAATTAATTTAAAAATATATATTATTAGATTATAAAATAATATTACTAAACTTTACATATTAAATTTAGAAAAAAAAATTATTTTAATATCAAATGATGAAGTTATTTAACCGTATGTTATCATACAAATAAAAGAGAACAGATAATTATATAACATAAAATAAATATCTTGATCATTTGATATTAGATTAAATGACAACGAATGCTTATGCTTTATATGATAAATATCAACTCATTGTTGGGTACTTCCGCATTACAATAAATCTTACGTTATAAAGGTTCATGATTTTATATGGTAATTATTGATTAAGGGATCCTTCTATGCTATTTAATAGAGCATCCAAGATTGTGATAGAAATATTTGATTAGAGAACATCTTTCCAAAAATACATAAAAATGTAAAAATTTAATACATTCAGTGAGGATTCCGAAAAAGAGAGAAACCATAGAATCATAGAGAATTCTTGAGCTTCATCAATCGACATTGAAGTTTGTCATTGCTGGTCTATTAACATCAGTCACTGACCGACCCCGACATTTGTCATCTTTGGACATCAAACAAAAACATTATTTTCACCTAATATATGTATGTATATATAGATAGATAGATATATATATGCCAACATTTCTTGTCTTCAACTATAATTATAATATTCTTTATTATCATCACAAAAGGCCACAAATCTTTCAGTGTACTACGATGTGTGCCGCTAACTTTTATCTTAATTTTAGAATATCATCATCAACTTTACCATGAGTAAGCTATTAGGTGCTTCTTAATAGGTTGAAATCAAAGCAGTTAAATTTTTTAGTGGAGGATGAGTGCTCACTATTATACTCCTCATTATTCATATTTTCTAAGTTAAATCTTGATGTGAATCAGGCTCGCATTAGACATTTGTAGGAGATGTCATTGACGTTAGAATTTTATTATGGATCATCCGGGTTCTAAGTGTCTTTTACTCTCTATGTTACTTCAACAATAGACTCTTTTAAGACGGTTCAAACTACTGTTGAGTAGGTAGACTTGAATACTTTTGAAAAGAAAATCGACAATATGGGCTCAATTCCTTAAACTAAAAGGACATTGATAAAATAAGCTTTGGATTATTTTCCTCAACAATATTTAACATGGGTGATAAAAAGTATGCTCAAGATGACCTTAAGAGAAAAGTTCTAAAGCAATCAGTTCTTCAAATTACTTAAAAAAGAGGTTGGACTGATTATATTGGGCACTAGGTTTGGGAATTTGCTTAAGGAAATCTATAGCTTTTAATCAAATCCATATTGAGGACAAGAAAAATGAATTTGTATAGCAATTGACAATGCTCAAGAACTCTTAAAATAAATCTACTAAAAAATGAACTGGGAAATTAATACTTAAGAATACATGTCCTAATAAGAAAAAAATTATAGTCTTTAGTCATCTTGGTCAAGCTAATACTTGATAGTGTGAGTTTAATCAAAAATTGATTTGATGTAGCTTTATCCTATGAGAAAGCATATTTGATAATGTATTTTACTTTCCCTTCAATGATAAGATTGCATAAGATGAAGTGTGAGTTGCATTAGCTTCTTCAAATCATCCTTACTAGAATTAACTCTCTAGTTACACTAAAAAGAGATATTTTTTAGAAGTATTTAAGGATTGATCACCTACATTTTATAATTTTACTTCATTAGTTTTCAAGTTTTATTTTGAAAAGGAGTTTTGTTTTTAAATAATAAATAAAGTGTTATGGTTAGATGCCACATTTTTATTTTTTTAGCATTTTTATACTCAGCTAAATTTTTATGGATGATAATCATTTACTCTGAGGTCATCCAGATTTTGAAGTTTCCTTTCATTAAAAAATCAACCTTTAACTTAAAGTAATCCTTTAATATGAAGTTGACCTTCATAGTCATGTAGACCTTTTCGGTAATTTATCCCGTCATCAAATAGAAATCCATTTTGAAGTTTATATAAGGTTGGGAAAAATTTTAAAAGACATTAAAAAATATTAAATTTCTTGGATTTTACTTTAATAAGATTAACCCTTGGTTTGGATAATATTACAATTCTTGGCTTTGTGCTATTCCTATAAATGACATCCATAAGGCTTAAGATTTTTTTTTCTTTGCTAATTATTGTGATTTTGAATTCTTTTCACTTTCATACCTATCTTCTCTTCCCATAAATTTAAAATTGGTGTTTTGTTTATTAAGTCATGTAGTTATAGAATAAATGATAAAATAACTCAAATTATTGTGGTGGGAATTGAAGGATGGGAGGTATAATCACATGTAGTTGGCATAAATTTATTAGATGTGGTTTAGACTTCTTTTAGAAAGTGGATCTAAGGCTTTCACTTTACATAGTGGAGAGTTAATGATGTCTTGGGCAATACTTAGCCTTAAGCATTTAATTTCATCTATGCACAATTAAGATTGATCATTCCTAACCTATGCACCTTTATTAGTAATGTATCACTAAGACAGGCTAATGATAAGGCTCATTGATGAGTTGGTGGTCCATGCCAATTAAGAAAGTAAAAAAGTTTTTATAAATTTCTTGATTTCAATACCACACTACTTTCCTTGTTTTACAAATCCAAATTATTAAAATTTTGGAAGCTTTAAACTATATTTCTCTTATTTTCTTTCCTTTTATATTATGGTAAATTATGAATCCATGTAATATTATATATTGGCTCCTAAGAGTTTATAAGGCTTTGTAGAGTAGAAAAGTACTATTAATAGAGCTTACAATTTTTAATTAATTTAATAAAAGTTATTTTATTTATTTAAATTTCATCTGAAAAGGTATGGTGACTTCTCTACACTATAGTTAAGCTTGATGGTTCATTTTTTATGCTTATGTGAGGCCTTAATTGTTATTTTTCACTTTTATTCCTCCTCTTTTCTAACCCAATTATCATCTCCTCTATAAAACCTTGAGCTTAGCTTTTCTTAACCCTAAAACACATCCAAACTCTTTAAAACTTCCCAATGGGTGAACTCCCTAAAAAGCTTAAGATTCCCTAATCAAAAGCCAAATATATAGAGAAAAAATTGTTATATGAAAAACCAAATTAAAAATATTATAACTACTTAACTATTAATTTAAAATCCATAAAAAATATTACCATTAGCTCCATAACAGAGCAATTCTTTGATCTACAGTTCCTCCCCTTTTATCTTAAGGAAATCTTTTCCATTTGATTGTTTTGAGTTTTTAGCACCAACCAAAACCTAAATATTCTTTTCACCCCAACACAAATAATTAGCCCTTCCACCATTACCCTAAAGGAACATTAATAAAGTTGTTGCCTTCAACGTGTAAAGCTCCTATAGACCCCACATCAATAAGATTGTTGGTCCAATAGATCTATGCAAAAAATGTGAGATTCATTTTAAAGAAGGAAACTTTTTAATAATCAACCATCCTTTATCACTTAATAATGTCATCTATTTAAACTACCTAATCAAACAAATGTTTAGGATCATGTACACCGTCATAGAGAGGTACCTCAAATTTAATGCTTCTGTAAGCATCTTTAAATCTACCCTTTTATTGGTTTCTTACATGTCCATTCATATGAAAAGATAACCTCCTAAGGGTTGATCATCTATATGGTGTGGTAAGGTTCATCATATTTTGTAAAGTAAGCTTCTTATAATAAATTTAAAGTTAGTCCAATGACTCTCATGTATGCATCATCCCTGAAGGTTCCTTGTTGGTTTATATGCATAACACTCCCTTACAAAGTTTTTCAATCAATATGGGCTTAATGGGGAGGTTCTTATGTATGAAAATTTTCTTCTTTATTTTATCAAATAAAAAAAAAAAAAAACAAGTGTAAGATTAGTGATTAGTCCTTGGAAGATAATAGATCTACAAAATATAATCACTATTATTTGAGGCTTCAAAGCTTCATTTGTTGAAATAGCTAAAGTCCATGCTTTAACTTTTATACTAAAATTGACATAGCCATATAAAAGTGGATAAAATGATTGAACATGTTTTGGTGTGATGTTAATTATGTTGTAAATTCTCTTGGATTAATAGGTAAATTTTATTTAAGGTATAAGAGGTATAAGTCAAGTGAACAGGATTGGCCAAGGGCTTAGGACAAGTCAACCTTGCCCATATATGAATATAATAATGATGAAATTATCTATTTTTTTTTATTTAGATCAAATAAAGACTGAAGTTGTATTTTTAAGACTTTGTAAGCTACATAAATAGGATTTATGAAGATGTTCATAAACTAGTATTCTATATTGACAAACTCTATGAACCTATCACCATGGAATATATGATTCCAAGTGAAGTGGTTATACATTAATGTGTATTCTTTGTTGTTGAATCGAATTTTCATTAAATTAATTGAACTAATGCTATAATATATGATTGAATTGATTTCTGATCCAATTATGTAGTCCTTTAGTTTTTGCTTTCGAAAGTAGGTGTGCAGTATGTTTACCTATAATGACACAATCGACCTCCATAGTGGACAAGATGATCAAGTTCCCTTCCTATTAGACCAAGATAATAGTGAGAGTAAAAAAACTCACCAAAGGTTGTCTTTTAATTAACTTTACAACATGCAGATTCAGAATAAAAAATATTCCGTAAGTTTGAGTGATATTTTATTATTGCAATATTATTATTTTTTGTTAGGTTTTCCCACAAGATATCTTAAAAAACCTCTTCATTGTAGATAATTGGGACTCCCTAGGATCAAATTAGTATTTATAATATAACTTTACAGAAATTTTAATATCATATATATTAACATCACATATAGAAATGAGTCTATCATTCAACTGCATAACCTTAAACCCACTAAATTTTCACATGCATCCTTATGCCTGATTATAGGGCTCATGCAAGTACATCTTATTTTTAAACTTCTTTAGAATAAATTTAGTGATACATATAATTTGAGAGATAAATATTTCATCATCCACCTATTTCACTTTAATATAACAAAATAGTAATAACTTTCATCAAACTCATCTTAAGCTTCCTACTCATAATAGTGGCAAAATTATGACATAATGAATAATTTTTCCATCATCCAAAGTCATCCTCCAAAGATTCATGCATAGTTAAGAGGTTTATGTTAGATGAAATTGTAAAATTATTTACCTCATCTCAAAATGCACTCCTAGTCCTAACTCCCCAAAAAGGATCTCCAATAATCAATTCCTTAGGTTGGTTGAAGGGGGACTTCCACTCCTTAGATAATGTGAATGTAGGTTGGTCATCCTTGGTCACTTGTAGTTGATATAAATTTAGATTCTCTAATCCATCAAAATTTTCATCTTTTATGTCTCAAAAATTAAGTAGCCTTAAGAGTATGCTCATCAAATTTCACATAAATCTATTCTTTTACAAAGCCTTAATCTACTTTGGATATCTCAAAATTATATATTTATTTGATTCAGTATCAATATTAAATATATTTTTAAATCAAAATTAATTATAATATGATATAATAGGTGTCTTCCTTTTCCAAATCTCACTAGGTGTTTTCTTAATAGCAAATTTGATGCTCTCTCTTTTAATAATCTCTTACCTATATGCATTTATAAATTTAGCCAAAAATTATGTAAGAAATTAAAAGTAGTAAGAATTATTTTATCCATGTAGGAAACTGTCCTATTCATTCTCTTAGCTATACCATTCTATTTTGGTGCCTTATATATTGAAATTTTAAATCTAATATTAGCATCATCACCAAAGCATCAAACTTCTCATGTATAAATTCTCCTTAATGATCACTTTGAATACATAGTACAATTAGATGTGCTTTTACACATATTAAACATCTTGGATGAATTTGAAATTTATTATAGTATCACTCTTGGTTAATAAAAATACTATCAAAGTTAAGGCAGAGTAAGTTGAGAGCCACTATAATGAGCTAGAGGGGCACTAAAAGCTGCCTAAGGATGGTCTTAGCATATTGCTCTTGATAGCTCAGAACTTTCAATAGGTTAAATGTCTTAGGAGTCAGTTAAAAAAATGAATCTATACTTTGATAGCTTGAATTGGCTACTAATTTTGATATCTAATTTTTAGTGAGGTGCAACAAATAAAACACTCTCCCAATTTTTCTTAAGTAGAAATGAAATTCAAGGTCAGTCAAGGCTAAAGTTAAAGTTTGGGTTAGCTAATAAACGAAGGTCACTGGTGACAATTTGTGATAAAAAAATATCTATATTATATGAGGGAGAAAAAGAAATGAAGCCCTAAATTCGTTTCCCATTGGTTCTATTTATTGTTATGAAGTAAGATCACGAAGACATATCTTGACTATTTCATAGTTAAAACTTCTATTTATATGGCACTAAGGGTTATCAATGGCTAAGTAAGTTCAAAGTCCTTGACGAGATAAAATTCACATAGTACTTAAAGAAGGTTTCGGGAGAAATCCAATTGGATGGGTTTACTAATCCAAATCCATATTTACCAAGGTTTAACTCATGCCTAACTATAGCTTACAAGCCTTAATTTTGTTTGAAATTGCTAGAGAATTTAATGAAGCATATTATGGTTATAATATTTTTTTTTGCTGATGTATATAATCCTTGTTTCATTCAAATTGGTCCAAATGAGTCAACATTGATCTATTTGACCAAATTGACCCATTTTTACGGTTCAAATGGATTGAGATTTTTTTTAATCCAATATGGCCAACATATTGAGCTAATCCATTATAAAAAAATATGTATTTTACTTAAAGGGTCGAATTTGCATATTTGACTAAATAGGATCAAATATGCGGTCAAATGTGGTTTACCAAAATTAGATTGTATCAAGGATATTGTGAAGAAGCTCCATACCCAATTGATTGAACAATTATAATATATTTAACGTCAATTTGGTTTAATTGACCATTTGGCTTCAAATGGATCAAATTATTTAATTTAAGATCAATAAGTTCATTGGCAATGTAGGGATGCATTCCATCATGGGCCATTCTATTATTTCTAGTATGCTAATTTGATGGTCAAAGTTTACTTGATCAAACTAAATCTTTAGGGTTAATTTTTATCAAACCATCTTTATGTGGAATAAGTAGTCAACCATGTGACTAATTAGGACTACTGGACTTCCACTAATATAGTATCATCCATTAAGTATTTAGCAACCCTTGATTAAGGTAATGGAAGCTCATAATTCTATTTAAATATATATGTATACACCGAAAAAGTTAGCTAGTATTTTCATGGTCAAAAGAGTTTTCCAAGGAAATGTCCAAACATCCTAAGGTTCTAGTTGTGCATATATCTTTTAGGAACATTCACAAGTAGTTTCAATTTGAAATCATTGGTCCAATTTATTGGAATGCGCCTAATGAGTTTCAAATGATGAAATTTCCTTAAGTGATGTTATCATGTTAGAGGGTGTTGTCCAACTAAATTATTGGGTCCATATAATAATTAATGAGGATTAATTTAATCAAATTTTAATCAAATGATCTAAGATATTTAATCTTTTTAATTTAATTTATTGGTCTTTAATAGGTCAAAATTGTTCAGAGGTCCCTTGACAATCAATTGGGTTAAGCTATGTCAGTTAGGGTTAAATGACTTAATCATGAGGTGTAGGCAAGTAAAACCATGTAGATTCAGTGTACTCCAATTTTTGTGATCTATTACTATATTAAAATAATATATCATCTTGAAAGATGAAAAAGGTAATTTTTAATAGATTTAAGGATAAAAATAGGGTTTCGAAAAATTTTATTTTTAAGATCAAATCCAAAAAAGAAATAACATATTATCTCAAAAGGCAGATATGTCAATCGACGATGGTACTTGAAAAGAAATATGAAGTTATGAAAACTCACTATTTTTAAAATTGAATAAAATAGAGAGAACAATATATCATAAAATTGAATAAAATAGAGAGCACAATATATCATACCAAAAGATAGATATGATATTCTAAAAGGTATTCAATTAAAAAATAGTCTTTGAAATATTTTCTACGTTTCCAAAAATCTTTCCCATATCTTATGAGAATAAGATAAAGCATATTTTATTTTGGATTATAGTTTTCCCATGAAGGCAAGCCCTTATGGTCAGTTATATCCCAAGAGAGGTGAGTCCCTTAAGAATACTTATATTGTGAATATTTTTAAGATTTCAAAGTTAAGGCAATGATTTGAAAGTCTTGCAATTTTCAAATGGGATTGGCTCAAGGTTGAACAGTTCTTTTTGGAGGCCAGATGATAAAGAGTATGGAGCACTGAATTCTAACAAGCTTAAATACAAACCTGTCTATCCTATGTTAGGATTTAATATTTTGAGGCTAATATTTATTTTTATTTTTGATATTTTATTAGGAGATTGGGACTTACATTTTCAATCACTTGATAAAGATAATTCCTAAGAGGTGAGGACGTATGATATAGAAATTTACCTCAAAATATAAATCTCCGCTACTACAAAGTAATAACTCAAACATAATCTTAAAAAATGCAAATGGGACATATTGCTCACCCCACAAAATATTTAAGAAGACCCAATTCTTTTGAACATACAATCCTACGTGGATAGAACAACCAGTTAACTTCCACTTAACACTTTAAACTCCAAATTTTAGAAAGAAGCAGGTTTTAAACAACATTATATAAAAAGAACATAATTAAAAAAAAATTAAAAAGCAGCAAATACGCTGAAAAATTTGGCGCATTTAGAATGCGCCAAATTTTTGAACGCATTCTAAATATGTCAATCTCATTGGCGTATTTTCTATGAGAGAGAAAAAGTGAGGGAAGAGAGGAGGTGGGGAGAGAGAGAGAGTAGGATGAGAGAGAAAAAAGCTGACCGGTGAGAGAGGGGAGAGTAGACAGGGAGAGCTGAATCAGCTGTGGGTGGAGATAGGAAATATTTAATATGAGAGATATAGTTAAAGCTAATAGCCTAATAGGGGAGAGAGTTATATATTAATTAAAATAATAGTTAAATACTTAAATTAATATTTAACTAATATTAATTAAAAATTAAATATTTAATTAATATTTAATTAATATTAATTAAAATTAAATATTTAAGTAATATTTATAATACTAATTAATATTTAAAATTTTAATTATTATTTAAGTAATATTTATGATACTAAATAATATTTAAATATTAGTATAAATATATATTTAAATATTAATTACTATAGTAATATTTATAATACATTAAAAATTTTAAATATTTATTTGTCTTGAATTTGATTAAAAATATTTAAAATAATAGCAAATATTTAAGAATAAAGAAATTTTTAAATTTGAAATTTGTATAAATTTGATAATTTAGAGAACGCAATAGTAAAAAAAATATTATCAATAGAACTAAAATATCTCTCTCGTTTTTTTTTTAATTTATTTAAAGTCCATTTTCTATCAAATTCAGGTAAAATTGAGTGAAATTTGCATAAAAAAAAGTATCTCTCTCTGTTGCTATTTGAAAAATGATAAAAATTATATCGAGTAAAAATAATCAAAATAGAAAATTACAAAATGAAATTAATATATCTTTAAATAAAAAAAAGTTAATATCATTTTATCATTGAAATAATTATTAAAATATTAAATATATATATCAGTTAACTGTTATTTTAATTATTTAAAATATTAAATATTAGTTTAATTATTTAAAATATATATCAGTTAACTATAATTATTATTTAAAATATTTAATTATTAATTTAACTATTATTTTAATTAATATACTCTCTCTCCCCAATCAATTTTTTTCTCTCCAGCTTTCACTCTCTCTCTCTCTAGCTACTTTTTTACTCTCCAATCATTTTTTTTCAGTATGCCCACTCTCTCTCTCTTTTTCTCTGCCCCGTCCTCTATTCCATCACTTTTTCTCTCTCATGGAAAATACGCCAATGAGATTGACGTATTTAGAATGCGATCAAAAATTTGACGCATTCTAAATGCGCCAAATTTTTCCGCGCATTTGCTGCTTTTTAATTTTTTTTTAATTATGTTCTTTTTACATAATGTTGTTTAAAACTCGCTTCTTTCTAAAATTTGGCCTCATTATTTTGGTCTCCATGAAATGCAAGATGGGTAGGCTATCATTATTTAAGTTTTTAAAACATTGAGCCGAGATTAAAAAGATTCCTATGTGGCCATAGACTTATGAGTAGTTATGCCCTTAAAAGAAAATGCAACTAAATTTTAATTTTTTTTTTATTTGTCCTCATGCTATATATGCTAGTTGATAATGCAAAAATCATAGTGATTTTAAATTTTAAAAAGGCTTAGAAATTTTTTTTTCCTAATAGAACATCTCTGTCCTGAGATGAAGAAAGTACCCTCATAGGTCAGATCACTTGTACAAACCAACAAATGTGAAGGTTCTTAAGCTTTGAATAGAAAAACAATATGCAATGGACACTTACTGAAACATGATTTACATTCTAGTTTACTTATATTTTTATATTATTTAATTCTAAATTTTATTGGTTATGAGTAAAAGAATTATCCTAGAAGGACTAGCAAAACTTCATTTCTAGGCTATCCAACAAGCAAGAAAGCAATGTTTGTAGCACACCAATTTTAGTTTTGTATTACATCATCAAGTTTTAATGAGTAAAAATCATAGAATTTGAAATATAGGTCAATATTTTAATGTTGGTTCTTTTTTTCCTAACTAAAAGTTTCAGTATTCAATTAAGCTCAAAATTATAATCTAATTTTTTACTTTTGATTTTGGGTGTTTGAGCTTATAATAAATAATTTAATACTTACATTACAATAGGAAATAGAGTATATTATAAAATATAGGAAAATAAAAGAAAATAAGCACTTTATGAAAAAGTAAATGTTTTGACTTAAATCCTGAAAGATTGGTGACACATCCAATGTCTAGTGTAAACTAGGTCGTACGGGTGGTGAACCCTATTTTAAGTTTGCTTGTTTCAATTTTAAAATTAAAATTTATTTATTTTTTATCCATGTGCAATTTCATTCAAGTTTTAACCTTTTGTATTTTTTTATTTAGGTTATGAAGGGCTAATAAAAAAGTTTTATTTTTAACCTAATATTTCTCCTTTGGATGTAGATTGTTCTTTATAATTTTATCAGTTCATAGAGATTTATTTAATTTTTTATTTTTGTTGAATTCTAAATTATTTTTTTAATTTCTAGGGCAATTAAGGAATTTATTTTTATTTTAAATTGAGGGGTAATTGAATTATTTACTTAGTTCATTGCTCATCTTGATTTTATTTGAAGTTTATCTTCTGATTACCTAGTTACATTTGTGTGAGATGCTTAAACGAAGCTAGCTAGAGAGGAAATTTTAGTGAACTTGCTTGAAAACTAATTTGAAAAACCTGTGTAAAGCTAATTTGAAGGCCTGGCTAGCTGCTAACAGTGAGGAACTCTTTAACTTTTGATTGCCTATCGATGTGTCAAATGGGGGCGAGTTATTAGGTCCGGTCACATGATAGAGAAATAAATACGGATTTCTCTGTATCTATAGTTAAGCGCAGTACTGTAATAGCTGCGCTTTTACTGTAGACAGAGAAAAATCAGAATGTATCTCTCTGTCAGTTGACCGGACCTAATAATTTTCCCCAAATGGGAGCTCTCTCGCTCTCAGTTTTCATTTGAGGGAATAAGAGCTAGAAAAATAAAAGAAACCACAAGACGAGGCCCTCTCCACTAGCTACCTACCGCAGCTTCCTTAGATAAAACCTTCTCTCATTTTAGCTTTAGCAAAGGTAAGTCTGCCACCCCTGCCTCCTCTCCCAATTCTTCTTATTTTTGTACACTAGAGTACTGGAGTGGGAAAAATAGCGAAAGAACATGCAGTCCTCCATCTAATGGCAATAATGTTTGTCACATGCGCTTAGTAGGAAGAAATCAATGCTGAGAAAAGTTTATTATGAAAAGAGGTGGTCATGGCCAGCGGTTATCAATGGCCTGCTGCACTCATCTAATCTATTTGATTCAATTTTTAGTTGATTTTGAATTTTTTTGAATGATCATAATGGAATAGTTAGCACCTATTTTGGGATGGATGGAATAGGCTAATCAAACCGAATTAAGCTCAGTTCGATTTAAATTATTCTGAGTGGATTTTAATTCAATTTAGTCAGAATTGGTTAGCCTTAATCAAATTATTTTAATGCGAGATGATTTAAATCAATTTGTTTAAATTAATTTGACTTATTTTAGTTTAATTTGATTTTAGTTAGATGAGGTTTGATATATATAATTTTTAAATCAATTTGACTTGATGATCAAAATTTTAGGATTTATCAAAGAAGTTCAACATATCCAATTCGTTGAATTCTAGGGTTTAAATTTGTATTAATCTTATATGGTCTTATTGGGTCAAGCTAGCATTCAAAATGGTTTATCCTATTCAAAAGGTCAATTATGATCAAGTCATCAGTAGTTTACAATTTTTAACCCTATAGAAGAGTTTTAGCTAAATGTTAAGGTCCTTTTATTGAAATTTATTAAATGATCATAAGGATCCCAAGTAAATAATATTATGCCTCGAAGTAATTGACCAAATAAGAGAAAAATTAAAAGATCATACCATTGATCATGTCTAATAAGACCAATCAAGATTTAGCATGGTAATGATCATCCTTAGAATTAGCTAAGGGTAGACTTATTGATAAAATATATTAAAATTAAAAAAATTCATAGGCTCCTTTTATATCATATCTCTGTATGGGGGAATCCTATAGTTGTGTCAAGATCCTTCCTATGAAATCTAGTTCAAGGTTAAAATAGTTGTTTCTTAACTTGGCTAGTCTAAGAAAGTGTCCAACTGAGTGATCTATGAATTGAATATTGATCTAGTTGAAGAGGAATACATAGATAAATTTCTAGAAATAAGTTATAATTTCAAGCAAATGGGCTCAGCTTTTGAAGTGTTCTATATATGAATACTTGAAGAAAATCATCGCAAAATTTCTTTGAATTGATATTTTGAATCATGTGCTTGGCATGTCTTGATGATGTGCACCTATTTCCTACACAAACTCAATTGAAACCAATAATCCAAAATTCTTAGTATGTTTATGATAATCTAAATTCCCATGGCTCATGGTGTAAATGCCAAGGAGTTTGGATAGAAGTGGAAGAGGGAGGGCAAAATTAGGTGGAAGAAGAACATATTTTGGTTGATCATTTTAGATGGACTTAAGATCTAGGATTTTTTGCTAAAAGTGAGTAGAAAACTTATAGAATAATGCTATACATTTTGAGAAGATGCAAGGGATGTAGGCCACCAAACTCATAACCCTAGAGTTTTCACTTTCAATTTTCATTTCAAAACACCAAAATCACTTCTCCATTCAATAAAGCAAATATTATAAAAAGTTCATCTATTTACATTATTTGAAATTCAAAGAAACTAAGACAATCGAGAAAATTAAAATCTAATAAAATTACATAGGTAAGTGGAGAGTAACCACTCCAGCAGGATCCCCTTATTAGAGTGGTTAGCCTCTACATCTTCCAAAGTAGGATCAACATAAATAAAAGAAAGTGAATTAAATAAAAAAAGACATACAAAATAAAGAGAATGATTTAAAGTTCAAAAATTTTAAAGCTAAAGTTTAATCTTTTTAAATTAAACTTTTAATTTTAATTATGATTATAATTTCAAATAATTTTAAATTAGAAAATTTTTAATTTTTCATTAATAATGAAGCTCTCTTAACCCCAAGTCTTGATTTAGTAATAGGGCCATCATTGGCCCTTGATCCTTTCATAAATTATTCATCAATGGGACCATTATAATATGTTGCTTGATGTTCTACATTATTTTGGTAAGAGGAAGAGGACAATTATGGGGCTAGGTCTTGACAGACCTCAGATCTTATCTTGGAGACTTGGATGTAAGCTTCGTAAATTGAAGGATCAAGGACATTATACCACTTGAGAATATTAAAGAAATGTTATTAGTTGCGATCTAGAGTGCTTGTTGAAATTCCAAGTTTTTTTTAGGCTCAAGGTTAAATAAAAGCCAAGATTATGTTATGCAGATCTAGTTTGAATAAATTTGATCAAAATTGAAATTTTGTGTAACAGGAGAGAATCAATGATACATCTAAAAGTTTGATGTAGGATGTTAAGCTTAAGTGAAATGTCCCTAAGAACACTAATGAGAAAGCAATACATTCACCCGATGTGTAAGCTAATACACTTATCAAAACTTATAATACTGATGATGATAGTTAAAACAACATAATGAAATATAAACCACAGATTTTCAACCAAGAAATTTTTCATAGAAATAAATGTGAAAAAATAAAGTGCAGAAAATAAAAATTAGAATGAGAACACCATAATTTTATAGTGGTTTGTCCTACGTCCACTCCCTAGAGTCCTCTCCAAGTATTTCATTAAATCTTTCATGACTCTCCTTTAGCCCCTAAAGCTAGGCAGAGAAGCCCTTACAAAATCTCTTATAATAACCCAATGCGATAGAGGACCATAATCATTTCACCATCCTAGTGATGTAGAGAACCTAGAATCCTTTTTCACCCTTAGGGTGAAGGCACAAAACCTGGAATTCTTTTTCACCCTCCTTGTGAAGGCAAAGAATCTCGCATCCTTTTTCACCCTCCTGGTGAAGGCAGTGAACCTCGAATTCTTTTTCAACCTCCTAGTGAAGGTAGAGAACCTTGAATCACTTTCACCTTTCCCGATGTGGTGAAGTACCCGGGTACTTTGACACCAAAGAGATCTTCTTCCCAAAGCTTCCCTCAAGACAAACCTTGACATGTGGAGGTACTCATGTGCAAGTTTGTTGGAGCAACCATTTGGAACTTCTGCTTACACTCACTTGAAACCCATAGTGATCTTCACCCTCTCTAACATACTCCACCCTTTCTCTCCCAAGCTCTAGGCTCTCTCTTCAAGCTTTCTTAAGAGGAAAATAACTCAATTAATGCCAAAAAGACTATTATAAAGTCTTATGAGAAAGCTTAAATAGTGGGCTTCGAGAAACTCTAAAAACTTAAAATTATAGACTCTGATTGTACAATACGATATCAAATCATACAGTATGATTAATTCGTGCTATCATGTTTCCCAAGCATTTTAGATATCAACAAGAGATCTGTCAAATTCTTTCCATACACAATATTTCTTCTAAGATATCTTATCTTGGAATACCTCTATCATTTCAAAGGCTTAAGATAGAAGATTATCTTCCTTTTATGGATAGTATTAACAAAAAGATGAATGGTTGGAAAGCTAATTTGCTGTCTTTTGGGGGTAGACTACAATACTTAAAGTTTACCATTCAAAACTCTATTGGATACTGGATTCGTGGATCTATTCTACCTAAAACTGTTATCAAATTCCTTAAAAAGTCTAGTTCCAGATTCTTATTTTTTGGGGATTGCTCCTCCTCTAGGAAGCTGCACATGATTTCTTGGGATGTCATCTGTCGTCCCAAGCATAGAGGTGGTTTGGGTATACCTACAGTTAATGCACTTCAGTTTGCTAATAACTGTTCGGTTATTTTTCGTATGTACAACTGCATCACTCCTCTATCCAACTGGTTGATCAGTAAATACATGTCGCCATGGCGCCCTCCTCCCTGCAATGCGTCTAAATTTTGGAAATCGGTTTGTCGAACTGCTTCACAAGCCAAAAACTGTTTTAATTTCAACATCACTAGCAAGGCTCCAATCTCTTTGAAATGGGACCATTGGTGCAATAATGTCACCCTTGGAAACTACTTGAGGGATGAGGTTTCCATTCCTGACATTCTGCTGAGAGATTTTTATATTAATTCAAAATGGGATGTTCCTAATTGTATTCCTATGCACCTGAGAAACCTTTTTGTAAATGCACATCAAGATGAAGAACCCTGTTTACTCTGGAAGAACAAGAAGGTTTATAAACATAAATATTATACTGATGAGTTTTATGCTGACATTCCCATTTGTTCCTGGTACAAATTCATTTGGCACAAACGGTATAGTCTGAAACATAACGTATTTGTGTGGCTGGCAATTGTGGGAGGTTTAAAAACAGCTGATGCTTTAAGGGCAAGACAGATTTATATTACTTCGAAGTGCAGCTTATGCCACACTTTAGATGAGTCGGTTTCCCATCTTTTTTTCGAATGTTCATATTCGTTTTCTATTTTGAATGCTCTTATACCAGATACAAAAGAACTGCTATTACGACCATCTATGCTGCATCTCTTTGTTTGGATTAATGAACAATACAAAGGCTACTCTCTGGTAAAAAACTTTTACAAACTTCTTACCTGCTGCACTATCTACTACATATGGAAAGAGAGAAACGCTAAAAGATATGGAAATACTGTGCAAAGCTCCACAACGATTGTCCATGCCATTAAAAGAGTGATGTTTGAAAAAGTATCTCAATGGAAGGATCAAATAAAAATGCTGGATATGATTTAAACTGGTTGGATTACATGCTCAGCTTCCCTGCATTGTTGCAAACTTGCTGTACATTTTTGCTAAGTCTGCAGATTTTGGCCCGCCTGGACGATGATGAAGCTCCATCCTGCAGCTCCCTTGGACGGTCTTCGGGCAACCAGGGGAGAGACCCTACTCGATTCAATTTTGTTTATTCTGAGTCCAGGCTCACGGGCAATGGAGCATTTTCCTAAGCTGATTTTGATACATGTTATTGCTGTATTTTTGATTCAGCACTTTTGTATTCTTGCTGAATTAGTCTCTCTATAGCTTTTTGCAGGGTCTGTTATTGGCCTTCTTTTTGTATTGATGTTGTAATTTTTACAGTTTTGGTTTAATATACGGGCTAAGCCCAAAATTCTCCCAAAAAAAAAAAAAAAAAAAACAAGACGAGGCCCTCTCCACCAGCTACCTACCGCAGCTTCCTTAGATAAAACCTTCTCTCATTTTAGCTTTAGCAAAAGTAAGTCTGCCACCCCTGCTTCCTCTCCCAATTCTTCTTATTTTTGTACACTAGAGTACTGGAGTGGGAAAAATAGCGAAAGAACATCCAGTCCTGCATCTAATGGCAATAATGTTTGTCACATGCGCTTAGTAGGAAAAAATCAATGCTGAGAAAAGTTTATTATGAAAAGAGGTGGACATGGCCAGCGGTTATCAATGGCCTGCTGCACTCATCTAAGCTATTTGAATCAATTTTTAGTTGATTTTGATTTTTTTTGAATGATCATAATGGAATAGTTAGCACCTATTTTGGGATAGATGGAATAGGCTAATCAAACCGAGTTTAGCTCAGTTCGATTTAAATTATTCTGTGTGGATTTTAATTCAATTCAATTTAGTCAGAATTGGTTTGCCTTAATCAAATTTTTTTAATGATGATCAAAATTTTAGGATTTATCAAAGAAGTTCAACATATCCAATTCGTTTAATTCTAGGCTTTAAATTTGCATTAATCTTATATGGTCTTATTGGGTCAAGCTAGCATTAAAAATGGTTTATCCTATTCAAAAGGTCAATTATGATCAAGTCATTAGTAGTTTACAATTTTTAACCCTATAGAATAGTTTTAATTAGATAAATGGTAAGGTCCTTTTATTGAAATTTATTAAATGATCATATGGATCCCAAGTAAATAATATTATGCCTCCAAGTAATTGACCAAATAAGAGAAAAATTAAAAGATCATACCATTGATCATGCCTAATAAGACCAATCAAGATTTAGCATGGAAGTGATCATCCTTAGAATTAGCTAAGGGTAAACCTATTGATAAAATATATTAAAATTAATAAAAAAATCATAGGCTCCTTTTATGGTCATATCTCTATTATAATTTCAAGCAAATGGGCTCAGCTTTTGAAGTGTTCTATATATGAATACTTGAAGAAAATCATCGCAAAATTTCTTTGAATTGATATTTTGAATCATGTGCTTGGCATGTCTTGATGATGTGTACCTATTTCCTACACAAACTCAATTGAAACCAATAATCCAAAATTCTTAGTATGTTTATGATAATCTAAATTTAGACCACCCATGGCTCATGGTGTAAATGCCAAGGAGTTTGGATAGTAGTGGAAGAGGGAGGGCAAAATTAGGTGGAAGAAGAACATATTTTGGTTGATCATTTTAGTGGGCTTAAGATTTAGGATTTTTTGCTAAAGGTGAGTAGAAAACTTATAGAATAATGCTATAAATTTTGAGAAGATGCAAGGGATGTAGGCCACCAAACTCATAACCCTAGAGTTTTCACTTTCAATTTTCTTTTCAAAACACCAAAATCACCTCTCCATTCAATAAAGCAAATATTATAAAAAGTTCATCTATTTACATTATTTGAAATTCAAAGAAACTAAGACAATAGAGAAAATTAAAATCTAATAAAATTACATATGTAAGTGGAGAGTAACCACTCCAATAGGATCCCCTTATTAGAGTGGTTAGCCTCTACATCTTCCAAAGTTGGATCGACATAAATAAAAGAAAGTGAATTAAATAAAAAAAGACATACAAAATAAAGAGAATGATTTAAAGTTAAAAAATTTCAAATCTAAAGTTTAATCTTTTTAAATTAAACTTTTAATTTTAATTATGACTATAATTACAAATAATTTAAATTTGAAAATTTTTAATTTTTCATTAATAATGAAGCTCTCTTAACCCCAAGTCTTGATTTACTAATAGGGCCATCATTGGGCCTTGATTCTTTCAAAAATTATTCATCAATGGGACCGTTATAATATGTTGTTTAATGTTCTGCATTATTGTGGTAAGAGGAAGAGGACAATTATGGGGCTAGGTCTTGACAGACCTCAGATCTTATCTTGGAGACTTGGATGTAAGCTTCATAAATTGAAGGATCAAGGACATTATACCACTTGAGAATATTAAAGAAATGTTATTAGTTGCGATCTTGAGTGTCTGTTGAAATTCCAAGTTTTTTTGAGGCTCAAGGTTTCATAAAAGCCAAGATTATGTTATGCAGATCTAGTTTGAATAAATTTGATCAAAATTGAAATTTTGTGTAAGTGGAGGGAATCAATGGTACATCTAAAAGTTCGATGTAGGATGTTAAGCCTAAGTGAAATGTCCCTAGGAACACTAATGAGAAAGCAATACATTCACCCGATGTGTAAGCTAATACACTTATCAAAACTTATAATATTGATGATGATAGTTTAAACAACACAATGAAATATCAACCACAGATTTTCAACCAATAAATTTTTCATAGAAATAAATGTGAAAAAATTAAGTGCAAAAAATAAAAAATTAGAATGAGAACACCATAATTTTATAGTGCTTTGGTAAAACTATGACCTACGTCCACTCCCTAGAGTCCTCTCCAAGTATTTCATTAAATCTTTCATGACTCACCTTTAGCCCCCAAAGCTAGGTAGAGAAGCCCTTACAAAATCTCTTATAATAACCCAATGCGATAGAGGACCATAATCATTTCACCATCCTAGCGACATAGAGAACCTAGAATCCTTTTTTACCCTTAGGGTGAAGGCACAGAACCTGGAATTCTTTTTCACCCTCCTTGTGAAGGCAAAGAATCTCGCATCCTTTTTCACCCTCCTAGTGAAGGCAGTGAACCTCGAATTCTTTTTCACCCTCCTAGTGAAGGTAGAGAACCTTGAATCACTTTCACCTTCTCCGATGCGGTGAAGTACCCGGGTACTTTGACACCAAAGAGATCTTCTTCCCAAAGCTTCCCTCAAGACAAACCTTGACATATGGAGGTACTCAGGTGCAAGTTTGCTGGAGAAACCATTTGGAACTTCCGCTTACACTCCCTTGAAACCTATAGTGATCTTCTCCCTCTCTAACATACTCCACCCTTTCTCTCCCAAGCTCTATGCTCTCTCTTCAAGTTTTCTTAAGAGGAAAATAACTCAATAAATGCCAAAAAGACTATTATAAAGTCTTATGAGAAAGCTTAAATAGTGGGCTTCGAGAAACTCTAAAAACTCAATTTTATAGACTCTGATTGTACAATACGATATCAAATCATACAGTATGATTAATTCATAATATCCCTGCTAGTACTATATAAAGAGTATGTTGTTGTACGATCAGTTCAGGTATTTGAGCTGATCATCTTGTACAATGTAAGCATTGTTCAGTATGATTAATTTAATCGAATTAGATTATCATCCTGAATGATTTGCGACGGATAAATATCGTCCCATACAAAGATTGAGTCGTACAGTATGATTTGCCCAATTGTATGGTATGATATGACTGGACTAATTAATCCAAATTTGATCTCTAATTAAAAGATTAAATTAGACAAGATTTGATTACACAGTATAGTATGATTAGTAGATAATTTGTATTTTAAACTATTTCCTTAAATATAATTGCCGGCTAAGTTATTAATTTTAACTGAATGTCATGTATGATATATATCATACAATATGATTGGTGCAGATAGCTTTAATTATTCCAATCAGTTGTTTTAATAATTTTTTAAATTATTGATTATACAATACGATATGGATCATACAGTACAATTAGTTTAGAAAATAAAACTTCTAAATTTTCTCACAATCTCACTACCCTGAGTGTGTGTATGCAGAGTCAGTAGGCTAGTATATGCCCTTATAGGACTTACCTCAATAAATAAAATAAATAAATAAATAAATAAAATTACAGACACTTTGAACATACCTTATTCTGTCAAATCTTGAGCATTGAATCTTTATTGAATGGTGCATAATGTACCTGGAATTAGGGATGTCAATTTTTGACACCCGAAACATGACACTGACCCGACCAGAAAAAATCTCAGTTTGGTTCAACCCAACGGGTCGGGTTTGGGTTGACCCGGGAACCAAAAAATGACCTGAAACTGACCCGAAAATGGTCCCTGCTCGGCTACCCGACTGCCCGACGCGTCAAGTCGCATCGCATTCTCGTCGCTTCACCGTTCAGGAATCGCGTTGCGTGCCATGCTGGTAGCACTCTGCCGCTCTATTGCTCCCTTCGGGTTCAGTCGCATCGCGGTTCACATGCCATCGTGTTTCGGCTTTACCTCTCGCATGCCAGCATGGCAAGGCCTGCTTCGGGTTCAGTCGCGTCGCTTCGCCGCTCGCGTGCAGCGGTACCGCTGTCGCCTATGCCCTGCCACTGCAACTTTGAGTTTAACTAACTGGGTCATGTCGTGTCAACCCGACAACCCGTGCAGGTCAAATCCGGGTTGAGATAGCCGGCTCGTTTACAAAAATGGGTCGGGTTCGGGTTGACCCGTTTAGAACCGGGCCAACTCAGGTTCGACCCGAACTCGACCCGTCAACCCGAATTGACACCCCTACCTGGAATGTTAGTACACACAATAAATAAATTTGCACTACAAATACTAGGAGACATAAAGATGCAATCATAAATGCTTATTATCATAAAAAATATAAACTCGGTAGCCTAAGTTGAACAATATGAATGGAATTGGATAGCTTTGGAAGTTAAGAAATGTGTAGATTTCAAACATAGAGTGAATAATGGAGATCTAAATGGTTTTAAGAGTAATGGAGGATGGAAGGCTAAAATAGGGTGAAGATGATCACTAATTTGGCAAATAGGAGTTCGAAAGATTTTGGGTAAAAGGGCTTGAGGAAAATTTAAAGGATTAAACTAAGAGGGGAAACAAGTTATGAGTTTGTTAGTGAAATATTAAATAGTAAAATAAAGATACTTAGGTTTTCCACCAAGAAGAACGAAACATGGGGTCAACCACCAAGCTCTTAACCCTTGAGATTTTAATCTCCATTTTTTGTAAAACATTAAAAGTCCATTCTTATTTATTTTCTTTAATATAAAAACTATTACATATGTTTATATAATAAAAGTTTTTAAAATATTAGAAAAAAAACCAAAGTTAGGGAAATAAATGGGAACTAGAGTGGAACCACTCATTCTTTCACTACAGATGTCCACATTATTAAAATAAATAACGTCTTCTCTGATTCAGTCTCCTCTTCTCCTGATGCTATACTCCTCCCACTCATCTGCTCCCTCATCTTTCGTATTTCCTCTAACATTTGTGTTTGTTGCATTTGCTTCTGCTGCTAGATGCGGACGGGTCAGATAAGGACTCTGTCGGCGTATTTTTTGGCGACTTCACCGGCGGTTATTTTACAGGCGGAAACTATGTTGCTTTCATTTCCTCAAGTTTAAGTAGGCCAGCGAAATATGCGCAGGTAATGCCGCAGGTTATTACAGGCGGATAAAGCACCATAATTTTTTAATATACCAAGGAATAGACGATGGAATACGCGCCAATTTGTCAGAGGTGACGATGGAATACGCGCCAATTTCTCAGAGGTGAAAATTGCACCAGACATTTCACCTTTAAATTACCGGCGTTAACTCCACTAGTTTAGCCATCGGTAATACTGATGTAAAACGTTCCGCTGGAATGTCCGCCTGTAATAATAGAATTTCCTGTAGTGTTTTATATCCTTGCAATCAACCCTCCCTATCCAAACTTGACCTAATGATAATTAATAGTATAGAAAATAAAATCAAAATGCATTTCAAATGGAAGATAAAATTGAAAGCTCGAAATATTTAATAATTATATTCAAAATTTTAAAATTTTAAACTTCAACGATCGCTAATATTTTGTTTTTCAAATTAGAACTTATTTTAAGCATGCATACTTAATGATGCTCGCTTGAAACATGAATTGAACACATAATCTTAATCTTATGATGGAGTAATCATAGCTTGAATCTCATCTCTAGTTATTGATCTTTATCTTGTGGTGGGTCATGATAATTTGCTTCATATTCTACGTCAACTTGCATAGAACATTTGAACTATGCTATCTGGAATTGAATTCTAAATATTTGTTTTTTGTAAGTTATGGTGTTAGATTCTCTATATCTTCCTTTATGACTGATGTGTCATTAGTATGTGGCTTATTCTTCCCTCTAATCGGAACCTATGATTATCCATTTGGTTTTGTATGCACATCTTTTGTAATGACAAATTTATCTTCTAAAAAGTTGTCGAGATTAATTACCTAAAATTAAGGCAAATCACTTGATTGTATCATTGAGAGATTGGTTAAATACTTAAAAAAATAAATTCTCAATATTAAATTATGTACTAATTAACATTTTACATGATATATCTAGATGATATGAATTAAATTTGAAAGGGCCATAGTCACTTTCTTTATGCTTGCAACTTTTAGTATTTTGAGGATTTATATCACTTCAAAAAATTACAAACCAACACATAATTCCCGTGTCATACTCTTTTAAAATTTATTATGATTTACTTTGTTAGAATAATTACATAATTTTAGTTATTTATTCTCGCACCTTAGTGTGAAGGGTTTGAAAATCTTTTTTGAGCAAAAAAAAAAAAAATTCATTATTAGAGATTCTAGATACTTTAATGTGTCTCTTTAGATTTAACAATAGATTATCTCAAATGGTGATTTTTTTATGAGAATATAGATTTCAATATTGTATAAAAACTTAGAAGTGGGTAAATATAGATCTCAATTGCCCAAACATTTTTTTATTAAGTATCTAAAAAAGTTTCTAAGGACCTTATTATCTACTTCAGCCCGCCCATTACTTTGAGGATGGACGGTTGATAAATAATTATTTTTCCACTAAGAATCATATATAATGTTCTCAAAAAATGAAAAAGAACCCCCACATCTTAATCTATGTTATAAATGATGGTAAGCTATGTAATCACATTATTTCCATAATGAAAGCTTTGTTATGAATGATTTTTCATGTGAATGAGCAAGATAAGAAATGTGAAGTTTAGAGAATTTATCTTTTATTGCAAAATACTTATCTTGCCCTCCTTTATATTTTGATATTCTTAAGATAAAATTCATAGACAACTCCTCCCAAGGAAAACAAAGAATGGGAATATAATATACTTTCCTAATATCTATTTAGGCTTTGTTTGTTTGAGCGTTTTTTTGACTTTTCCGTTTATAGAAATGGAGAAATTTTTTTTTGTGTTGTTTGGTTCGTCAAATCACGTTCCCAATAACTCCTTTTTTTCATTTTTCTTCAGTTTTGAGAAAGCTTTTTATATATGCTTCTCCGTTAGAAAACTCCATTTTCTAAACTAATATTTTTTAAAACTGTCTTTTACAAAAGCACCAAAAAAACAAACGAAGCCTTAGTGACTTTAGTTTACTTTCAATTTTAACACTAAACCACTGACTTTTGTACATTTCCCTTCCTTGAGAGCAAAAAATGTTAGATCCATTACATTTATTATGTTATCCTTGCAAAAATAATTTGCTATGCCACAAGAAGAGGAACTTAACTATGAGAAATTCCCTATAAAATGATCTAAAAAAAAACATCTCGTTCTATATGACTAAAATTTTTAATATATTGTTACAAAATAGCATTCAAAAGCCTCAAAAAGATACAAATGATAATAGAAAGACCATATTGTGTAATTAGCCACTCATTAAGATCATATGGTGTCTTGAAGGAAGTCTTTAACTCATCACTTAGCTTTAACATTATAAAGTCTTATCCACTCTTATGGTTTATTTTGGAAAGTAGCTCACCCTAAAAATAAGCTAAAACTGTCATCAGACCTACATATAAGAAACACATTCTTGATAGTTATCTTTTTAATGGGAATTCTATCCACACACATCATTCGTGTGCATCCTTATTTTGAGTCAAAAAGAAAGGAACACCATATGGATGTTGCTTTCATCACTAAATAATTTTTATAATTGTGCACCATTTAGAACCACCAAAATTGCTAGAATTTTCCATCATCATAACATCAATTGGTGTTATTCTTCCCTTTATTAAACTAGAGCTATTTGTTTGGCTTAGGCATTTAATAAAACTTTGGTCCGACTAAAAAATACTAATTATAAATAAATGAGAATGGAATGAAAAATTACCTGAGGCATTATGGGTTTATAGGATCACATATCATACTCATACTCAGTTCATACTATATGCTTTAGCCTTTGACATTAAAGTAGTCCTTCCACTTGAGGTCGAGCTCCCCTCATTATATATGGCAGTAAGCCATAATATTTCTCCTGAGGATAACAACCAACTACTGCTGAAAGAACTTGATGGTTTATAGCAGCTACATTTAGAAGCTCATGTAAACCTCAAGTTATATTAGGCTTGTATGGCCCATGCATATGATTACCTTGTTCGACCTTGAGCTTTCCAGGTAGGTGATTTAGTTCTTATATTACATAGGTCTATCATATCGCATCACCACTTAAGTGGTAAGTTTGATCCAATTTAGGAAGGCCCCTTCACCATAGAGCAAGTATATGATGGCGACACTTACCTATTAGTAGATAAAAAATGGTGTTATCCCATGCCTTCCATCAATGGTCAGTACTTGAAGAAGTACTATGCCTTAGTTTTGCATATCATGAGTATCTATATGTATAGTTAATACTTGAGATCATTCCTCCAACTTTTTGGCAGTCTATGGACAGAGGAATATTTATCATACAAAGTATGAGGTTGTCCTTAATAGTGTATGAAAATATGCTGCAAGAATATTTACGCTTATCTCTATGCACACTGGTTATTATAGTGAAATAGTATGGAATCTTTATTTTACCCCTTATGAGGGTTGATTTCTCCTATTTCACTCATCATCTTATGTGTGATCCCGGTTACCAAAACAATTTTTTTTACTCCCTTGGGTTCTCCTCATTCCACAGCATGAGTCTAATGATTCCTTTATATCTTTTGTACTACTTTTCTTCACATTATGAGTTGTATGATTTGTACATCTAATTAGGAACCCCTCATGAAATTTTAGTATCTCCAAGTTCATTATGATCTTAGCTCCCAAGTTTCAATTGTCACCCTCAACGATGGTCTTAAATAACGATGGTCTAAAATACTAAAACCATTCATTTTGATCCCTTATAGACTGTAATGTGGGATCCATAATAATCTCATATTGGCTAGGTATGGTGTTTTTGAGCTATTTTCCTAACATGTGTTTCCTTTCTTCACTATTTTCTTTGTAATAGTTATGCTCTCCAATTTATTCATATGAGTTGTGGCCTAGATTATCAAAACTAATATATTATTCTTTTATAGACCCAATAAACAATATTTTTTTATTATACTTTTAATCATGTGGAGATATAACCTGGGTTATCAATGCTAACCACATCTCTCTCTTTGTGTTCTAGTCATTAGAGGATATCACATACTAAATAACTTATGAATATGGTAAATGTTTCCTCTACTATGTGTTATCCTTAATAGTATGGGATGGATCCAATTTATAACTATAAATATAATAAAATAATAATAACAATAATAATAATAATAATAATAAAGATAGGGAAAATATCTTATTTGAGCAAAACTAGTTGCCCTTATCACAAGTGGAACTTGATTCTACGCTTTAAGAACTTATGTATCACTCAATACTTAGTTGTATGAATTTGTTTGCCCTTGTCATAGGAGGAACCCAGCTTCACACTTTAGAGAATATTATGTTCCTTTTAAGTGTTATCATTATTTCTCCTTTGAGGTATTTTATGATTGTCTTAGAGATGACCCTGTAGTAATTTTTTTCTTTTATGGTTAGAGTTGTGTGCTCCCCATGACTGATGTGGTATTTCTTATTCTAGGCATTAACATCACTTCTAAGTATATTCTTATTCCCTATTGGGAAACTACTCTTTTGCCTCCTTAGCAACATATTCTTCCCCATTGGTGCCCCACTCTAAACTATAAGAGTGATCCTTTTGATATGTCAAAGTGGCCCATTTCTTTCTCAAATTCCTATTATCCAACCTGGGCACTGCTTATGTATTTCTTTAATGACAGTATTGGTTTCTTATAGATCTTCACACTTGGTTGCAAGTGTGTCTCCCTTACTATCTTAGTGTCCTCCTAGTCCTGGGATCACTTCTACTTTTTACAGCATGTATCTCATTCTCTATTCCAAGAAAGATACATTACTTTAGTACTTCTTCTCTTAATTTATATAATTGTATGGTATAGTCTCAATCTTAATTTTTTTTTGTGTTTAGACCCATATGACCACAATGATTTATCCTCTACCTTGCGGGGACTATGGCTTAATCTTAAAATGTCTTGGGCGCCTTCAAAGATGTTTACATATGTGTTCATCCTACATTTATACTTCTCCTATTATATACCATCAAGATAATATAATTTTATTTTTGAAAAGTATGTTCTCAATCAAAATATTCCTTTCTCTCTGTTGGACAGTTCATCATTTAGGAATTTTCCCTTTATAAACTTGCTAGATTCATTCCCTTGGACCTTTATATGTTATTGCATAGTTATGTTTTTTCTCATACTAAATCTATGACCACCTTACCTTGATTTCACATGAGAGTATTCATCTTTATTTAAATGGATACCCTCTATAGAAAGGGCCTTGTGATGTATTTTCATTCGATGTTGTTTCTAGATTTCCCTTTTAAGAAGTTTTTTTTTTTACCATCAAACCCATGGTCAGGTAAAGACTACTCTATCATCATATCTATCATCATATAGAGATTTGAAGCTCTTTTCTTTATTCTAACATCAAACCTATAGTTGGGTAGAGACTCTGCTAATAGGATTAAGGCTGAGTAGCTGTGACTCCTTTTCTCTTAACTTTGTCGTTAGACTTATGGTCAGGTGAATATTGAATTATTCTTGGTTCTACCATCATATCTATGGTCAGATAGAGACTTTTCTAGTTTGGGCTAATATCCAAGTAGAGGTGGATCTTTCTCTTCATTATATCATCAAACATATGATCAAATAGATGTTAAGCTTTCTTTTTGTCCTACCATAAGGCCTATAGCAAGGTGGACATTGGGTATTCTAGTTGGTTATCTTGTATTATCTTGGGGGGATACTTCAACACTTCTTCATTCCCCTTATTTTATATTTCCTACTAAAGAGGTTTTCAAGTCTTTTTTTGTTATACCATTAGACCTATCATAGAGTAGAGACTCTACTATCAAGCTTATGGGTAAGCCGAGGTGATTTATTTCACCTTCACTTTAGAGGCTGAATTATGGTTGAGTGATTATTGAGTGTTTCTTTATTCTACAATTAAACCTATGATATGGTAGAAATTCTATTGATAGGCTTATGGTCAACTAGAGGTGATTCATTTTCTCTTCACTTCACTACCAGATCTATGGTCGGGTAATTATTGAGTTTTATATTATTCTACCATCAGACCAATGGTCAATTAGAGACATTGTTATTTTGGGCTTCTAGTCAATTAGAGGTGGATGTTTTCTCTTCATCCTATCATCAATCCTATGGTCAGATAGATGGTGAGCTTCCCTTTTATCCTACAATTAAGCCTATGGTCCAGTGGTCCTTAGGTATTCTAGTTGGTTGCCTTATAATATCTTAGGGGTATACTTTACCACCTCTTCTTTCCCCCTATTTCCTATTTCTTGTTAAGGAGGTTAATGAGTATTCCTTTATTCTATATTTAGACCTACAGTTGGTAAAGACCTGCTATAAGACTTCCTTGTTGGATCTATGGTAGGGTGATTGTTGATAATTTCTTTCCTCATTGGTAGACCTATGGTCGGGGGGGTTGTTAGATTATACCTTTATAAAGACATGTAGGTTAATAAAAATATGTGTGATTCTCTTTTGGTTCACCACACTTTTTAGGACTCTATTTATTAACCTTGCTTTTGATTTCATACATTAATTTTAAACTCATGTCCCTTAGTGTAATGAATTTTAAAATCATGTGATCAGATGGGCCAGATCAAGTTCCACATGGATAAGTGGCCGCCTCCACTCCCCCATACGTGACATGTGCCCTTTCTTCCCACGTGACTGCCAATGCGCTCCAACATTATAACAGCCGACTTGGTGTTCCCACCCACGTTCAATGCCACTACTGAGTGAATGGCTTTGCATGATATGCATGGTTGACCATTGCTTTTGTACAAAGCGATGATATTCCCCACCACTGCCATGTCTCGATATCCCACCATACCACTAGTAAAAAAATTTAAAATTATATTTCTTATTAAAAATGTCCAAAATCTAAAAAGTTCACCAAAAATCTATTTCTAGACTAAATTTATTAATTTTTGACTCTATTGAACAAGAACAACAAGCCCTACACTTCAAAAATAAAACTAGCATGGTTTGATTGATATATAGAGATTAATTTATATTTGAACCCAATATGGTATTTTATAAATTACTATCTAATCGAGCATCATCTTGGGCTAAAATTTGAATAGAGTAAATTAAGGGATGTTCCCTATATCCCCTAATCTTTTTTGGGTTTGGTGAACCTCCTAAATTTTATATTATTATTTTCATTATTTAAACCAAATTTTTTAAAAATTACATTTCTTGGTGCATGTAGGCCTATGTTATCTTGTTACACGTATCATTTCACATATTCATACTTCATTTACACATCTTTTAATTACACACATGTTTTTTTTATTTAATTATGACAAACATCATTTTAGCATGTCGATTGATGAGTCGTAGCTTTCCGAACCTCATGAGAGGCTCCTTCGTTATGTCGGGCTATATGTATATACACAATCTTGCTTCTAGGCAAGGTATAATTTTAATAACTTTTTTAAGACCTCCTCTTTTATTGTGAATGACTTGGTGACACTCTCACACACACTTTGGATGGCATTTACTTTTACCTAAATACATGTTGTAAGATGTATTAGATAATTGCCATAGGTTAGCTCATTAATGAAGCCTTGGCCTTATTGGCCAAGACATGCCCCCTCTATGAACCTTAGTGAACTTCATGTGATCAACTAGGCATGTAGTGTAGGCAACAATTTTTGCAATGTGTATCAATATAATATTTTATCTGAAGTGAACCTTAGTAGAATATTTTCTTCAATTTTACTAATAAAATATATAAGAAAATATCAAGATTATCTCCTTAATGATTTTGAGCTTTCAAATTTTATTTCCATGAATATTTCAGGAATGTGAAAAATAAAGTAAAATTGGATCTTTAGCATGTAGGTTGATCTATGTGCTAGCTTTATGTAGTGTGTCACTCCATAAGTAATAGACTAGACTCCAGTGGTTCAACCTCGCCTATGTTCTTATGTTTGAGTTACATTTATTATTTCAAATATTACAAGATTGAATATACGTGTATATATATATTACATTTTCCATTAATAAAGTTTATAGGCTGGAAACCTCAAGGTGATGAGATATGTATCTTGAGGAGACTTTTATCTTTATTCCTGTTGCACCAACACATTAAATGAATTGATATAATTTAGGTGTTAAATTATAAATCTTATAAAAAAGAAAATTCTATTTTAAAAGTTTTTACATATTTGACATATGATGTTAAATAAGTAAAAGCACTTTAAATCAGGATTTAGTGCCTTAACCCATATATTTTTTGTATTTATTTTATATATCCTTTCTTTGATGTGAGGTATATAGGCTGGAATCCTTGGGCTAAGGAGCTACATTTCTTAAGGAGTCTTTGATACTCCTACCCCTTATTATGATACTACATACCTTAAAATTAAGGGAAGAAAGGTTTAAAATTTGCATAAATCACTCCTTTTAGAAATGCAAAGCCACACATAAGAGCCCAATCCAACTCCTATGCCACCTAAGTGTCAAACCTTAGGTCTTTTTGAACCCTTCTATATTCTTATATTGTGAGTGTTTCATTCCTATGACATTCTTTTAAAATTTTTTAACCTTAGACATAGGATGCCTAAGAATTATGTGGTGGTAAATATGCCCACTTTAGTGTGTCCCCTATTGGCCTCATCTTAAGTTATAGGAAACTATAGAGGAATTAACCACCCTTGTAGCCTTATAATAATTCTAACCTTGTCATATTAAGGATTTAGGATGGGCTATATACCCCTCATTTCTTTATAACTCTAGCATAGGCTAGGACCATTATATTTTGGATTCTTTATAACTTAATGTTTAAAAATTTAACTTTAAACTTAATTTATAATAAATTAACACTAAATTCCTAACCACTTAAAGAAATTTTTTTGAGTTAATAAATTAATTAGTATATACTTAACCTTGTAACTTGAACCCTTTACGTAAATTATTATATCTATCTAATATTAACTTCATACACATTTAGGTCTTGGATAATACACATTTTTGTGGGTATCTTAGTATAGGGTGTAGCTAGGATAAAAATTTATTAATTTCTTTATTCTTTTTTTTACTTTATATTTGTGATGTTATGATGTGGTGCTTTATTTTGGATTGCTTATGACTATTTTATTCCTTATTTTATGGATTAATGAGTGGGTACATACACTTAAGTGGTTAATTTTTTTTACAAATAACTTATATAGGTGGCCACATCCCCAAAGGGCAAATAAAATGTCATAATTAGTATAAATGAACTCTCTAATAGGTACTGTGAGGATTACTAAGCTCTTGGAATATGGTCCTAATAAATAGGTATGGATATGAATAGAAATATCATATTATAATTGTGTTAATCTCTAATTTTATAGGCAGCTTATATAATTTTCTTTTTTAAATATAATTTTAGTTAGGAAGCTGATGAGTGTAATAAATCTTATATTTTATATGTTAAATTATCAGTGAAATCATTTTTTTGTAGCTGTTTGATGCATGAGAAATATAGGAAAGGCATAAAATTCCAAGTATTATACAAAATTACAACATCCAATATTATACTGCCATGGCACCATCATTGACACCATTGGAGCACCTAATATGAACATGGAGATGCCTAGTATTTGTTAGATAGGGTTGCAGTGTTGGAGGAGTTAGTGCGGTAAAGGCCAGTCTTTGTCCACATAGCACCACGACACCAATTTCCAATGCCGCCAAGCTAAGGGGAGTGCCACTTGAATTCATAATGCTCAACCATTAGTAGTGCTATAGCACTATATTTATAACCAACCAAGACACGATTTGCCAGTGAAGCGATGCATCAATTTATTAAATAGCGGGTCGTCATCACCAAGCCCCATAGAGGAGAAAAATTCTTTTGTGTTGTGGTGTTAGTTTGTTTAATGGATGCCGCATTACAAGTGTCTAGAGCACCACGATGCCAGAGTTCATTTTCAATATTTATATATAAATAGTTTATTTGTAATGTTAGTAAGAAATTTCAGTTACTTAATTAATTTCAATCTTCATAGTAATTCCCTACCATTTCCTTAGGAGTGACAACTAAGAGAATTTAGGGAGCACTAGATCCACATCATAAGAGTGTTTGGTCATTATTTATGGGAATAATTTTAGAACTTCAAGGAGGAATGTAGAGGAGATCATTAAAATAATATGATGATATTGTTTTAGCCATGTTTTATTTCTTTTATGTAATTAATGAAAATGAGTTTGCTTCACTTGTTTATCATGTCTAGCTTAATTCTATAATTTTGGATTGATGGTGTAAATGGAATATGAAATACTAATGAATTTTCATCATTAATAATTTAATGATATTTTTAATATATAAGATCTTTATTTAATACACATAGTGGCCATATGTATTGTTAATAGTAGGTGTAATATGAAGCATATGAATATGAAAGCAGGTACAACCAAGTATATTGGATTGGTTTGATGTAAGCATTAGCATAGTGCTTAACATATGCCAAATTTATAGAGATGAATTATAATGAGAGAGTTTTTGTTGTATATATGATTTACTAACACTTCTAAAATTTTTATGGGGTGACAGACTATGAGAGTTTATAATGGTATTAAGGTTAGAAAGTTTAATCTGCCCTTTATATTTTCATACATGACTGAGCGGTCGGTGATGCATATGCTATGAATAGCATCAATATAAAAGAGAATTGGTAGGAAACATATTGTTTTTATATTCCATCAATACAAAATATTTATACAAATAGTGTTTTATTTAATTTTTTTTATTAATTTTAAACTAAGTGATTTAATCTCAGCCAAAACTTATTTTTACTGAGTATGCTAATTATTATAATTATAATAGGCAATACTACTATTTGCATGTAAACATTCATCCCCATGGGATTGATACTCTGCTTTATCATTATATTACTTGATTTGACACATATTCTTGTGTATATTAAGGGAACTTTTAATAATTCTTATACTGAAAAAAGCCTAAGCAATATTTAGGGATTGATAGAGCCAAAAATTACTGTTATAATTCTTTAGGTTACTCCACCACCCCCATTAGAAAGCTATATAGGTATGTGGGTATTTCAAAAGGCAGCAGATCAAATATGAAGATTAATCTAGAGCCCACATATCATTTCATTAATCATTTGTAATTTTAGGCTGAGTTATAATTATGGTATAGCTCACCAATCTATTTTTCTTTTTTAGGAGTGTATTCTAGAACCCAGTCGCTCTTCTGGACTATTATTTATTATTTATTCTTAGATAATTTATGTGTTTACTTAATTTATGCACTACAAACTACTTGCTTTTATGAAGTTTTTATTATTATTTTATTTTGGGGTGGCTCAAATGAAGTTTTCACGTTAGGTTTCTTGGTTTTTATATTTTTTTATAAAAGATGAAATATAGTTAATAAAGATAAAAGCAATATATGGCCTAAAATAAACCATGTTTTCAAAACTTAATACATGGCTTCTCTTCGGTCTCTTTTTCAAAGTACAACTTGTATTAAAAACCTAGTCCACTTTACAATGGCTCTCGGCTAGTTCTAATTAGCCTTACCCTTCATACATGTCCTTATTCAAGCATCAAGATTTTATTTTATTACATAGAGGTATAGTTTACTAGAGCATTAACATAGTACAGTTCATGGTTGGACTGAGGACCATTCCTCTTCTATAACTCCCAACCACTCTAATATTTGCATAATATTAGACTGCATAAGTTTAAAATAATATGGGAAGTTTTAGTTAGTACCCATTTTTTAGTAACATGGTAAATCTAAGTTGAGATTTTTTAAGTCCATAGTAGTATTTAAGTTATAAGTCCCCTCATCATCTTATATTAGCTGGATCTAGGGTTAAGTACTTCAGTACACCCTCTACAGATTTATGATTTAAGGTTGGAGTCATGAATATATGACTCCATGCCTTATCATTGGGTGAGCTCTTCATTCTTGGGAGGCTATAATTCCTACTTAAATACATGACACTAATAACATCTCTTCCATATTTCTCCCATTTATGCCTTATGGTGATTTCTTCTCTCTTGATTTCTTCAAATCGACCAAATGATTGCATGATCTTTGTGTGTGTTAAATGGCCCATTGAGCCTACCTCTTTTGGATTAAAAGAACCTAGGATTCCCACTGTGCCAAACCGTGAATAGAATAAAATAATGTTCTTAATCAAGAATATTATTATGTTGAGGCTTAAGATATAATTTACCACAGGGCCTTGCACCCATGGGAAGCAAATACCCACATTAAATAAACCTCATTCAAGCTAATGTATCAAATGGAATAAATCTCGTGACTCTTTGAATCATATATATGATTTTTTATCGAGATGTGTAGGTGAAAGTTATTATTTTCCATGGGTAATTGGATGTATGATTCAATTTACTCTTTAATGGCCTACTTGCGTAGAATGTAAAGGAATGCAACCGTATTATCCTACAGAATAGTTTAATTATACTATTTTCATTTTAACCCCCATGAGTATCCCTTTCGGAGACCCACAGGATAATGCTACTAAAATTTTATGAAAGTGGGGAGACTATAATAGATATTTGAGTCTCGAATAGCACAAATATAATCTCCCACATATGAATAAAAAGAAGTGAGATAAGATCATCAAACTCTCTCCTAAGGCTACTAAATATATGCTCGATTTATTCTTATTTTTTTAGTGAAATCTTTAATATATTTTGCACTCTTACACTCTCCTCCACATAGTATAGTGAATAAAATTTTATAATTCACACCATAATAATCCAAATAGCTACACAATCTACTGAATGGTATAATCTATAATACGTAATACCATTCACCCAAGAAACCATATCCCTAATCTTCTTAAGAGTGAGAATTTGAACAACCAACTATTATAATAAAATAAGCCATATAGGGCTTCCTAATGATAAAGAAGGGGTGAAATCACCAAATATAATTAAGTGATTTTAAAGTGACTGAACTTATCTACCTATTTTAATAAAGCTAGTATAAGGTGTACTAATATAATTTATAATTTACATGTATAATAGAATTCAAATTAGGTCCTAACATTTTTTAAATACTTATAATGAGTTTCATAATTTAATTAAATTAATAATTTAATATTACATATTTTTATATCTTTATTATATTCATCACTTAATTTTAAGATATCTAGAATGAAACACAAAATTAAACCGTAAGAAAATTTACACAGATTAAGCTAATTTCTTAAAATCTTCATTTACAAATTTATAACATATTAATTCTTCTTGTTGAGTCCATCTTTAAGATATAAAGGCTCCTATCAAATATTATGAATGGTCATCCTTATCATGATTTTGGTTGTACCTTAATCTTTGAACAGTTACTAAACTATTTGATATTATATTTGTTATCATCAAACCACAATGAGTTGGAGGGCACTCTGGCGAAAAAAGTGAAATCCACATACCAATTAACAGGCACCTTGGATCAGTATAGTTAGCAAGCTAAAGTGCACTTCATGTGAGTATTCTTTATGGGTGAATAATTTATTAATCCACTCAACCAAATTCAATGTACTAATTTGGACGACTTAGTGATTTTATCGCATAGTCGACGTAGTAATTATGGGCGATGTTATATCCAGTTAAATCCACAATGATAATCGAGCAAAGCTTTCTAGACTTAGAAGGTTTAAGCAAATCAAATATAAGGGAGAAAGAGCCCAAGGAGGGAGGGAGAGAGAGAGAGAGAAGCTTGAAAACCCTGATAACATGGAGAGAGACAGGGGATTTGGGATTTATTTTCACTAGCTAGAAATGTAAAAGGGAATGGTATATGGGAAGCAAAGTCCACTAAATAACCTATTGGTTTCTTAGCACAAAAGAGAAGGCCATATCAAACAAAATACATATTAATTCATGAAGCCTATAGCCTAAAATATATCCATTAAAATATAAGATAAAAAAAATGGTACACTAACATATTAGAAGGGCTCACCAACTTATCGAAATAAGTTGCTAATCCAAGTTTCGTTAGGACAACTCTTATTTTTTTCTAAAACAATTTTTTTAGTAAAAAAATTTATTTCATGAAATTGTTGTACTAAAAAAACCGTAAAAATACTATCATAAATAAAACCTAGTATAAGAAGTTGCAAACTTACTGAGGTATGACATTGACTATTTGTTGGTGGTTATTTGAACAACGTATACTAGCTCTCAAGAACCCTAAACTTATACTGGCTTAATCAATTTGAACCAAATGAAACTGAGTTTAAGGGACCCAAATCACTGGTTCAATCGCATGAAACGTTCAAGCTGGCTCACATATTTTCTGCAAGGTTTGAAGCATTCAAAACGAACATGGAACTATAATAACCCTTCTCGCTTTTTTCTCCCAAATCATAAAGCAAACCGAGTATTTAACACTGACACCTCCACGTGCACTACAACCCACTTAATCCCTTCCATTAATTATATTTCTTTTCTTGAGTTTCATACATAATAATAATAAATAAAATCGCATAAAGTGCACATAGTACATAGCCACAGACATCAACGACACCCAATCCCAAGCGAACGGCCAAGATTTCCCAACCGTTGCAATTTGATCACTGGCAGGCCTGTAACGGCCAGCCACAGAGACAGTCATTATTGGAGAACGACGCCGCTTCGAGGTGATCGAACGGCGAACCCGTGGGAATCCGACCGCACAGATGGTTATGACTTAGATCAAGGTGGCCAACGAACGCCGCCGTTAGCAAAGTCTTTGGCACATCTCCGGTAAGTTTATTGTACGAGAGATCCATCGCCGTAAAGTACGATCTCGATGTGAACGCATCAGGAATCGAACCCTCAAGGCCGTTTCTGCTTAGATTCAGAATACCCAATCCCTTGCTCCCCAAAACCTCCGCCGGAATCCCGCCGGTGAGGAGGTTGCTGTCGAGGTAGAGAGAGGAGAGCACCAGCATCGATCCGAAAGATGCTGGGATTGACCCCGAGATCTTGTTATCGGAGAGGTCGAGGTCGGCGAGGCGGTTCATGTAACTGATTGAGTTCGGAATCACGCCAGAGAGCTGGTTCCGGCCGAGGAGAGCCCTGCTAAGCATTTTCAAATTGCCGAAGTCGGAAGGGATCGAACCGGTTAAGAGGTTATTGCCGAGGTTAAGGTGCATTAATCCTGTAATCTGGGTTAGGGATTTGGGGATTGAGCCAGAAATCTGGTTGTCGGCGACGTTGAGGACAGTGAGTTGGGAGAATTTGCCAATGTCGGCAGGTAAAGGGCCGGATAGGCGGTTACCGACGAGATCTAGAATGCGTAGGGAGGTCAGAGTGGTTATGCAAGGGGGAATGGGGCCAGAGATCTGCTTCCAGTCAGCAATGATGAGAGATGAGAGGCTGTTGAGGCGGCAGATGGCTGGCGAGATCTGGCCGGTCATGAGGCCGGATCGTCCGGCTCGTGTAATGATTGGGTCTTCGGATTCCCCGCGGAGAATAAGATCGGCGACGCGGCCGGTCGACGGTTCGCAGGACACCCCGTACCATTGAGAGCAGCAGTCGCTGCCGGTCCAGGAGGAGAAAACACCGATGTAGGGGTCGGAGAGGGCTGATCGGAACTCGAGAAGCGCAGCTCGGTCAGCAGCCGAGCAAGAAGCGGCGGTGGCAGTGCTAACAGCGAAAGCAAGTAGAAGGTAGAAGAAGAGGAAGTGGTAGTAGTGGGAAGAAGAAGAACAGGCAGCCATTATCGCTTCCGCTCGGACTGCGAGTGAGCTGGAGACGTTAATTGCGAGTACGTTGCCTTTATATGCTGTTTACGGATGGCGGTGACATCAGAAGGTGGGGACGATTTGGCCAGCTGAGGCTAATGGTGTAATTTTGGTTGATGTCGAAGGGCGGAGTTGGGTGGGAAGTTATGAAGCGCGGGAACAAGTTTGGAGTGAGGCACATGTTGCATTAAATCGCGTGTACTTATAATTTGTTAATTTTGGAGGTTAATTGATTTTTATGATGTTAAGTAATATTAATCAAAATTATTAATTTGATAAACTTTATTTTCCACTTCCATGATGAATAATATCAAAGCTCAGGAGAGTTAGGGACCACATATAACTCAACAAATTTTGATTCATACTGATCCATTTAATAAACGATCAAATTTATGTTCGTGTCTAGTATTGTGACCAATTTATCGAAGGGGTTGGGTTCGCATTTAACTACCAATCTGATTTTAATCTGAAAATGATATGTTTAATTTTTTTTTTCGTATGATCTTATTTTACATCAATTGACTTTAAATTTATGATTAACAAGTTTTAAAATAAAATAATCATAACGGTTTTTCAAATCGAGTTTGAGTCATTCAGGTTGTTAGCTGGTTGGTGGGTTAGGTGTATGTCCACTACCCATTTATTAAACGGGTTGGGTTTATGCTGACCAAATTTGAGTTGGGTCGATTTCAAGTCAGAGCTACACCCAAAATGTTACTCCATTTTGACACCCATATGAAGAGCTTTTCATCTAAATGGCCATTCGTGTAAATTATTTTTTTATAGATTATGTATAAATATATATTTTAGAATGTATTTAAAATACTTAGTAATGTATGTATTTTGTTTAGTTGAATGTCAAAGCAAATGCACTGACACATTAATGCTTGATATGTCCCTAAAAATCATTTTAGTTGTCGTCATCTAACCTTTTGCCAATCAACCACAGTCCCTTTGAACACTGCTGACCGAGTATAGTATCCCTGACCCAAAAATAGGTCCAAATCAAGGACCCGAAGCCTACTTGAAAGCTTCAAAATAGTAATTAGATGACCAACTGATATACAAATCTAACATGGTTATACTCAAAACGAGCGGCTCGATGAGATCAATCCAACAAGACCAATATCACCAAAATTTGCTATCACTAAGATAATCAAATACTTGGTAAAAAATCCATGATTGATAGAGTTTATATCAGTCATCCATTGAAACATTCCCAACATGACCTTGATTTTCTCCCAATTTACTTGCCTAACACTCCCAAAAATCTATAAAAGACCCCTCATTCTTCACAAAGGGAGGGGGAGAAAAAGAAGGAAAATGAAGGATCTCTCTTACTTTCTCAAGCACCACCAGTTGGATCTCTTCTCGAACACCGACTATCACTAAACTTCGACCACCTACCATCATAGGACATTCAACTATTTAATAGTTACCATTGGATCTTTTTCCAGCAACAAAACATTTTCAAACATCTGTTAAACAGATGATTAATACTGAATCTCCATCCTTCACCAGAAATTGATGGAACATTCTATATTATTCAATATACATAAAGGAGACTAGTCTTCTGAAGTTTGGAAATCTCTTTAGCATATTTTTATATCCCTGGCCTTTGTTTGAGGGATGAGTTGACATCATTTGACTACTATCTTTTAGACCTCCATCGCCCACTAACTATGGTCCATTCGACCATCACCCGATTAAGGTACTATTAACCTCCATCACACATCGACTATGGTTCTTCCAACCACGATCGTCCAAATACAATCCTTCTGACCATCATCCCGTATGACGATCCTTCCTACATTTATCACCTGACGACGGTTCTTCCAACCTCTATTGATCGCCGACTACAATCATTCTGACTATCATTGCCTAACTATGATCCTTTCAACCTCCATCGATCATTGACTACCATCCTTCTAAGCGCCATCATGTGATTACATTCCTTCCAACCATAGTCAACTGACTATGATCCCTCTGATCATCATCACCTGACTACAGTCCTTCTAACCACTACCACCAGACTATGGTCCTTTCGACTATCATCACATGATTATAATACTTTTGGCCTATGTCCCCTAGTGACTACGGTTATTTTGATAATTGTCACTCGACCATAGTCGTTTCAACATCACCGCCAAACTATAATTCTTCTAACCTTCATCGCTTGCTGACTAAGATTCTTCTATTCATCGTAGCCTATCTACGGCCCTTCCAACCATCATCACTTAACTACAATCCTTCTAACCTCCATTGCCCACCTATTATTGTCCATTTGACCATTGTTGCTAATTCTGGTCCCTTTGCAAACTCTCACCCACTTACTATTGTTCCATCAACCTCCATCCCCCACATATTTTGGTCCTAATGACCATTGCCACCTACTTACTATAGTTCATGTGGCCTCTATTACCCACTGACTATGGTCCCTCTAATCACTGTTGCCTGTCGACTACAACCCATTTAACCACCATTTCATGCCAATTACAGTTCCTCTAACCAATTTTTCCCATCGATTATAATCTTACTGACCAAATAGACATATCAAAATTATTTTAAGAATTGCTACAATATAACAAGCTCCATATAATGTGTATTTGATACATTGAACAAGCATCGTCCTTCTTGGAGGGGTAGTATTTGTAAATAATTATCAATTTAGGGGGATTCCTTTAAGCTGGGACAATCCCTATGGTTTTTTTTCTCTTTTAAGGGGTTCCATGTAAAAATTCTAGTATCTCTTATAAACATTGGACCCCTACTCTTTTATTATTTGTGTGTTGGATCTTTATGAAAGTTACTGAGGGAGGTTAAACCTTAAAGAATTAGTTCTAAGGCTAACCAAGATGAGGGTGAATTGGTTATTTTAAAAATTTCTTAATCAAATAAGAATTTAAAACCTCTTGATATAGAAATAAAAACTAATTTATAATAATAAAATTCATATATTTATACCACATATCAAATCATAGAAAAGTTTGAAAATTTAAATTCGAAAAAAAAAAATACAAAGAACACATTGAATTTTATAGTGCTTCGGTCAACCCAACCTACATCCACTTCTTGGAGTCTCCCTCTCTAAGTATTGCACTAAATAGAAGTTACTATCCTTTTTCTCCCACAACAAGGCAGAGAAGCATGTATAATGCTGTTTCACCTCCCCAATGCGGTAGAGAACCGTGACTTTTTTATAGGAAAATAACCTTAACTCTATTTTCACACTCCTATTGATGGTCACAGAACCACAAATTTATTTTCACCCTCCAAGTGATGATTAAAGAACCACGATCTTTAATGAAGAAGTCTTCCCTATAGCCATAGAGATTCCACGAAGATGCTTGTTGGTACTAGATAAGATTCTTACCAAGCCCTCCTTTTCTCTTTTAAAGGGTTCCATGTAAAAATTCTAGTATCTCTAATAAACATTGCACCCCTACTCTTTTATTATTTATGTGTTGGATCTTCATGAAAGTTAGTTAGGGAGGTTAAACCCTAAAGAATTAGCTCTAAGGCTAACCAAGATGAAGGTGAATTTGTTATTTTAAAAATTTCTTAATCAAATAAGAATTTAAAACCTCTTGATACAGAAATAAAACTAATTTATAATAATAAAAATCATATATTTATACCACATATCAAATCATGGAAAAGTGTGAAAATTAAAATGCGAAAAAAATAAATACAAAGAACACACTAAATTTTATAGTGCTTCGGTCAACCCAACCTACGTCCACTTCTTGGAGTCTCCCTCTCTAAATATTGCACTAAATAGAAGTGACTCTCCTTTTTCTCCCACAACAAGGAAGAGAAGCATGTATAAATGCTGTTTCACCTCCCCAATGCGGTAGAGAACCGTGACTTTTTTATAGGAAGAGAACCTTAACTCTATTTTCACACTCCTATTGATGGTCAGAGAACCACAAATTTATTTTCACCCTCCAAGTGATGATTAAAGAACCATGATCTTTACTAAAGAAGTCTTCCCTAGAGCCATAGAGATTCCACGAAGATGCTTGTTGGTACTAGATAAGATTCTTACCAAGCCCTCCTTTTCTTTTTTAAGGGGTTCCATGTAAAAATTCTAGTATCTATGATAAACATTGCACCCCTACTCTTTTATTATTTATGTGTTGGATCTTCATGAAAGTTAGTTAGGGAGGTTAAACCCTAAAGAATTAGCTCTAAGGCTAACCAAGATGAGGGTGAATTGGTTATTTTAAAAATTTCTTAATCAATAAGAATTAAAAACCTCTTGATACAGAATTAAAACTAATTTATAATAATAAAAATTATATATTTATACCACATATCAAATCATAGAAAAGTGTGAAAATTAAAATGCGAAAAAAAATAAATACAAAGAACATACTGAATTTTATAGTGCTTCGGTCAACCCAACCTACGTCCACTTCTTGGAGTCTCCCTCTCTAAGTATTGCACTAAATAGAAGTGAATCTCCTTTTTCTCCCACAACAAGGCAGAGAAGCATGTATAAATGTTGTTTCACCTCCCCAATGCGGTAGAGAACCATGACTTTTTTATAGGAAGAGAACCTTAACTCTATTTTCACACTCCTATTGATGGTCAGAGATCCACAAATTTATTTTCACCCTCCAAGTGATGATTAAAGAACCATTATCTTTACTGAATAAGTCTTCCCTAGAGCCATAGAGATTCCATGAAGATGCTTGTAGGTACTAGATAAGATTCTTACCAAGCCCTCCTTTTCTCTTTTAAGGGGTTCCATGTAAAAATTCTAGTATCTCTCATAAACATTGCACCCCTACTCTTTTAATATTTATGTATTGGATCTTCAGGAAAGTTAGTTAGGGAGGTTAAACCCTAAAGAATTAGCTCTAAGGCTAACCAAGATGAGGGTGAATTGGTTATTTTAAAAATTTCTTAATCAAATAAGAATTTAAAACCTTATGATATAGAATTAAAACTAATTTATAATAATAAAAATCATATATTTATACCACATATCAAATCATAGAAAAGTGTGAAAATTAAAATGCGAATAAAATAAATACAAAGAACACACTGAATTTTATAGTGCTTCGATCAACCCAACCAACGTCCACTTCTTGGAGTTTCCCTCTCTAAGTATTGCACTAAATAGAAGTGACTCTCCTTTTTCTCCCACAACAAGGCAGAGAAGCATGTATAAATGCTGTTTCACCTCCCCAATGCGGTAGAGAACACTGACTTTTTTATAGGAAGAGAACCTTATCTCTATTTTCACACTCCTATTGATGGTCAGAGATCCACAAATTTATTTTCACCCTCCAAGTGATGATTAAAGAACCACGATCTTTACTGAAGAAGTCTTCCCTAGAGCCATAGAGATTCCACGAAGATGCTTGTAGGTACTAGATAAGATTCTTACCAAGCCCTCCTTCTCTCCTTCAAGCTCCCTCTCAAGAAAACTAAGTAGCCAAAAGATATCTAACAAGAGTGCTAAAGATCCTTAAATAGAGGGCTTCAAAAAAACCTAATTTCCAAGCCATCCATCTTCTGCTTGTACAGTATAATAGACATCGTATTAAATGATTAGTTCAATTCAGATTCATCAAGAAAGATCATTTAGATGAGCTGTTTAACTTTTATAATACATCATACAGTATGATCATACATCGTATGGTAGAATATGGAGAAATTCCTTCTGTTTATTTGGGATAATCCTTGGGATGGCCAGTTACATACACGGGTGATTGTCCAGTACTGTGGACATTATATGGTATGATCAGTACAAAAATTATGGATTTTGTTTGGTACAATCCAAGTAATGACAAATTTGTTTATGGGTAATCATATAGTATGAACTATTTTGTGCAGTACAATCAATCACAATAAATGTCCATGATTCGATTTCCTTATATCATGAGATTAATTAAGAAAAATTTTAATTAGTGTGTATAGAATGATCCAAATAGTACTGTGATCAATACAAAATTAGATTCTTACTTAACTTTGGTGGCTAGGGTTTAATAAAGCACAATAGATCGTATAGTACAAATTAAAATCATATAGTATAATACAAGTATTGTACAATATGAAGAGAAATCATACATAACAAATTATTTAAAAATTTAACTCTCTCAAAAAAACATTTATATCTCCCCTTGTGCGTGTGCAAGGTTGCTTAGCAAAGATATCCACCCAAAAACATAAAATAACTCAGCAAAGAAAAAAAACATAGTAAATTAAAAATTACATACTGTAACCCTAGTCTATCCAATCTTGAGCTGATCATAATTATAAGTGAATGATGGACTGACTTCCTAAAATATTAGTACACATAGAACAAAAGCACAATATCATAGAAATAGGAGAAAAGAATAAAATACACACTAATATTTTTTATCTTCAAAATCATAATGCTTAGATCATATCTATAATAATCTCCTCCTATTTTATGATGGAAAATATTGTTCCTTAGGTTTTTTAAAAAAATTGCTTTCTTTTAAATTCCCCCTTTATAAAAGATAAAAATATGAAATAAAGAATAAATCAACAAACACAAGTCTCCCGCTTTGATGAAAATCAATTTCAAGTAAAAGGAATGTAAAAAGGGAGTGTAAAAAGAAATGAAAATAATAATAACAAACAACAATAACAATAAACAATAAAATATTTCTCCCCTTTTGACATCACAAAAAGAGGGAAACAATATGAGGAAAGGAAAAAAATAGAAATATACATAGGAATAGAAACATAACTAGTAAATAAACAGATGCAAATAAATTATCAACTCAAATTATCACACATTTATTAACTTGCATGGGCATTTTTAGAATATAATAAACTTAATCTACACATGAAAAGCATAAAAAAGAGAAGTGTTGATTATCTTGTAGCTAAAGGATTTGGATTCTAGAGTTCGCACATCCTGCTTACCAACTTTACAGGCTAAAATTCTTTGTTTAAATGAAAAAAAATCAAATTCAAGAATTACAATTAGACTGAGAGACTTAGTCATTTCAGACAGCTAGCATTAAACATATCAAATAGAATATTACTGTAAAATTGATGAATAAAGAGCCATGACTTTCTAGAATCAAGTATTAAACATATTATGAAACATTAAAATTTTTTAAGAGTTAAAGATTTACTAGAAAGAGAAGCTAATTAAGGTTGAGCTCATTTTGTGCCTCTTTTAATTGTTTTATGCGAACATTACACATTATTTATTTTTGATACACGTAGTGCATCTTTCACTTTTGGCGTCATTTCGCATCTTTTTTATTTTGTTCTCAATTTGTGCCTCTTTTGAATTTTTTTGCAAATTGCTACATTTCTAAATCTCTAAGAATCTTAGATGTAAGATTATCTTCCAAATAGAAGAGAAGAATAACTCACTCTCATATATAGGGAGGAATAATCTACAAAGCAAACTTGTGCTTTTCTAATATGAATAAAAGCGTGATATAGAAAAATAATGAATTTCATTCATCAAATTTGTAGAATATATCCATAAGATAAAATCATGCAATAGAGTGAAAAGAATTCATTTCAAGCATCTTTATTCTAATTCAATTTAGATTTTTAAGCATTCACAAGGAATTTTAAGGCAAAGAAATTAAAACAGGATGTATAAATTCATGAATTTTTATCTTGTTAGTTTAAAACTATTAGCAATTACTTATTTAAACCTTCTAAGTAAGAGTAGAGGTATGTTTACACAATCAGAAAAAACAACAGTTCAGGAAAAGTCAAGTCATATAGTATGATTTTATTTGTGTAGTATAAGTTCATTCGTACAATATGATTTTATTCATACTGTATGTGTTAGTTCATATAGTACGATACAAGTTATAAAATATGATCATAAAAAAACATCAATTTTGTACAGTGAAAAATTTTTAAGCAAAGAGTATAGAAATGAAATCTACGAGCAAAAAAAAAAACTAGAGGGAAAATACCATTTGAAAGAAAAATAACCCCCTTCTTTTAAAGAAAGAAAAAAAATACACAACAAGGACCTGAAAGAAAAATTCCATTTCAAAACAACATACAAATAGACATGCATAGAATTAAAAGTAAACAATACAATCATAGCAAATACAATAGAAACTATTATGGTGATGGAACCTGATCAGAAGGAGGAGGTGGAGGTGGAGGTGGTTGGAAGAACTGGATAAAACTGTCATACTGCTATTGGATTATGGTGAACTAGTGTTAAATATTTCCAAACTTCTCCTTGAACCCACCTATATCATTGTCATTTAGAAATGTTGTTGATCCAGGAGAGTCTCTAGTCTATCAAATATCTAAATTGGCTCCATATACTGGTAGTGGTGAGGAGATGGTGTAGGTGTAGCATCAGCTGAAAGGGCAGTTTCTCCTTCATCATGAAAGAGAGAATCATCAGGCTCCTGATCCCTATGAAATAGCATTCAGAAAGAGGCATCCAAAAGGAAGATTGGAATTTGATCAAAAGGTGCTGGATATGTGACATTGTATTTTCTAAATAGGATATATCATATCACATGTCCTAAGTCAATGTTTTGCTTTCTTCTAGTGGCTAGGAGTCAATGCAAGTGAGGTTTAGGATGTAGTCAATTAGCATTTGAGCTTCATCCATTTGGGTATTGGACATACTGAAATAGGTAACAATTGATAGTAGGGGAGTCATATTTATTCGATCACTACCTTAGGTATGATTGAAGTTCTTAGAATTTGCTTGATAACTCTAGCATTTTGGTTTAGGGTCTGAACTAAAGGTTGGTGGAAATTAAGTAAATATTTCTTAGTAGAAGGTTTACCGCACTCCAGTCAAAATTGAATCTAGAGGATATGGCAAGAGGTCTATTCTCTTGAGTGTTTAGTTGAAGGTGAATTCTTATGTCTTCCTTGGTTATTTCTACATTTTGGCAGCTCACTCGGGAGGTCATAACCGTAGAATACCCACTAATCCTAAGATTTTTAAGAAAGTCATATAGGATTTTAGAATGGAAGAGATGGGCCAAGGTTAGTAGAAATTGAAGTGCAATTGAGTTGAAAAGGTTCATTACAGGGAATCTAAGGGCCTGGTTATTCAGAAGCCTGAAGGGCATGATTTTGGCATCCTTGTTCCTTTTATAGGCACCTTCATCAGAAGATATTAAAAAATGATTGTCTGTAGTTCTCCGGGAGGAGGAAGCCCCCTAGGTTTGACAACTGCATTTCCCACCGGCGATTGCAAGGATTGAAATGTAAGGAGGGATCTTAAGAGAGGCATGAAAATTGTGAAAGTGGTTTTCTCTTTAAATAGAAAATGAACATAACATACCGTACAATTGTGGGATCGTACAGGACAATCAAATGAAATTATTTCAACCATATGATTTATTAAGAAATTTATATATGATTGTACAATACAATCAGACATCGTACGGGATGATTGCAGACATGGATCTCATCCCAAGGAGTCAAGCTGTATAATTGTTGACAAAAAGGTTTGTACAATATGAATTGATGTTCGTACAGTACGATCATCAATAAATGTCATACTAAAATGAATTTAATTCATTCCAAATAAAGTTGACAAGTGGATCATACAGAATGAATAGGTGTTCATATTGTACGATTGTCAATGATATAAGCAATCTAAATAATCATCAAGCTAAGGTTTGTGATCTAAGCAATGCTATGTAAACCATACAGTAAGAAGGTGGTTCATAAAGTACAATTAGGAAAAATTATTGATTTGCATAAAAGACATTGAAATTCAATAAGGTGGTTTATACGATGATCAGGACATAATCATATTGAACAATAATAACAAAACCAAAAGAATAAGAACATGAAATTAAAAAAAAAAAATACAAAAAATCTCAAGAGAAAAGTACATACATTAAGAAGCTCATAAATGGCTGGTTATAAGTGATAGGGCTACAATATTAAGCCTAAAAACCACACACTAGGTCTTTTGTAATATCCCTCGAATCCAAAGGTCATAGAAGAGCATTTTTGGGAGCCCAAGTGAGTTTGGGTCCCTTTTTAAATTAGGATAAATCATTAGAATGTATGTTATGCTGTGTTTGATGAAGCTTTGGTCTCCACACCCAATGTGCTCTATGATTAATAGTGCAAGTGTAGCTAAAGTGTCCTAACATGCCCCATGAATAACATCTAACATTAAGAAAAGGGTTAATTACCCTATGATAATTATGAATACTATTCTTAGATTTATGAGATACATGACATGATGAGTGCTTATAAATAGGTTTATTTTGAAAAGCCTTTTCTTTTTCTAACAACATTTCATTAGCACTTTCAATGGCAGATATTTCAATTTTTAAAGAGTGCTCTCTGAGATCTAAAATGTTTACACATGATTCTAACTCTTTAAATGACTTCTCAAAATTAAGATGTAATGCTTTCAAAGACTCATGTGTTTTAAATAAAGCATAATATTTCTTATTCAATTCATAAAACTATTTCAGCAAAGCCATATGATCCTTATCAACATCAGAACCATCTTTTCTAAGCATTTCATTTCCTTTCTATAGAACTCAGCATTCAATTTTCAAGCTAGCGTGCTTTTTTTCAATTTCCAATAAGAATCATGAATTTCTTATAAAATATCAAGTTATTTATCATATGAACATTGACATACCTCATCCATATCAGACTGTTCAAGATAAATTTTTGCCATTAAGCACTTTCACTTCATCTCTACTTATATTCTAGCTAAATCTATAGTAGAGTTTGCTAGAAAAGCTTTCTGAGATTTCTGCATGTCCTTGTGGAACTTGGCTTTTTCTTCAGCTTTCTTCTTGCTTTGGTAGCCTTTAAGAGTTGGGAAATCAGTTTTAACATTCCTTGGTTTCCAACATTCATAACAGACAATAGCATCAGAAGCTTTAGAATTTCTATAATTTGTACCTTTGCTCCACTGCTCATGATGCTTTTTCTTATTTCTTAAAAAGCATCTAAAATATCGAGTCATCAGTGAAATTTCTTTGTCTGAATCATTAGCCTTAAATGATATAGTTTTCTCCTTCTTTTTTTCTCCTGCATCAAGTTATCTTTGATACACTCCTTGATCGTATGCAATGAGTGATTGTAATGAGTGATCTAAGTAAAATATCAAAAGAATAAACATTTAAATCCTTGGATTATGTAATTAAAGTAATTTTTACATCATAAGAAGAAGGTAAACAATACAAAATCTTATTTACTTTTTTAAAATTCTATAATTCCTTACCTAAAGCATATAGGGATGTTATGATTTGTGTAAATTTAGTATATATTTCAGATATGAATTCATTAGGGTTCATGCAAAATAGTTCATATTCATGCCACACAAAATTTAACTTAGATTATTTCACTTCACTTGTTCCTTCATAAGTAATGCATAATATATTCCAAATTTCTTTGCCAATAGTACAAATAGATACAACATGTAATCTTCAAATTTCAAAGCATAATAGAAATAGTTTAGGCATTTTGCATTCAATTAGGCTAAATCTTTATCATAAGTATTCCATTTAAAAAAAGGACATCTCAGTTTTAACATCATTTACTAATCATGAAGGTGTAGAATAACCATCCTAAACAAGCATCTACATGCAATAATCAATTGATTGTAAAAAGGTGGACATGCAAGTTTTCTAAAAATTAAAAAGTATATTTTCAAATATAGGTGGCCGAGTAATTGAATAGCCTTCCATAGTGTTGCAATTACAAAAGTTAGTCATGAATATTAATTTAAAGTCTTATAAAACTTAATCTTATGAATCCCGCTCTAATACCACTTAAAAATTCATGAGTTTGGTTAAACCTAAAAGAACTAATCCTATGGCTAACTAAGAGGGGAATGAATTGGTTATTTTAAAAATTTCTTAATCAAACAAAAATTTTAAACCTCTTGATACTGAAATAGAACTAATTTTATAATAATAAAAATCAAATATTTTGACCACAGATCAAATCACAGAAAAGTGGGGAGATCAAAAAGCAAAAAAAAAAAAAAGAAAGAACACACAAAATTTTATAGTTATTCAGTCAACCTTACTTATGTCCACTCCTAGTAGAATTCCTCTATAAGCATTGTACTAAACAGAAACGACTCTCCATTTTCTCCCATAAGAAGGTGGAGAAGCCAATACAAACACTATTTCACCTCCCTAGAGCGGCTGAGAATCGTAACTCTTTTGCATGATGATAAACTTAACTCTATTTTCACCCTCCTTTCACCCTCTTGGTGATGTTTAGAGAACCACAAATCAATTTTCACCCTATAGGTGATGGTCAGAAAACTACAATCTTTGCTGAAGAACTTCTTCTCCAGAGCAACAAAGATTCCAAGCAGACACTTTTAGGTACTATACAAAATTCTTGCTTGGAGCATCATTGTGAATCCCCTCACAAAATCTCCCTCTCTTATCTAACTAAGCTCTCCTCCTTCTCTCCCTCAAGCTCGCTCTCAAGAAGAGTAAGTAGCCAAAAGATATCCAACAAGAGTGTTAGAGATCTTTAAATAGAGGGCTTCAAAAAATGCTAATGTTAAAGACATCCATCTTCTATTCATACAGTATAATAAACGTATCACATAGTACAATCAGTTAAATTTAGAGTCATCCAACAAGATCATTTAGATGAATTGTTCAACTTTTATAATACATTGTACAATATGTTCATACATCATATAGTACAATATGGAAAAAATTCTTCTATTTGTTTGGGGCGATCCTTGGGACGACTAACTTCATACACGGGTGATTATCCAGTATTATGGACATTATAAAGTACAATTAGTACAAAAATTGTAGATTTTGTTTGGTATGATCCAAGAGATGACAAATTTTATAAATGTGTAATCATACAGTATGAACTATTTCGTACAGTACAACCAATCATAATAAATGTCCATGATTTAATTGCCTGATATTACAAGATTAAGTAAGAAAGATTTTAATTAGTGTGTATAAATCCCAATCATATTGTACGATCAATATAGAATTAGAATCGTACTTAACTTTGGCAGCTAGGGTTTGACATAGCAAAACAAATCATATAGTATAAATTAAAATCATACATTATGAAGAGAAATCATACAGTATTAAATATTAAAAAAAAACAAACTCTCTCAAAAAAAAATATTTTCATCTCCCCTTTTGTGTGTGCAAGGTTGTTTAGTAAAGATATCACCCAAAAATAGAAAATAAATCAAGAAAGAAAAAATACATAATAAATTGAAAATTACAGACTGCAACCCTAGTTTACATAGTCTTGAGCGTATCAAAATTACCAGTGAATGATTAATTGACTTCCTAAAATGTTAGTACACACAGAACAAAAATAGATTATCATAAAATAGGAAAAAAGAATCATAAAAATAATAATATTTGTTATCATCAAAATCATAGAGATTAGATAAGATATGTAACACTTCGTACAAATCTAGGATGTTAAACTTTATATTTCTCTCTTGCCACGAATATTCTAGGACGTAACAAAGTTGAAAATTTTAGGAACTAAACTTTCAACGTGAGATGCCCCCAAACTCCATGCATTCATATAAGAATTAATTTATTTAAAGAATTAAGATTATTCATAAAGAGACATTAATTTATTTTAAATCATCTCAAATTTTGATTAAAATCACTAAAAATATTAACATCAAACTCACCATATCAAAAACACAAAAAATTTTAATTAAGTGATAATTTTTTAAAAACCCAAGTAATTTTTTGTTAACTAAATCATATTAATCAATAGAATCAAACGCTCCAAAAGAATGAAGATTTATACATTAAGGATTCTAACAAAATTAACTTCCATTTGTTTCATTTTTTCCCCTCATAGAATTAAATCTATCCCTATCCTTAATAATAACCCCATGAGAAAACCACTATTTTCATGACCAGCGATATGAAGTTTCAAGAATTAATTAGAAGGAACTTGTAAAGCAACAAGATTTTGTTGAGTTAGTTTTTTAGAATTTTCTATACTAATATATGGTAGTCCTTGTTTGTAAATAATTGAAATTTAGAATTAGTAATATTTCTATTATATTTAAAGCTATTGCGTAGCTCATTTTGGTCTATTGGTTAGGAGTTTTATCTACCAACTAAAGGTCTTGGGTTAGAAGTTTGGCTCAAATGTCCCAAAAGAAAAAGAAAGATTTATTATTTGAAATAGAATTATGCAACTTTGGGTATATTTATGGTCATTTAGGGTTCCTTACTTGGGCAAATTTTGGTGTTTACTAATTGACTCGCCAAATGTTCTCAAATTCTTATGAAATTAAATTCACAAATCTCTATGTATCTTAAGGGACTCTCATAAAAAATTGATATCATTTGAACATGTATATAATTTTTTATAATTTTCCTAAAGTGATTATACTTACACCTTAATGGATTTCTCTAGGGAAAAGTAGGCAAAGGATTAGGGTTTATACAGAGACATACATTCCAAAAAAATGTCACTCCAAAAGTCTCCATGCATCTATAGTTATCAATTATAAAATTTTTATGTTAAATAATGATTTAAACTTTGAAAATTTCATGAAGGATAGAGGGCTCTTCAGAGCTCCTTACAAAAAATTAGGGATGCTCTTTAAGAGTCCAAATGAGTACCTATGATTAAATTTGTAAATAAATTATTTGAGGCTTGTCCAATGCGACTACACATTGTAATTGAGTAATTAATGAATTTTTGTAAATAAATTATTTACTAAAATATAGTAATCAATAGGTGCTGGGAAAGTACTCATTGGTAAGGAATTAAAATATGAATCCCTAGAGTCATCATTTACTTAATTTTGTTCACTTGATTATGAGACATTAAATTTAAAAGTTTTAATAGAATTTAAGGATTTACGAAGTTAACCAACGACTGTGCACCACATTTCCACTCAAAACCATTATATTAAAAATTTAAAAAATGATGACACATGTAAACACTCAGATTAAGTAATAATAATGATATCAAGAATCAGGTATTTATGATCTAATCATTGAAAATCATGGATTTGTCATGTGTATTTGGTTTGAAAAAATTGAACCTATTAAATGAAAAAAATGGCTATGAATTCACCTTCCTCCTCTAGTGAGATCTAAGAGCCATTCATCAAAAACATTTTGACTTGAAAGTATCACTACATAATTACTCTAGATCCAACAGGATCACTGTGACAATAATGATTAATCTAATTGCTATACTATCATGGATTGATAATTTATTTCATAATGTTCCAAACCCTTTAATAGCTATGCTTGGCTTTAATGCTTGCCTTTATGAATTGATGATTAGGGACTTAAATTGCTAGCTAGATGATCACTTAAACTTAGAGAACAATCCTTCTTCAAATAGTTGTTATTGGAGTGGAGTAGATCAAAATCCTGAGTTCTCATGGGTGGATCATTGCTGGGAAGGATTTTGGAGGCAGGAGATAATGGGGAAGAGAAAATTTCACACTTGGGAGACTTGAGGAAGCGAGAGTTAAAAACTAGATAAGCTAGAAGTGAGGGTATTTATTAGCAGTTGGGGATTGAACCTGGGTGGAATTCTAGTCATACCCAAATTTACTAGGCTAATAGGATGGTGACGAAGAGTCCAATGAAGTGCTAACAGGTAGTTGGAGTGTTGATAAGAGCTGGGGTCAGCTAATTGAATATAATTATATGATTTAAATATTAAAGGGCTTGAGCTTTCTTATTCTCCAGCCACCAATGGCCAGTTAGGTGCCCACTTAAGCTATGCTTAGGTCAAGAATACATCAGGTAGGGTCTAAACTATTTGGGTTGAGTTTGATTTGAATAAGAAAGCTTAGATTTGGTTTTAGTCCATTTGGGCTAACTTTAGTTTTTCCAATTAATTATTCAAAGTTAACCAATATAAGGGCTGGCTAGGGAAGTTAGCCTATGATCTTAGGCACATAATGGACTAGCATATGTCCATTGGTTTGGAGGGATAAGAACTATGAAAGTTTGAGGAGGTTATAAGACTTTAATTAACTATCCCTAATGCACATTTAGATGAAAGCAATACTATGACTTGATGTGAAAGCTAATATACTTATCAAAAGTTAATAAAATGATAATGATACTCTAATACACATACAAAAAATTAATCTTAGATTTTCAACTAAGCAGTTATAATAGAAAATAAAATGCAAAAAAAAAGTGAAGAAAGTAAAAATTAGAATGAATACACCAGATTTATAGTGGTTCGATCAAACCATGACCTACATCCACTCCCGGAAGTCCTATTATCTTGGTATTGCACTATCACTATAGTGTCTCTCCCTTAGCCCCCTGAGCAAGGAGGAGAGCCCTTACAAAATCTCTTCCACAAACCTAGTATGGTAGATGACCATAATCCTTTTACATGTGTAATACCTTGAATCCTTTTTCTCCTTACTAGAAATGATAGAGAACTAAAATCCTTTCAGTGGAAGGGAACCATGAATCCTATTTCTCTCTACTAAAGATTGCTAAGAACTGGAATCCTTTCACAGGTAGAGAACCTAGAATCCCTTTCACCCTTCATGGTGTGGCGGAGTAGTTAGGTCCTTTGACCACAAAGAGATCTTCTTCTCAAAACTTCCCTTAAGATAAACCATGACACATGAAGGAACTTTGGTGCAAGTTCATAGAAGAAACCTTGTGGAACTCTCTCTGACACTTTCTTAAAACCCACAAGGATCTTCTCCCTCTCTCAGAAACCTCACCGTTTCTCTCTTAGCAATCTTCATGAAGTTTCAAATTATATCAATGGAGAATTCCATATGAGTCACTTGAGTCAACAATGAATTATTTGGTCAACCAATGACCATGGTAGGTTTGATGGTGATTAATTAAGTTTTATTGATGGTTTGAAAGCTATAGAATACTATCATATAGGCTAGATTTGGGTCTAACTTAGGAAAAGGACTTTATGAAGGTTTATGATATTTAGGATATTTTAGAATTTCTAATTTTTAACCCTGGTGCAGGGGTTGACCATGGATAGGGATAGGTTTAAAAGTATTTATGTTTAGTTTAGGACATTTAGGATCCAATTCCAAGGACTAGGGTGGTTAAGTTGATTAAGGATTTAAAAGAAATTGGTCTTTAAGACATAAAGGTCATTTTAGGTAATATTTGTAAAACTTTATCAACTGGGTTGACCAATAGTCTTGGATGAGTCAAATCAATTGGTTAGTGCATTTAGGTTGGTTTGATTTACTCCCTAGGGCATGGGTTTAGGTTTAAATTGGAATGGCACTTTGAGTGGCACGTCTGATAATTATAAGAAACTTTAAATTTGAACCTAAGCTTGGCCCTAGGGTTTGGTCAGAAATGGATTTGAAAGCACTTTAATGCCAATTTGAGGCGTTTATAGAGAATTTTATGTCACTTGAAGTTTTCCAAGACTAAATCCTTGGGTTTCTTTCTATGGTTCCTGTAAGCTGAGTCTGCACTAAGGTAGAATGACCTTAAGCACTAAAGAAGGAAAAGCAAAATAATTAATTTTCTTAGAAATAGTTATAAGTTAAAATAAAGTTTTAAGTGAGGTACCAAAATAATAAAGCAAAGATGATAAAACGTGTGTATACACGTTTTATCATCTTTGCTTTATTATTTTAGCAAAAGAAGGACAAATAGTCATAGGTTAAGTTTTATTTCTTTTTTTTTTGGCAAAAGTAGGACAAATAGTCATATGCTAATTTTTTTTCCTTTTTATTTAAATATGAATCTCATAATAATATTACTACTCAACATATAATTAACCACAACAATAACAACATGCCTTCAACCCACTAAGTGGGGTCAGCTACATGAATCCTTTTTCTCCATTATGTCATTTTAAGAGTCAAATTATCATCTAAATCTAATAAACAAAAGTCATTTCTATTTTTTCTAACTATGTCTTTTTAGGCCTACCTCTACCTATGTTTTTTTTTTTTTTTTTTTGAAATTTGCAATTTGCTTTAAAAAGAGGATAAGAGTTACAAAAAAACTAAAGATAATAATCACATTCCTTCTTTACTAAATAAAAAAGAGAAGAAGGAATGCAATCATTAGAGAAACTACCAAATGAAAAACTATAATTCAAAGCTAAAGTAGCACAATAATCTGCTACTTTATTACAATTTCTAGTAATCAAATGAAAAATTACCTTATTGAAGTCATTAAGAAAAATAATGTCTTCATTCCAATGTTAAGTTTGCTGCCATTTAATCATCTTCAAAGAATCTTGAAGCCATTTGATCACATTGCTATTATCTCCTTCTATGATGACACTCTTATATTGTAGCATCCATCTTTGCAAATGTTCTCTAATAAGAAATACCGCTTGAAGTACAAGAGAAGAAATATCCCAATGCTTCACCATTTTTTCGAAAGCAGCAATAAACCTTCCTTTATGATCTCTTATGACAGCTCCAATACCCGCATTGAATGATTCCTTTAAGGTGGCATCCATAATGATCTTGACCAAATCTAGGGGGGGGGTTGGGGGAGGACACCAATGGTTTACAAACTCCATATGGAGATTAGTACCCCAGATACCTAAAATCGGATTAGATTGTGTTTTCATAATAGAACTTAAGGTGTTTGCTGCCAAAAATTGAACAGAATACCTGTTCAATCCAAGCTTTATTTGGTTTCTTCTTTTCTAAGAAAAATAAAATGTTATACAGTATATTTTAACAATGTTCAGGTTTACCGTAGACAATCTCCTCAATTCTTTTAAGCACTTAGAATAGGAGTAAAAAATGGGAATATGAAATCCCCATTCTCGTATCTTTTGAACAATGAATTTAAGTTGATTGCAAAAAACAACAACATGTTGCTGATCTTCCACTTCAACACACCCACAAGGACAAACATTTGAATGCAATAATTTTCTATTATTCAAAAATGAATTAGTGGGAAGAGCATTCTTACATAATATCCACCAAAACATCTCTACTTTAGGTAGTAGCTTGAATTTTCTGAAGCAATTCAATGTATCATTCATGACATTCACAGAATTACCGCTCTGCCCGAGCTCTTCTAGCCATGCTTCAAATGTGACTGTTATAACCATTTTTCCTGAGTGAAGATTGATGAGCTCTACACTGTCTTCCTTCAACTGTGGGTAAATCTGTATAGAATTAATAATATTTATCAAATCATCATTAAAATAATTCTTTAAATGCATCTCCATCCAGCTGCCATTTTCAGAAATAAACTTGCTGACCGAATTATTTTAAAGCTCATGGAAACTAATAAAGATTGGTCATTTATTTAGAGGTTTATCAGAGATCCAAGTATCATCAAGGATACTAACTTTGATACCATTTACCAATTTCCATCTATTGACATTTTTTAAAAATTTGGCTCCCTCCACCAAAATTTTCCATGTAGTAGAATGTCCACTCTTAACCTTACTGTGCCAAACGTCACTACCAAATTTAGAAATGATAGTACGATTACACAAAGAGTTAGGATTTTGAATAAATCTCCAAGTGAGCCTTGATCTCAAAGGTCCTACTTTAGTCACTGAGGAATGAAGGCCTAATCCTCCAAGAGATTTTGGTTTACAAAGATCATCCCAAGATACATAGTGTAAGCCTTTCTTGTCTTTATCTTTATGCCATAAGAAATCCCTACACATTCTATCCAAGTCATACAAAATTTTTTTAGGAACCAAAGAATGTGTGGCCAAGAAGATAGGGAGCGAAAGAAATGAGCTTTTGATTAATAAAGCTCTTCCACATAAAGATAGATGTCTTCTACCCCAAGCATTTAGCCTTTCCAATGCTTGGTCTAATAAAATTCTGAAATCAGAATTTGCCATCCTTCTAAGTACCATTTTGATTCCAAGATAATGCATCTCCTCTACTATCTTGAATCCCAACTTCTTAGAGATTTTCTTCTTTAACCTTCTCTTGACAGATTTCCCTAACAAAATTTTAGATTTCATATTATTTACTCCTTGGCCGGTCCACCCACAAAACTTTTTCAAAATAATTTTTAGACTAGAAGCTGATCTCATTGAAGCACTAGAAATTATGAGTACATCATCAGCATAAAGAAGATGAGTTATACTTTTTCAGATTTGGGTGATATTTTAATACCCAAATCATTGCCCCTTTGGTAAATGGCATTAGAAAGAAATTATGTACAAAGAATATACAAATAGGGGGATAACAGACATCCTTGCCTAAATCCGCTTCCATCTTCTATCCAATTTGTTCTTCTACCATTAATAAGGATGGAATATCTAACATTCTTGACACATTCTATGATTAGCATAATAAATTTTGAAGGAAATCCAAACCTTTTCAAAGAGCTTTCAAGAGAAGACCAACACATGCTATCGTAAGTTTGCTCCATGTCCACCTTGACCGCCATTAGTCCTTTCTTACAATAAGAAAATTTGAATTTGTTGAAAACCTCTTGAGCCAATAAGCAATGATCCAACATTGATCTTTCGGGAACAAAAGCAACTTGATCTTTTGTGATTAATTTAGGCAAGCAGTATTTGATATGAATGATGATCATTATTGCAATCACCTTATAAATTGTCTGGCATAAGCTTACTGATCTAAAATGTGATGGTTCTAGAAGGGTTTTCACCTTTGGGATTAACACAATTAATGTGTCTTTCCATTTGGAATGGATTTCACCATGAATAAGGTATTCATTAACCGCTGTCCACAAATCATCCTTGATTATACTCTAATACAACTTAAGAAAAGATCCGGTAATGCCATCCAGACCAGGAGATCTAATATTTCCCAAACTCCAAATCGCCTCATACATCTCAATTTGAGTAAAGTCTATATTTAATACATTCCATTCAGCATCATTGACTGTTTGTTGAACACCAATTTCAGGCCAATCCGACAGTGAAAAAAATCTCTGTCTCCATTTGTTTTGAAAAAATTTTGTAAAAGTAGCTTCAATTTTTTCTTGTTCATTCACTATGCCATCTTTTCCATCCTTAATTTGATTGATTAAGTTCCCATTTCTTTTGTCCGTAGCATAATCATGGAAGAATTTGGAGTTGGTGTCACCTTCTTGTATCCATCTTGTTTTAGCCCTTTGATTTTACCAAATTGATAACCAGGATAAAGTAACATTGAGCTCCCTTATTTTGCTTCTTAGTAACATGAGCTCCTCATGTGAAATGCCATCTTCACTTTCCAACCTCTGTAGGTCCATAATCTCCTTCTTCAATTTATTTTTCAATGTTGAGAGCTCCATAATCTTGTTCTTATTGCAATAGTACAGTGCTTTGAGAGTTCTTTTAGTTTTTTGTTTAGAATTTCAGCACCGTTACCAACATCCCTCCACCTCCAAGCTTTTAGAACAACATTCCATGCAGTAGGGTATGTTCTCCATACATCCTCAAATTTAATGTGTTTGTGAATTTTCCTCATAGTGTTATGTATATTAAAAACTATTGGAGAGTGTGGAAGCTACTCTTGCCAAATGTCTTACAAAAGCATTAGGAACTTGTTGAAGGGCTGCTGAATTCATTAAACATCGATCCAATCTTTCCCATATCCTTGAGTTTCCATCTTTATTATTACACCAAGTGAATCTTGGTCCAATGAAACCTACATCATGTAAGTCATTATTAGATAAAAAAGCTTTCATTTCTTGTGGGCCTTGATAAAAGGAGAACCTCTTTTTCCCGTTCTTTTATCTTGTTTGGACAAAATGCAATTGAAGTCCCCACCTACTAGAGATGGAACATTACTATCCAAATGACTTTCAAGACTATTCCACAAACTTCTTCTAGCCACAACTTCCTTGCTCCCATAGACTGTAGCTACATTCCAACTTCCATCATTAGAAGAACAAAATTTCCCAAACACAACCTGGGAAAAATCAAATATAACCTCAAACCTACCCATAAGGCTCTTCCATAACATAAGAAATCCACCAGAAGTACCACTAGCCGGATGATGAAAAAAATCCCATTCCTTCCCAATGATCTTATCAACATCATTTCTATTTAAACAAGATAACATGGATTCTACAATCCTAATGAAAAAAACCCCATTATCTGTTAGCAACTTCCTAAGATATAAAGAAGCCCTTTTTTTTCAGACTCCACTATAATTCCAAAACAAAAAAGATGGCATTTAAGAAACAAATGAGGGATGGCCCCCAGCACCAGAATTACTACCACCATTACCTTTTTTCCTTCTCGGGATCCCACCAACCGGCCCAACAAATTTAATTTCTTTTGCTAGTTTGGTCATGCTATTACTGCTGGAGGTATACTTTGTTTCATTTGAGGGAGTATTCGATTAAGGTTGTAAATCAACTTCTACCTTATTAGCATCACTATCAGAAATCTGTTCTGAAACAGATTCCATTGATATTTCCTCTTTAAAATTTGCTTTTGCTGTTTGAAATTCTAGAACTGGAAATTCAATTTTAGGATTATTAAATTTTTTAATTGCTGCACCTTCCTTGACTTCCAACTCTTGTACATTGGAATTTAGGTCATTATCCTCCTCATTATTATCAATCTCTCCCTCTTCTTTGTCTTTAGGATTTTCCAACAACACACTAAACTTGTTGACATTCAGCATTCCTGTAGGTGATCTGTGAAGCAAATCCTCTATAATTTGATTTGAATTTGCACCGACTTGAACTTCATTTGGATTCCCTTGTCCCTCTTTTATAATAGGATTAGTTGCTTTGACAAATCTCCTCTTCTTATTTTTGAATGCCACATGTATCCATGGCCCATATTCAGCTTGGTTGGTTTGAGTGTTCTCCACCTCCATCACATTTGCTTCCTTGCTAGAAGAAGCAATATGAGTTCTGTTGTTATTCTCCATTCCCATTCCTTTCTCAACCTTCTTAGTAGGACATTGATTAATTTATGTCCAATTTTTCCACAATGGAAACAAAATGAGGATATTTTCTCATATTCTATCTTTTGAAAAATTTGCCTCCCTTACCATTAATCCAAACTCCACCTGGCAGTTTTTCATCTAGATTTATTCAGACACAAGCTCTTACGAATTCTCTTCTTCCCCATTTGAACATGTTTCCATCAAGATATAGAGGAACACCAACCTTTGAAGCAATCTTGGTTATATTCATCTCATCCCAATAATACAAAGGGAGATGAGGCATTCTGATCCAAACTGGAGAGGATAATCCTTTCAGTGAAAGAGGGGAGATGCTAGGAGTCCATTTGTCCATTCCCATAATGTAGCCTCCTACATACCAAGGTCCTCCACTCATCATAGCTTCTAAAGCATCCAGTGACTGAAATGAACAAAGAATCCAGTTTAAGCCCAATGAAGTCAAGTGGAATGAGCCAAATATATTCCACTGTTTCCTTAATTCCCAGTAGCAAACAGGAATAGGAATATTATCCCCTAAAACTTTAACCCCCAACGAATTCTTCAAAACTAGAGCATTTGCTTCTTCGAGTTCTTCATTAAGCTTAATTGCTACTCCATCAGCAGACATTTCAGCTGCAATAAAATCTAGATTACCTTTCACCCAAGCATTAATATTCCATGTGTTAGGGAAAGTTTTATTTTCAAACAGAATTTCCCCTTCCTTCATCTTTGTTGTTACCTTCGGCTTATTACAAATATTGTCATTACCAGAAGTTACTCGATCAGAATATCCAATAGAAACCATATTTTGATTAAAATTCATACCCATTGCATAATCATTAGGATCAAAAATAGTGGAAGTAAAAAATCTATTCACCTTTAGCTTGAATCCAGAAGATGATGCTTCACCATCATTTTTACCTTGAGTCGGAATGAACACCTTTTGATTAGGAGATTTAGGTAAAACCTGAATTGCTTCAATTGTCTTTCCTTTGCCCTCAACAATAGAGGTTTGTTGAATTGGTGGACGAAACCTTTCTCGAATTCGCAAGGATGAATTCCTTGGGTGTCCGCTCTGAATCCTTCCATCAGAAACCTCAGTCAGATCTTTGGAGTTTCCAGATTTTCCAACTAGTCTATGAGGAATGGTAGAAGAATAACGGAATGAAGGAAGGTAGTTTGCCGACGATTTCCGGTGGTCCTCCTCATCTTCCTACGAGAAACCAGGAATAGAAATTTGAAAATACTTTCTCTCTCTAGAAACGGTAGTTTCTCATCCTAGAAATGGCAGCTTCTCACTCTACCTCTACCTTTGTTAACATAAGCCAAATCTAATACATCTACTCTTATAGCAGAGTGATCAAAAGGCTGCCATTTTAATGGCAGCTACTCCAACCTTTTAAAGGATATGCTCATTTCGTATCCTATCTCTAAGAGTAAATCCAATCATCCACCTAAGCATCCTCATCTCAGTAACACTTAACTTAATGTTATGCTTCTCTTTTAATGGTTAACATTCTACACCATAAAGCATTGCAGGTCTCACTACCATCTTATAAAATTTTTGCTTAAGTTTGTGTGGTACTTTTATATCACACAACAAACCCAAAGCATTCCTCCACTTCAACCATCAACCTTGAATTCTACTAAAAATTTACCATCTATTTCACCATCACTTTGAACAATAGGCCCATAATATCTAAATTGAGTACACTTATTAATGTCTTGATCACTCAAAGTCACAAACTCCCAACTAGATCAATTACAACTAAAATTACACTACAATAATTCAATTGTAGATTTACTCAAATGAAAACTTTAGACTCTAAGGTTGACCTCCATAATAACATATATAAAAAATATATAAAAAATAAATAAATATAATTAAGAGTGGGAATAGGTAAACCAATTTATAGTAGTTCTACCAACTTTTCTTACGTCTACTCTCTAAGTCCTCTCCCTACAATTTCTACTAGTACTATCTTCTTTTGCTCCCAAGAAGGTAGATAAGTCTCTATCCTTCAAAGGATTATGGAGAAGCCCTTACACTACTCTTATCCTCAAAATGACCCCTACCCCCTCAACTAGTTAAATGAGGTACATAGGACCTTCTTGAGATCTTCATAGAAATAAGATTATTTAAATCCCTTCACTTAGGTGTTTGGCTATAACCTAGAGGAATAAAGAATTTGATTGGAGAAACAACTAAGAGAACAAGTCACTATAAATTCAAGAATTGTCTAAAATTGTCAATTTACACTTCTCAAATCTCATCTTTCTCAATCCTCTCCAAGGCTTTTTATAAAGTCATGAAAAAGCTTTCCCAGAGCCTTTAGACACCCTCAACTCTAAAAAATCTTCATATATATTGGAGTTCTAAGAGATTAAATATTGATAGGGTGGATAAGAAAACCATAAAACAGATAAATGTGATCATGATCATACAATTTTATAAGGAAATTTTATAGTATGATTAGATTAACCAGCCTAAATAAATAAAAATGATTCCCTATTTCATTTGAATGTTTAATTAGTTCATTTCCTATATAAATGGTTTGTATGATTTAAAATCTAAATTCATTTCATCTATAGGATCTTGATCATACAATATAAAATTTTGTTGAATCAAATTTAAAAAACCAATCTCAATTCTAAGGTAATAAATAGGTAAATATAATAGATAATAGTATACTACATTATAAAATAAGTGGTATTATCAATTAAAATTTGATTTTATCTATTTATAGAGTAATAGATGAAAGGCGAGTTTAATTTAAATATAAATGATCAAATGGTTTGACCTAAGTCATATAATATGAATAATGTTAATAATTTATTATTTATATTTTTATTATTTAAGACACCTTAACTTTTCAAAATTATATTTAGTCCATGTATATTATACAATACAAAATAGTTTTTATAATAAGATATGTTAACTTCCAATTTTTTTATTTTTTAACCTATTCAATTGTCATGTACGTGTGCTTGGTTGTTTAGCAAATCATTTACTAACAAAAGTTATAAGAAGACTCATAAATGAATAATATATTTTTAAATTATATTGCTATGATGATCTTCTTTGATGTAACCTTTTTTAAGCCTTACATGATTACACTTTTATATTTTGTCAACTAGTGTGTGCCAAACATTCTAAAAGGAGTTATTCTAAAAGGAGACATCTGGTTTTCTAGAGAGAGAAGTTTTGAGAGTTTCAAGAGGGAGAAGGTTGTTTTAAAATTTTCCTCTTCAAGCTTTTTTTGCATGACGATGATTATGGCAGAAGATGACCACCGACATTCACCGATTGTAATCTCTTTTAGTCTTCCTCAATCATCAACTAAGGAATTAGGTTATTTTTAGTGAAATGGTAACATCAAGATTGGTTCATCACTCCCTGATGGAAGGTTGGTTCATCACTCCCTGAAGGAAGGTTGTGGTTCATCTTGCGAATGGTTTGGGGTCTATTTGGATTTCCTTCCATAATCAGAACCTGACTAACTCATGAAATGTTCATCCTCATATTAGAATTAATCCAAGTTTAATATCTACAAAAATATCTAGAATCAAATTGTTGTGAAGCTTAATTCTGATAAGGAGATTGCCAATGCTCAAGTTTTAAAGAACTCATTGGTTGTGAAAGTATTGGGGAAAAATACTCCGTTTTCATAATGTAGTGTTGAATTAAGAAAACAATGGAGCATATTTGAAGTATATCATTTAACATCATTGGGACTATATTGGATCTTATGTTCATTCCAATCTAGTGAAGCTTTGGAGGGAGCGATGAGTGAAGGACCTTTGTATATGGGTGGTCATATTGTTGGAATTAATAAATGGTAGCCAAATTTTTCACTGTTATCATTGAAGGGTTTATTTTCTCCTATTTGGATAATACTGTCTCATCTCCCATAGCAATGTTAGGATGAGGTTAACATAATAAGAATATCTTGAAAGGTTTGCATGCCAATGCTTCTTGATGGGAATAATAGAGAAAGAGGGAATTTGCTAGAGTTTGTGTGCAAATTAATCTGGATGCCAAATTTCTAGGAGGCATTTAGGTGGATGGTTTGTGTGGAAGGTTCTATCAAAAGACTGAGTTTGAGAATATTGCTTCATTTTTCTTTAAATGTGGCAAGATTGGGCATAAGTTTAATTCATGTATTGAAGATAATGCTATTATTGATAAGAGTAAATCTTATAGTGAGGATGTTTCTATTCTACTTCCGGAGGAAAGTAATATGCATTTTCTTAAAAAACATCTATTGAAGGAAAATATGGGCCATGGATCCATTTTAAGTTTCAAAATAAGAGGGGAGGATTCTTTATAAATAAAGATCCTAGTAATAAGTGGTCAAATGAGCCTTGTTTGAATGTTCCAACTCAGTCTGAGTATGAAGATAAGGTGATGGGAGGTTCAGTTTCCATTCAAATAAAGAGAGCTAGTATTTTTAGTGTAGGTGATGATTCTCAGGCAAAGAATAATCATGAAGCTTGTTTGCATTAGCTGAAAATAAATAAATTTAGTGCACTTGCTGAGGCTAATGCTGATAAAGATTATTAAAATGATGATTTGAAAACTAAAATTCCAAAGGTACTTGTTGATGTTCCCTCTAAAATTAAGAATGTTGATAGTATCATGGTTCTTGAAGTTAATCAAACTATCACACATAATATAGTCAGAAAGGTGGAAGGTGACGCTAATGAAGTCTATTAAAGGGTGGACATATATATGTCAAGTTTTGTTGGAATTTAGAATACTCCAGTTGTATCTGAATTAAGTTCTTATAATTATGAAGATATCAAATCCTCTAGTCTTAATGATATGCCTGATAATAACTGTGATGGTGGTTTATTATATGATAAGTGTGATGGAAATGGTAATGTGCATTCAGTAAGGAATTCCTCATTTCTATAAGACAATAATATCTCTCCTTCATGTGTTGATAATTGTGTAAGTTCTTTTAGTAGTAACACAAGCTACCTAAATAACTTAAATCATTAGGGCCTATTGTGGATTTCCCTAGGAAGAGGAATGGGGAATGGGTGGTTTCCATGGTGTTGGGGACCATTCCCCATTGGGTTCTTGATGTCATTCTTTTTATTTTGGAATTATAGAGGGGCCAAAAAAAGAGAGTCTTCTCTTTATCTTAGATAAAAAGTGAGGAATAATGATGTTTTTTTTTTATTTGGTTTGGTAGAGACTAAGTTATCTTGTATTGATAGAAAAGAAGTGAATATAATTATTGGGGAGGATTGGGACTTTTCCCACTATCCATCTAATGGTACATCTAGGGGCATTCTTGTATTATGGAAGAGGTGGGAGGGTAGTTTTGATATGGAGAAAGATCCGTGCAAATTGGTGTTTAAGTGCCTCCAAATTTTGAAAAAGGGATGTTGGAATGTAGCTACAGTGTATGAGAGTAAGGATTTCTTTGTTAGAAGAAGTTTATGCGAGAATCTTGAGAAGGAAGTGGTGTGTGGTATTCCTTCTATACTGGGAGGGGACTTTAATTGTATCTTTTCTAAGGAAGACCAAAGAGGGGGAAAAAGGTTTATTTTTTCCCAACGTCCTCAAGAAATGAAATCTTTTATGACTAACAATGACTTCCATGATGCAGGGGTATTGGATCAAGGTATACTTGGTGCAATTATAAGGAAGGTAATTTAAGGATATGGGAAAGATTGGATAGATGCTTATTTAATTATGCACCTCTTCAGCAGATTCCTTATGCTATGTTGAGGCATCTAGTTAGAGTTGCATCAAATAATTCTCCCATTATTTTTAAGCTTAATGATACATCATGACCTCTTCATAAAATTACCAAATTTGAAGATGTTTGGAAATCTTACCCAACAACTTGGAATGTGGTTCTCAAAGCTTTGAGAAATCTGATTTTGGAAATGAAGCAGAAATCTTGCAAAGGAAGATAAAAAGAGGTTTAAAATCATTATATTATTGGAATAGAAATAAACTGAATGATTTGTCATCTTTGAAGAATGTTTTGAAGAAGAATATTTTTGAATTACAACTAAAGGAAAGCTCAAAAGATGGTCTTAATCAGCAAGACCTATAGTTATTAGGGAGTAAAATTCATTATTCAAACATCACTTTGGCCTATTTAGCAACTTGGTTGAATCAGAGAGCTAAAACAAGTTGGACTGAAGAGGTTGATATAAATACCAAGTTTTTTCATGACTATGCTTTAGCTACATGAGATGGAAAGCGGATAAGTCAGACAAAGAATGATATTAATGACCTTGTAGAAGATCAAGATAAGATTGAAGCTACTTTTTTAAAAAAATTCTATTAGAAACGGAAGCTCTCATGTTGGCCTGAAGTTTTTAATTATAAAAAAAATACATGATTTTGACTTGGAATTACTGAATGTTGATTTTACTAAAGAAGAATTATGGGAAGCTATTAAGAATTATGGAAACAACAAGTCTTCGGGATTGGATGGTATCACCTCATCCATCATTAAATTATTTTGGAGCATTATAAAAGAGGATTTGTGGAGAGCAGTGGATGGTTTCTTTACAAAAGGAGAAATTCATCTAGAATTGAAGGATACTTTGATTGTATTAATTCCTAAAGTGAAGAATCCGGTGGAACCTTCCCACTCTAAATGTATTAGTGTTTGTCAATAAATTTATAAAGTGGTGGCTAGAATGATTATGAACCATTCGAAATGGTGTTTGCCTAATACATCATCAAAGATCATGCTAGCTTTGTACCTGGTAGATCCATGTCGGACCATTTTCTTTTGGCTCAAGAAATTTTTAATAAGCTCAGATTTTCTAATTTCAAGAAAGATTTTATGCGATTAAAATTGATATGGATCAGGCATATGATAGTATGGGTTAGCCAAATTTAGCTAAGGTGTTAAATTGGATTGGCTTTCCTCCTAAATTCCCAAACCTAATTATGGAATGTGTTCAAAATGTTAGATTCTCTATTCTTATCAATGGTTGAAATTCATACTAAATTGAAGCTATAAGTGGGTTTAGGCAAGGATGCTTGTTGTCCCATTATTTATACATAATGTGCTCTTAGATTTTATATAATTCGATTTATTAAAGGTGTTCTGAATTCGGAATCAAGCTAGATCCAAAATTTGAAAAAGATTTTACACTTACTATATGCAGATGATGTATTATTATTTTTTATTTCATCTACCAAAGAAGCTTATATAATGAAGAGAGTTATGATAGAATTTTGTGGTTGGAAAAGCTAGAATGTTAACAAAATGAAATCTCAAATTTTATTTGGGAAATCTATGAAGAGATGGAGAAAGAAGAAATTTGCTTAGAACTTGGGTTTTATCATTGCTAAAGAAGTGTAATATTTAGGTGTGAAGATGGCAATGAGAAGGCTTGTAAGTTCAGATTTCAAAAACATCTTAGATCATGCTTTGGAGAGGTTAAATGCACTGGGGAATAAGTGTATTTATTTGGATGGAAGGACCCTTCTTATTAAAAGTACTTTTCTTTCACTACCAATTTTTTATCAACTAATTTGTTGGTTCCTAAGGGATAACTCAAAGATAGGAAAGGATTACAGTATGTGTCATGGGAAGAAATTTGCAAACCCAAAATGCTTGGAGGATTGGGTCTTCACTCATTGGTTGATGAAGTTGGACCTGTGAGAGCTATAATTATATGGAGATTTATTCAAAAATCCTCTATTTATATGCAATTAAACTATCAACTCAAAATATGGGAGTGATGTGTGGATGTTTTAAGGGGTAATTCCTCCTCTTCGCAGATATTGGTGGATAGAGTTAAGCATTTGAAGAAAATTGTTAAATGGAAATTAACTAATGGCAAAAAAGTGAGCATAATGAATGATGCTTGGATCTTTGAAAAGCCTCTCAACAAGTGTCCAACATTTGTTAATTATGCTGGATTACAAAGTGAATTTGTTCAAAAATTTATTTCAGAAGATAACAGCAAAAAATGTTCTGAGTTACAGGATTTTTTTTATGAGGATCTTGTTTCGGTTATTAAGCAGGTTCCATTATTTCCCAATATGGAGGAAGATTACATAGAGCTAATTAAGCAGCATTTGTTGTCATGACCTGGCCCGGTTAGCTCGCATAGGTGAGGCGGGAATAGAGGTCGGACAGTAAACGAAATTATCAAATCTCTAAATCTATCTCCATAATATTTGAAATAGCCATTAAAATATTAAAATTTAAAGCACATAAACATAACCTCATTAAGATTCATAAGATTACCTTTCTTCAGGCACTCCTCTCCTATGGTATACATTTCCATCCCTTCTACTCATTTTTTATTTAAAGTAATTACACCTAAAAAATGTTAACAACTAACAGTAAGCTAAAGCTCAGTAAGTAAAACATTATTCTAAACTACATTAATCAAGGCAAATTGTATAATATGCTAGATGCCACATTTCATTTGAACATAACATAAATTGATTTCCAAATAACATATCATTAACATAAAAATAAATCATACATTCGTATCCTTTCATAATTCATTTTTCATATTCATTTCAATATTCATAACTTCTCATTTCGTATATATTACAACCGTCACAGGAGCCTCCGTCTATTACCATAAAGGTACTCCTTTACCATTTCTTTTTTCATATCATTTACCATTTTAATGTGCACGATTACAGTATTCCCAGCTAGTACCATAAGGGGGTGAGCTCCATCATTTCAGTATACACATACAAGCATTTAATAACAATCATGTCATCTCATTTCATCTCATTTCTATTACACATGAACTTTCATAATGATGTCATAAGATGTAATATATAAATAGCATGATCAACCATTTAACAAGAGTAAAGATTTTATAAACATGCATGGTCTTTCAAAACATAAAACAGAAGAGAAACAAAAGTCATTACTACAAATAAAGAACCATGTATACTTACCAGAAATTAGGAAATTGATTCTCTATGCTAATCCTCCTTCCTTTGAGATTACAAAAAATAACACCTATAAGAAAATATTTTAATATTCAACAACTAAAGGTAATCTTCTCAAATTTAATGAATCTACTCCTATAAAACTTCTAAAGGTTCTCTTTCTCTCCCTCTCATTTAAAACATAAAGCATATAACAACTCTTAAATCTCATATTTTGGTCTAATTACATTTTTAACCTAATTAACCCTTTTTTCCTAACCTAAATTGATTTAAAATAATTTTTATTTTCAGATTTAAAATAAATTAAAATTTTAGAAAATGCATATTATGGAAAAAACCTAATCTATAGCATTAGAAACCTCCCTATGATCATTTGAAACAATACTTCTCAAGAAATTTCTTAAAATCTATCAATACGAAAAAGCCCTAATCTTTCTAACTCCACATTTTGAATAAAAAGTCATATTTCCATGCATAAAATTATCTCCTAACCATTCCCTATACATTTCCTAAAGAAAAGAATAGTTTTTTTACCAAAACCCTAAATTCTTCGTCTAAAAAAATTCAAGGGAAAGATAGGGATTTCTAGGCTTAGAAACATACCTTAGTGCTCCTTAGGCTTTCCCCTACAATTTCCTTCCAAGAACCTCGCCAAAAAATAGCCCTAAGAAAACCGTCGAAGCCTCCCCGTCGTCCCTTCCGCATGCCTCTTATCCTTGCTCCAGCTCAGTTCAGTTTCGGCCAAAAAAATGAATGAGGGACCAAATGTATTCGATCCCTTTAATTCCCTTTAGATGAAAAAATGTCTAATTTGCCCTCACTTAAACAATCCTTGCTTTAATAATGATTAGGGGTACTTTGGGTATATTATAACTTCAAATATTTTTAATTTCAAAATTAAGCGAATTTCAAAATATGTTCTTTATATCGAATCTTTTAGAATTTTGCATAAAATTTTATTAAATTATTTTTGTCAAAATATGTTAACTTTGAATTTTCACTTAAATCTTGTTGTGATGTATCGAAATGTATGTGACGCCCTACAATCATCATTTTTATGTTTTATATTTGTGTAGACCAATTACATCCTTATCGCTTCAAGCATCGATGAAGTATGAAGTACATCAAAACAATTTCAAAACGTTGAACTAGATTAAGAAATTCAAGCTTATTCCTAAATTTGAAATGTTTTGGTGGATATTATGTAAGGATGCTCTTCCTTCTAATTCATTTCTTAATTATAGGAATATTTCATAATTGAATTGTTGTGTTAGAGTGTGTCATAAGGTGGAAAACCAAGTGCATATAGTCATTCAATGCATATACTTACTTGAGATTTTGAATAAGCTTCGAGAATGGGGTTTCCATGTTCCAATCTTTAAATATTTTCTAGAATGTTTAAATGAGTTGAAAAACATTTCTACATTTAATTTGAATATAGTAAAACTACATTGTATAGCTATTTTTTATTCTTAGAAAAGCCAAATTAAAATAAAGTTAGGATTGGCTTCATCATCTATCAATTTTATGTCATCAAATGTTTTAAAGTTCATTATGCTGCCATCTAAGTATCCAATGCTAGAAGACTGGGATGTTAATCTCCATATGGAGTCTACTGATGTTTGGCATCCTCCACCCCTAGATTGGATCAAAATCAATGTGAATGCATCTCATATGAAATCATATATAGTGGGTATTAGAGGTGTTATGAGAGATCATAAGGGAAGATTCATTTGGGCATTTGGTGAACATTTGAAACATTGCGATGCAGCTTATCTAGAGATTAAGGTGATTCTCTTTATTAGAGAACATATCAAAAGTTGGATGCTTCAATACATAAGGGTAGTTATCAAAAGAGACAATTCTAATGTGATCAGTTGGCTTCGTGAGTCAATGAAGAAGGCCAAATGGAAGAAAGATGGAGTTTGGAGTAAGGAGCTTTTCTTCCTAAATAATTTCAATGATGTTGTCTTTCATGAAACTTCTAGAAAGTGTAATAAAGTGGTTGATTGTTGTTCCACATTAGCCATGAGTAGTAGTTTTGTTTTTGATAGTTTTTCTTCATTTTACTTTTCTTCTTCTTTGTTTTATTTGTCAATGAAGGAGTGTGATAGTTATATCTTTTTCTAGTTGTTTGTATTAGCTTTGTATTATAAAGCAATTTGCAATCTTCAACAAATAAAAAAATAGGGTGTGACAAACATCATTTAATGTTAATGTTTTGATTTATCTAAAATTTTAAGCAAAGAGATATCTACACACACAAATTCATTCTTCTAATCATCATAAGCAAAAATATTTGGGATCATCACATACAAATTATCACACTTTGCTCATGGGGTCCGACATATATGCCCATTTCTTAAGATGGTAATATTTTTAACTAGAATATTATATGAAGTAAATTTTTATTTTTTATCATGTGATTCTCCGCCTAAGTTTATTCCTTTAGTAAATAAAAGTTCAAAGAAATTTTTAAATTTTGAGATGCATGAGTTAAATGCAAGAAAACAAATTGAGAATTGTTATTTAATAATTAAATCTAAACCAAAATATTAATTTAATTAAACACTTTAGAATAATGTAAAAAATAACACAACAATTTAAAATATAGACACAACATTTAACCAAAATCACACACTACTCCCTCTTTTTACATTTTAAAAAGGTGGGCAAGTAAAACAACAAAACAAACTACATCAGAAAAAGTTATGGGAAGTTATTAAATCTTTTTGTTGGTCTACAACTCTTGGGAGGGATGGTATTACTGCATCTTCCTTTATGTATTTTTGGAGTATTATGGGGAAACAAGTTTCTATTACTTGTTTGGAATTCCTTCAGTCTGCTTGTATGGTTGAGGAATGAAAGGATATGATTGTTGTGTTGCTGTCTAAAGTGAAACAACCATAGCATCTATCAAAGTTGAGACCTATCAGCTTATGCAAAGCTATACATAACATTCTGGCTAAAGTAATTATCAAAAGACTAAAGATGACTCTTCCTATGATTAATGCGGTCAAGCAAGCACCATTTGTTCTAGGAATATCAATCTCATATCATTATCTTATTGCACAAGAAATAATCAACAATTTTAAGATTTCTACTTCTAAGAGTAGGATGTTGGCATTGAAATTGACATGGAGCGAGCATATGATAAGATGAGTTGGGAAATGATAGATCTAGTTCTTTGCAGAGTGGGTATCCCTACTCAGTTTAGGGGATGGGTGATGAATTGCATGATAAATCCAAGATTCTCTCTGCTTATTAACCGCCAACTATCAAAGTGGATTGTTACAGCATATGGATTTAATTTAACCTTGATGGAATTTGTTCAATCTTATTTTCAATTCATTAAAAATAAATTCTAACCAAGTTCAAATAATATCTCAACAAGCATCAAACATGGCATGTGCCTCTTTAAAACTTGATGAAACAAAAATAGAATTTGGTTAAAACCATATTAAGATAGTCTTACTCTATTTTATTAGTTAGATGTCAACAATGTTTTGAATAGAACACACACACACACACACATACATATATATATATATATATATATAATATTATTCTTATTTTTAAATAATCAAAAGAAAATAAATAAATAGAAAATAATATAAAAACTGTCACTTTCTAAATTTGATTAATTGCATAACATAATCAATTAATCAAAAAAGTTTATGTTAAATTATTTGTTAACCTTCCTATCATGTTCCTTTTTGTTATGAAATTTTGGAGCATAGCTCTTGTATTAATAAAGAAAAACAATTACAATTAAAGGACCACAACAAAAGCTGAGAACCTCTGCGAAAGAAAATTGCGCAAAAAAAAAACAAAATTTACAAACTCAAGTTGCCAAGAAATAAAGGCAAAGTGTGGAGCAGACAAAATCCTGGACTCCGAAAGTGGCCAATAAACCTGAATAAACTTCAAGATCAACATGTAATTGTAGCATCATCATATGAAAAAGCAAACATATAAGAGCCTCAGTTGTCACAGGGCCAGCCAAGAGAAGAAAGAATAACATGAGGACCTCTAGTAGAGTAGCAGAACATTGGGCCAACTAGCAAGTCCATCCAAAAATTCACAGTGGTTACCAAAGGGGCCTTCTAAAGATCAAGACGGTATGGGAATGGCCACACTCATCATAGTCTGTATCCAAAAACAACAAAAACTAGAGATAAAATGTATACCAATCCCATAAAATCTCCAAAAAAATTAAGAAAAAAACCATAAAACTTTTCTTTAATCTACTCAAACCACTTCCAACCTTTGATTTTAAATCTGATTGAATTTTTTATGCTATAAAATAATAGAATGGGAACCCTCTGAGTTTCTAGAGAAATTTCTTTTATTCCTTTCCCTCCAAAAGTGATAAATGGAGAAGCAGACAACCAAGAAAGTAAACCTTTTATCCCAATTATTCAATAAAAGGGAATGCTCAAGAAAATCAAAAACCTGTAGCACATTAGGCCTAAGCAGAAAAGAATCAAAGGAGGGAAATAGAGAAGAGAATACAAAAAATGTGTAACCACAATAAAAAAAGAGGTGGCTATGAGATTAATGTGCATTATTGAAAGAACTACATTCTAGCCTGGCATCAATAGATCTCTGAATAAGTCTGTTATTTTTCGCTTCTCGAGAACAACCATCCAGGAAACAATAGAGAAGCAAAGGGAATGTTGTTTATACCAGATGAATTTGAATTAGGGGACCATCTCAAAATTAGAATAATAATGTGTAATGAAATTCTTAAACATCGGTGTGTTGGAGCCATCCCAGGTAACCGCTAGTTAGTCCAAAATAGAAATAGAAGAGACTATATCACGTAAGTTTTCAGGAATAACATCAGGTAGTGCCCACTGATTTCCCAAAAAAATATCCTTAACCAGTTGCAGGGAATGATGAGGCAGATTGAGAAAATTTGCAAGAGTTTTCTCATTACACTTAGGGTCCAAAACCATCAAGAAATCGCAGTTTAGACCTATAGTAAATGAAAATTTATCCAAAATCTTGCTAGGAATGAGGCAGATGTGCTTCAAAAATTTCGTGGTAGCTTTTGGGGCCTTATTCCAAGGAGAAATATAATTAGCTCTAATCTATGTCTTATTAATTGATTTTTTATTATACAATCACTAGATCAAAGAGAAAGCCTTCCCTGGGTGGTATAGATAATCAACAGAGGGAATACCCAAACCACCAAAATGTTTTGGGAGAGTGGTGGATTCCTAAGATGTCAAGTAAAGTTTCTTCCCCTTAATATCCCCTTGATATAAAAACCTAGGGAAATGTTTTGAAATGGCATTACATATAGCTTTAGGTATGATGGAATCTCTAATTCAATAATTTACAGTATTGGTAATAGTAAACTTTAGGAATTGTACCTTACAGGTAAAAGAAAGAAATTTTACTTTCCAAACTTCAAGAAGAGCAGAAATCTTTCTCAGGAGAGGTTAGAATTTAGTAAATTTAGAATAATTATAGGATATGGGAAGTCCCAAATAATGCAAAATGATATCCATATGGCATATATTGAGAATTCCACAAATACTAGAGATCAGTTGGGGAGGAGCATTCTTAGAAAAAGGATGGTGCTAAAATAATGTAAAATAAGCAAGTTGTCCGCATACAAAAGATGGTTAAGTTTAAGTCCATATGATTCAACACCTTTAAACTGACTCAAAAGAGACAAGAAAATTAGTGTGCAAGAAGAGCATCCATCACAATGCAAAAAAGCAATGGGGATAGAGAGAAGCCTTGACAAAGGCTAGAAGTCAAATTGGCAAATCCCATTAAGATAAAAGGAAAACTGAATATTTGATATGCAGCCTTTGATCCATCTAATGAATATATTAGGAAAACATTTCTAACTCATCCAATTCAAGAGGATGAAAGGGGAAATCAAATCAAAAGCATTCTTAATATCAAGTTTGGCACGAAAAATTTCTTGAAGGATTTAAAATCCTTAAGAATCTCGGTGGTTAGAATAATAGTATGCATCGAGCATCTTTTATGTATGAAACCAGCTTGATTATCATGAATGATAAAAGGGATACTAAGCTTAAGCTTGTTAGCCAGAAGTTTAGCCACAATCTTATTAAAAACATTATAAAGAGAAATGGGCCTAAAATTTGAAATGGTATAAGCATGGGAGTTCTTAGGAATTAATAAGATGGCTGTAGCTTTTGCCCCTTTAAGTAACAAGTCTGTGCTGAAGAAATGATGAACAATATTACATACATGATACCCAATGAGATTCCAAGAGAGTTTAAAAAACTCAAAGGTAAAACCGTCTGATCCTGGGGCAAAGGCTGAGGGCCCCTCAAAAATAACAATTTTGATGTCATTATTAGAAAAAGGAGATACCAAGGAATTCATCAGTTCAGGAGGGATTAGCTTACTCTCTGGAATGTTTTAATTATCTTCATTAACTGGTTTAGGAGCATTGAAAATGATGACATATAGTAACAATTATATTATAAGGGTCTGTAAGGGTCCTTAGGGTGTAACAATTTCTTTTAAAAACTTTTGTTCTTTCTAAATCTGGTCTTAGCAAAGAGAAAACCAAGATCATGTTCACCTTGAGTAAGCCATTCAGCTTTAGCCCTTTGGGAAATCCAAGAATTCCATGCACTTTTCATCTCCAAGAGTTGACCATTAATATCTTTTATTGAGGAATTTAAAACAAAATCAAGCAGATTATCTCATAGATTAAGGAGGCAATGGTGTTGTTTAAATTTAAGTTCTTGAATAGAGTTGGATAAGAAATTGGAAGAAGCCCAATTCCTTGCTTTAAGTGTCCTTTTTAAAGTATGTAAGCAATGATAGAGTTGAGCAACTGGACTAGACAAGGACCGCATAGCAAAAGAGTTTAAAACATCTTCCTAGTACCCATCCATATGGACGCACAGATTCTTAAACAAGAATCTAGTATTGCGTTGATTAGGTTGGTTTGCCATGAAAATCAAAGGGGAATGCTCCAAGCTAAAGGGAGGAGCCACCTTATAATAAGCAGTAGGATAAATTTCTAGAAAAATAGAATTAACCAATAACCTATCAAGTTTAATATGTATAGGCTATTCAACCTTATTATTAAACCAGGTATAGTATAACCCCATAGAGGCAAGCTCTTGAACACCATAATAAAAAATTACACTAATTAATTCTCCCAGCCTTCGTAAGGAGACCCAATTCCTACCAATTTTTCAGCATCTGATCTATAGCAATTAAAGTCAGCAATAATAATCCACAACATAGTGGATTCGGGGTTTAAGGTCACGAAGATTATCCCAGAGCAATCTCCGTTCCTCAAAATTATTAGAAACATAAATAACATAAAACAACAAAGGCGGGGAGGACCCAACAGATAAAACATCGTGAACTAGTTGAGAAGAATAGAAAGAGGGAGTAAAAGAAAAAAAAAAGGAGTTCCATTTTAGCCAAATTCTAGCTGGGGCAAAGAAACTAAAGTTGTTGCAGCTACTCTCATTTATAAAATCGAAAGAGAGTTAAGAAACCACGGGTCCGATTCAGCAGAAGACTGAAATTCAACTTCAAGAATATATAGCAACTTCAAATTATAAGAATGCACCAAGTCTTTGCAAGAAGCCACTTTGTCGGTTCAAGTGAACCCCCTAATATTCCAACAAGCAAAAGGGGGAATAGACATCAGAAGTTGAAGGATTTTGATTTTTTTTGCTGATTTATCCTTGGATGATTTAGGAGGAGGATTATAGAATGCATTTGGAGGAGGTTGGGAATAGGTTGAGGGTGAACCCTCAGTGTTGTTTTATACAATAATGATTGATTCATCTGCATGGACTTCAAATGATGAGGGAGGCTCAACTGATTGGAGGCTAGTGAATTTGTTATTATGTGGAACTATGGGTGGTAGAGGTAAGGCATGGTGGGATGAGTAGTCAGAAGATGAGATTTCCTCTGAATAGGTTTTGGGAAGAGAGTTAAGATTAGGTAGAATAGGATCCTTATCTAGAGTAGGCATAATTGGGTTCAAAAGATGGTCTTCCTGAGAAGTTAAAGCAACAGAGGAAATGAGAGTGGAAGATATAGTAGGGGGGTTAGGGGAAGGAACAGGAATGCATATTCCCAGCTTGCGACTGGTGCACCTTCCCTAGGGACGAGGGGGAAGAGGCAAAGTAGGTTTATGATTGGGATTAGAGGAGCATAGGGAGAAGGGTTGAAGGAGCGATCCAAACCCTTTGCATTTAGTTGGTTTCTAGTCATACTAGACTTTGAGGATCATATCTTCACAATCAATGAGCAAAGAGATTTCATCAGGTAAGGCTGAATCTTTAGAAACTTGAAAACAAACTCTAGTGAACGTAAGACGGGTTCTATTAACAATAAGGGAATCAACGGACAAGGGAATTCCAATGTAACTTGCATTTTTTAAGATACTTGAAGGAGTCCATAAGGCCAAAGGGAGGTCAATAATTTTTATCCAAAGAAGGATATAGGAATATTCATTCCTTTCAAGTTTGAATTTTGGTGATCATTTCTGAAAAATAAAAGGTTTACCTAGCAGAAACCAAGGGCCACCCGACCAGACCATGTCGTTGTTCTCAATTGCAGAGAATTTCAGCAAGAAAAAATCATATGTTAAAGAGAGTAAAGTAAGCTCGCCTTTTAAAGTCCATACCTTCTTCATGGCTACCAAAAGCCTTTCATAGTAAGACCTTTGACCAATCGAGTATCCCACAAGGGACAATGACCAAAGGGCCGCTCCTTCAGATAAGTCTTAAACTAGAAAAGCTAGCTTTTGATTGGGAGGAACAAAACTCACATGAAAACCGTTAGGTTTCAGGGAAGAAGAGATTATGTTGTTGGTGTAGGAAGTGGTTGGGGGGATTGGAGGCGGACCCAAAATAGAAGAGTTAGGAAGTGGAGGGAAGTTATTTGGATTTAGGGCCATGGGGTAAGGGAGAGGAAGGACCTCTCCCTAATGCCGAGGAGAGGATAGAAGCCCTAGAAAATTGTTGAAGTAGAGATGGATGAAAACCCTAGCCACCAGAGCATGCTCGGTTGAAGTTTTTGACTCCTCTAAAGTTCTTAAATATGGCCGAATGTGCTAAGTGCAAAATAAATTCGAGAATTTTGAATAATTTTTTTATTAAAATATGCAACTCTGGAAATTTTCTCCGAAAAATCTTAACTCATGCATACTAATAAAAATAAAAAAAATAATATTATCATAATAAAACACGAAAAATAATTGCACCAAAATAATAAGGATTGGACCGATTTGGGTGTCGATGGATTCATCTCAGTGGGATTTAAATTTGATTGTCTCATATTTAATTTTGAAAGTTGCTAACTAAAATATACATTGGGATTCGTGCTCGATCAAAGCGATTTTTGATGACGTATAAAAAAACAAAATAAAATAAGATAAAAGTTGAGAAGATCAGCTCAAAGCACCACGTAAAGAAATTACAATATTGATATTTCACCGAGCCATTAATGTTAATACATTACCATATCTTTTATAATTCATAAATCAAAATATAAAGCTCAAATGTCATCAAATGGAAGCATAAATTGCGAAGACAAAGTTAGTCGTTTTCCCCTTATTTTGGTGGATTCAAAGTCGCTTTCGAGCAGAACTCCAAGGGGGCAAACTGATAACTTCATGGGTGAATCTTCTGTTATTGGGCGTGTAAGATTGGATTATGGCTTACGCGTTAGCAAAAGCGTAATTAGATGAGCAAGCTCACATGCCACAAATGAGCCGCGACATGATCCACATGGAAAAACATGGAAGTTTTGTTAAGGACACAGAGCGTAGGGCCCATCACCACATGGTCTAATTCCCTATTTTCCGAAGCCGAGCTCTGATCCATTTTCTTTTGGAAGGTGAGCCATCAAATGCGGGCAGATTCTCAAGCCCCATAACATGGAGCTTTTATTCTGTACGGAGACTGGACGGGAGAACCATCCGGTTAAGCACTGGGTACCCAGCGGTACTGAGTGCGGATACCCACCAATGAGGTGACATGACGTATTTTTATTGGTCTTTGGACGCCCTCCGCGCAGAATAATTCTTCCCATAAATGGGGCGGCTGCGGCTTTGTTAGAACACTATAGAGAAGATTAGAATGGCCCCTATGCGTTTTTCCTTTTTGCTATTTCAATCTGTAATTGCTCAAGGTTTTTATTATTGTATGATAATCTGTTGACTGCGCTTCTTGGGCCAGCTTGGACGATAACTATAGTTGAGCACTGATGACTATTTTGAGATTTGGGGTTATAATGCACATTTGGCTTTGGCTTCTTTCATTTTTTTTTTTTTTTATATAATGTAATATTTTTACTTGCTTTGTCTTATCTTTCTGTAAGTTTTTATAATTGTGAATATTATAACACTTATGTAATTAAAATTTATGAATGAATATACTAAATGTGATCCACAATATCTCCTAAAAATAAGAACGGCCCCTCCGCATGCTTTATTTCAGGTTAATTTTTGTAGATTTTCAAATTTAACTAGTGTTGATTCTATGGCTTCATTTGGGACATCTTTCATACTAATTTTTAAAGCAGTTTTTTAGTACAAAAATTTTAATTTTTGTACTAAAAAACTGCTTTAAGAAGCAGTAGGAAAGCCGTCCCAAACAAAGCATGAGGCTTCACTGGGGACTGCATCCATATTATTTTCAAAAATAGCTTTAAAAGCCGCTTTATAATTTTTTGAACTAGAAAGTAATAGGAGTGCTGTCCTAAACAAAGGCTAAGACAGCCCATAAGATCAAGAAAATATCAAGAAAGATGTTAAATAGAAAATGATCAAATCTCGGGTGGAAAAGAGGAAAAAAAAGGTCTATGGATGAGAATATCATAAATATTTTAAATCCCATGTACATTTAGTGGAAGAGAAGAGAAACAAAAAAAAAGAAGAGAATTAATATGTACACCATTATTGTAAGGCACCTATTAAGATTCAGATCACGAAGCCAATGTAAGTGTATCTTATAATGAATTATGTAATGCTTTTAATGATTTATATTTGGAATTTGAAAATATGACAGAGATTGGTTTTTCTTGTAAGAATGACTAAGGTTCTTTTAAGAAACAAGCTAAGGATTTGAGAAAATAAAAAGATTTATATTTTTTTGCAATGAAAAAAAAAATCACACGTTCAGTTTTTATCTTTGTAAAAAATGCTGATAGTTTTAGCAATTTTGACGATTTTAGAATTAAAAGTAGGAACTTGGAAGATGTAAATGCAAGCGTAAATGATTTATTGTCTAAATAAAGGTTTTAAAATTGGACTAAATATCAAATAATATTTGTAATGAAATTTATAGATGTAAAATAAATTTGGAACAAAATCTATAGATGTAAAATATATCTAAACATATAACATAAATTAATAACAATTTGTAAAAAAATTTATAAATTTATATGTGGATTAAATTTACATTAAATGTGAATTAAATTTAGAAATTAAATTTGTTTAAATTTAAAATTATAGAAACAAATATTTTTATTTTTCTAACAAATTTATATTATTGTATGATTATTATACCATTATTATTTTATTTAATTAATTAAAATTTAAATATTTTTAATATTTATTATATCATCCCATTCAACCTTGGTTGAACCCTTGAACATTGAACATCTCCTTCTTCTGATTCAATCTCCAACTCATTTTCACAACCTTGGTCTAAATGTTATTTATTCTAAGATTGCATCTTCAGGATTTGAAAGTACTATTTTTAGAGAAAGACTGAATGATATTTATATTATTTCCACTGGTTTATCTTGTTTAAATTTGTATATATATTTTTCTAACATTCATTGTAATTCGTCCTCGCATTTTATGCAAAATAGAAGTAAAATTGACAAGTATTCCACCCTTGTTTTTTCAATCATAACATGTACATTATGAAACAGATGATGTCATTGGATATTTGTGTTCCTTTATGAAATCATTATTAACTAGTAGGTCACAATCATATTTATTGATCCCTATTGGCATTAGTTTTTGTTTATTACATAAACAAATCCCCCACTCCCCCACTCTCCCTCTCCTTTTGGTTATTGTGCTAGTGCTTGGCTTGGATACCAAATTCTTGAAAGTAGGTGTGAAGCAGTAAGCTTGTCATCATGGATGACAAGTGAAGATAAGTTAAAGGGTGCTTAGTAGATAATTCAAAAGATACACCACATGATGTTATGGCGTTAGAAAGATGTGTGAGATTAGGAAGGACAAAAAATATTTGAATCAAACCATAAAATAGTTGTTGGCCTTTATACTCTAGCACGAGAATTAATAGAAGGCGGGCTAAGTCGTGCATACCTCTTTTCTTTTTGGAGTGAAACCTATAGAGTAGAGATCATACTACCATGGAAGGTATAAGATGGCCCTCAAGACAATAATTTGTGTGACAACAAGAAGAGTTTTCTCTTACCTACATGTACAATATTTGGTAAGGTTCAAATTTATTATGAGAGATCCCCATTGATAATTACATCTTGAGTATAGAGCTAAAGAAATACTTTCAATTAAGATGAGCAATCATATTTTTGGATTCATTATATATTAGCTTTAATTAGTATGGTTATCTGTTAGCTTTAATTATTGGGTAAAAAATAAAGGGAATGAAATAAAGTAATAATATGAAACGTGAGGCTCATAGTTCATGATGAGAAGAATGCCTAATGAGAGGAAAACTACTTATCATTGACTTTAGGAGATGCCAAATGGAATTATCATAAGAAATGATGCTATGTTGGGCTTACATTTCCTTGAAAATCTAAGGCGAGAACCATCTAAAAATTATAAAAGAGACCTAGGTAAATGGATTTGAAGCCTTTTGGTAAATGCAAATGGATTTGAAGCCATGATGTTGTAACTACAAAGGGTAAACTGGCCGATAGAGAATGATGCACATGTTGGTTCACTATGTAATGTTAGAAATAAATGTCATGCTTCTAATTTTATATATTGATAAGAATTAAACTGTGTTGTATGATATGATTTGATTGACACTCATATATAGATATTATAGTTGAGGTTTAGTGATACATATCCAAAACTTGAAAAAATCATATTTCCAAACCATAAGTGGACAAATGCTAATTAATTTTGTTTTTAATTTATAAATGATGGCCTAAGGCCCCACATTTGTTTAATAGAAATTAGGGTTACACAATTTTGATCTCGGATATCATCCCTATGAGAATAACATGTGTATGTCTAAATGTGTGGATATGCACACAAAAGATTGTAATAAAATAAATATTATAAGGATATAAATACATTTATGAAAGAAGTAAAGGGGAAAAGAGCTCAATATTAAAAAGTAAAGTATTTCATTCAATGAACCTCACACACTTAGTCTTCCATCCAACTATTATATATAAGAACAAGAATGTATAATGATTTCCTATATTATTATAAGGAATGGTCTACTACATTGACTACATAAGATTACATGTGATTTAAAGTAAAAAAAAAAAAATATATCCATAAAATTTCACTAAAGGATAGCAATATTATAGTATATGTTTTAGGAAGAGATTATATGGAAGGGTGGTGGCATACAAAGGATATAGAGTAGCTAACTTGGTTTAAAATGTATGTAAGTCAATAGATTGAACTAGAATACTCTTTTTTAAAAAGTAAATGGGTATGTATGGTACTAGGTAACCAGATCGAATCACTAAGAGCTAGTAACGTATGGATTTTTTTATGAATTTAAAGAATTTTCAATTTTGATTCAATGAGCATCAAGTATGAGTAAATTCATTGAGTGGAGATTTGATGGCTATGGAAAAATAAGTTTTGTATATAAATATAGATTGTTTTCAATTTGGAGTTGGCAAATTTATGTCAACATGGATAACTACCATTTGGTGCAAGCATTGGTTGACATTCAATTATATATTATTATTATTATTATTATTATTATTATTATTATTAAGGCAAGCTATTGGGCATGTATGTGAATGCAATAATATTGAGTCCCCCATCTCACAATAAAACTAAGAATTATGTGTAATGAAGATGATATGTTGTCCCAATAAAGGACATAGAAATAAGAGCTTATTAAGATGATAGGAATATGTTACTAAAATTGGTTACTCCCATTAGCAAAAAAGCTAATGGATATGGAAGTCTAATGTGCCAATAAAATTGTCAATGACCTAGTCTAGATTGATGTGGTTAAAGTTGAAGAAGTACTTATAAGTGTGGACCCTTGGACTTGGTGACATGAAAAAAAACTAGGTATATGTTTGGGTAAGATTTTTCTAATAAATGATGTACAAATACTAACGTAAAAAATATTAGGTGATATTATTTATACAAAATAGTTTGGTCAGCCAAAGGGGATGTCCAATTCTCCTTAATATATCACGGAGAATGAGCATAAAGAAGGGTTATTGGGTAAAGATACCCAATGATTGAAAAAAAGTATATTATAACACATATAAGAGAAAAGTGAAAAGGTTTTCTTGGCATGACACTCTCATAAAGTTGTAATCGTAAGGAGAAGATTCTTCAAATGATATCTCTATAGTAATTGAGTGCAAGTGAGAGAGTTTGGGCGGCATTAGGTTCCTAGATCCATCATCATGAAGTGGTCGAGAGTTTAAAGGTTAAAATCCTTAATATTATTATATCTTTAAACTCTATGGGAACATGATTGCTAGGAGCCTAGCTTCCAGTGTGCTGACCGATAGGAACCAAAGATAACGACTTAACATCCATCAACATGCCAGAAAAGAATGTGTGTACATAGGCAGAATAAAGTCAAGAATAAGCCTTATCTATTATATTTCCTAATGGGGAAGATAATATAAAAAAAACTTATTCTAATTTTCTTTAAGCATGACATAGGAAAAATTAGAGAGAGATAAAAGTTGGAAATTTTATCTTGTGAAAGGAAAGATATCATATGATCACATAAGGTTAGAAAGAAAAAACAACTTAATTTAAGTTAAGCTTGAAGGCATTACCGCCTCATACTAGAAAATGAGAGAGATAACTAATAGGCTTGATTTTTTGCTTCAAAAAATGTGAACAATACTTCAAAATAAACCTTAGTCATAAAAGCATGGTTGCACATTCTTTTGCTAGGATTCCTAGCCCTCTTCTATAGTTCTCAATCTTAGAAAATGTTGAATAGAATGAGAACATAGAATGAGCATAGGATTCTTAGGACAAGAAGTAATCATAGTAAGAACCCTTCAATCTAAATGTTTGCCTCTCAATAAGGTTAACCTATTTTATACTCAACCTTGATTAGTCTCAATCAATAAAACAAATGGTAGGAGTATTCAATTTTCATCTCATTTGATCAAATTACTTATTAGTGCGATGTAACCAATTTTAAGAATTTTTTTAATAGGTTTTTTTAATCAATTACACTCATGTTCAAATCATTATTAGACATCCCAATATAATGCTAGACCTCATATGAACATTTGTTAATATTCAAACAAATGATTTTATTACCTATCCATATCTCAACTAGTAGGTTTAAACCTTAAACTCACAGTGGCATAATCATAATTTGCCATTATAATAGTCTAGAGCCCATTGAATCCTAGACTAATCTTATAAGATCTTATTAAGGAAATATAGGCTTAAAGTTTGAAATTAAAGAATTACTAGAAACTTCATAATGCAAAGTTATCTTTTGTGTGTTATAAGAAGACCTTTTAATGTGACTGAAAAGTAAAACTATTCATTTTCCTTTATAGGACCAATCTTATTAATTCGACAAAATTGGCCAAGTAAAATACTTCCATTTTCTTGGGATAATTACATTAGATAAATCAATGATAGCTTAGCAATAATGATCCTATTTGACCCCTTAAGGCCAATTTTTTTATTTGAATAATTAAACCAAAGTTTTTCAACTAACACATTTAAATCATTTTAGTTGAATCATAATATGTGGATTATGTTTAGTTAACACATATGCCTTAATTTGACCGAAATATGATATATGAGCTAAACTAATTAATTTCATTACAATCAATAATACCAAATGATTTGAATGAAATCCCTATAAATAATTTAACTTTAGTTATGTTCGACCCCATGAGCTTGGAGAGAAAACTAGGGTTCTATTGATAACAAAAGTTATTGGTTTTGATAATTTAGAAAACTAAGGTTTTAATGAAAACACAATTTATTGGTTTTGATAACTAATATAATTTATTTTTGTGTGCATGTCTCTTTTCAATTAACATTAAATTTTATATAAATGAGAATGAAGATAATATGATAGTTGAACATATGTTGGAAGACAATCATAAAATCATAATCAATTAAAGGCCAAGAAATAGTGTCATCAAAGAAGACTACCATAATAAAATAAATTATAATTTTTTTTATTGAGTACTGTATTTTTTTTTCTGATTTACTAAATAACGAAGCACACACACATGAGGGTAAAAATGATAAAATTGAAAATTAATATATTGTACTATTCAAATTGCTTCATACCATACGATTTATATAGCATAAGGGAAAATTTTTAAAAATTAATCAAAAATATATAATTAATAAAAACTAATCAAACTGTGTGATTATGATTGAATCATATAATCAATTATATGTAAATTAAGCCCACCCTTCATCTATTATTTTCATAAATATCTAAATTCAAATTTGAATTAATCTTATTGTACATTTCATCTTGCAATGTATGATTATCTATTGTTGAACCCCATTTTGTTCGATGGATAATAACCACATTTTGTTCGATGGATAATAACCACATTTTGTTCGATGGATAATACTGAGTGGTACTTCATACTACCTGTGGATAGAAGGCCAATGGAAAAAATGTAATGAAGCATGTGATAGATGAATCTGAGGGAAGTAAGAATTTAGACTAAAAGTTTATTATCAAAGCTAGATAGACATGTATTGCTAAAGCGAGAGCTTGGCTCTATAGATTTAAGAAAAAGAGGAAAGTGATATAATCTATTGTGGGTCGGTCAAATACTTTCTAGCATAATAACTCTCTTATTATTTGTGTTTTTTTTTTTTTGGAAGAAAGATTTATTTCTTGCAAGGAAAGAAAAATCCCTTCAAAAAAGATTATTTCTTCTCCTTGTTCACCAGATAAAAATTTTAAGTCTTCCCCCCTCCTCCCCCATTTGTAGGGTTTGGAAGGATGTAGAAGTTAAGTTTTGGAATGTGAGGGTCATGCCATAATTACTTTGTAGAGAGTTGATCGTCGATGCTGAGTGGAATGGCGGTTAAGAAGGGCGAATTGGATAAGGTCAAATGGTGATTTGGAATCACCCCATTGTTATGAGGAGGGGAAAATAACATCTGGATGCAATTTTTGAGTTGGTGTGTGGGAGGTGTTTTGAGAGGAGATGCTTGTTGTTTGCTTGTTGGATATGTCTTGAATGGGAGGCTTAATTCTGGCTTAGATGGATAAATAATATATGGCTTAGAGATGAACTTTTGAGATCACCCCACCTAATGGGGGATAACTATTTGGAGGATGTGGCCTATGTTAATCCACTATGCTACAATGTTAAGATCCATCCAGATCATGAGTGAGTCCCTTGAATGAACCATTATGAGAGAGGAGTGGATCCCTCTTTCGCTCAACCTGAATGTTCCTGACAAGATAGCTGTGAAAGGATACATGCATAAGTACTCATGGGTGTATAATCTATAATATTTACATATTTAGTACCCAAGATTTAGAATTGTAATAAAGAAATAAATCAATAATATTTTGTGTTTATGATATAAATTATATACGCCAACAAAATATAGAGTATGTTGGTATAAATTTTAATTATGTAGATTGAATATATAAAAATATGTATAACATATATTATATAGCCAAATGAAATAAAGAATGGATTATAGGTTTCCAGCTATATGAACTAATTAGACTATATGAATTATGGATCAACTTGTATAATAGAGCAAATTTTTTTATTAATCACCCTTTGTTTGCATATTATTTTGCATTGACCTTAGAATTACTTAACCTTTAAGAAACCCTAAATAATTTTAAAAGTTTTTAGAGCATGTAGGAGTTCTACAGAGCCTTTAGAGATTCTTTCACATGTTTGCAAAAGGCTTTGAAGAGGATTGGGATAAGATAAATTTAGGAAGAATGTGTTTTGATTTTTCAGAGTATTCTTTCACACTTGGCTATTTCTCTAAATCATATTCATCTAGGTTGTAGCCAATTATCTTGAAATAAATATTTGAAGTTTTATTGTAAAGGACATGAAGATCTCAAAGAAGACTTGTTTACCTTATGGATCTAGCCAAGGAGGCTAATGTTTGAAGGCTTTTGTCAAGGAGAAGAGTGCTGTAAGGGTTTCTCCATTATCCTATGAAGAAGAAAGGATTCTTCGTTTTATTGGGAGTAGAAGGAGAGAGTATTAATGAAAATCCCAAGAAGAGGACTTGAGGAGTGGATGTAATCCAAATTAGTCGAACCATTATAAAAATGTGTACCTTTTTTTACTTCTAATTTTTCTTTATTTTTTTCTTGCGTTTTATTGTAATATGCTAAGTAGTGATATTTTTGTTGGATTTCAAATTAAAAAATTTAAATTATGATAATTTAATTTTCTTTGTAGCCTTATCAGAAAATCTATCATGTTGGAGCATTATATATATATTAGTACAAGTAGGGCCCCAAATGAGCCAATTATTTGGCAAGCTACTTGTGGCATGGCTCAATTATAGCTCATTAATAATCGTTTAATTAGGTAATCAAATGAGCTTAAGCATTTTTTTAAATACTCAATATTTAAAAAAATAAGCTTGAATAGCTATTTGTTCAACTCACATATTTTCATGAACATTATCATTTAATCCTTGTCAACAAGCTTGACAAAAAGATTGTTCAATTTAGAGCTCATAAACGAGCTCGTTAAGAAACTCAACTCATATTTGATATGGAGCTCGATTAAGTCTTGTTAAGAAGATGATGAACAAAATAATATAAATAATTTATGTTTATTATAATTTAATAATATAGACATCATTGATTAATAATTTTAATAGTTATTTAAATATTATAACAATATTAGGTTAGTAAATATCATTTTCACCCCTACAAGCTCGATAGAGATCTAAGGATGTAAATGCTTTGAATCACATTAACATAAACAACTTTATTAGAAAAGATATGCAATTTACACTCATCAATCAAAAACACTTTAATTGAATTTTGTATCAAATATTTTTACTTTTTTATTCAAAGATGGAATCTCAAAAAAAAATTATTTTTATTTTAGTATGATAATTGTTATAATTATAGTAAGCAATAGAAGTTTGTTGTAAGTAAGAATACTTCATCGTGGGTTCGACACTTTACTCTATCACTTTATTACTTCATTGGACATGTATACTTGCATATATGAAGTGGTTTTTGTTACTTTTATATCAAAAAATACCTAAACATTGTTTAGAGGTGATACAACCCTAAATTTTTATACAAATAAAAAGTTTACCCTAGAGCCGCCATCAACTATTTAGATCGAACTATGCTATGGGAATGATATTTTTAGTAATTATGAAAAATTAAGTCATATTGATTACAAAAAATTTCAAAATTTTAATTTTAATTTTTTTTTTACAAAATGATAACAGCAGGATAGAATGATTAGTTTTATTCAAAATTACATAACCAATATATGCTTCTTTCATTAAATATTACATTCAAATTTTAGTTAAAGATACTACACAATATAGATTTTAGTGTACAATTATCTAAAAAATTAGTGCAAATCAATGAGCATATAAAAAAATCAAATATGGAATAATTTTGTATTGTATGATACCAATTGTATAAGCCGATCAAATAGATAAAGTTTTTCCAAGAAATTGTTAAATGTACTAATCATATTATATGATATCAATCATACGGTACAAATAAATAAAGAATTTTTTTTAAGAATGTGCAAATTATATTAGTAATACTTTATTATCAGTTAATTATATTGTGCAATCCAACCTATTTTTTTAATAAGTATCCTTTTTAGAGTTTCAAGTCAAATTACCCTATAAGTATTATTTCCAAGAAACCCTAAAATGATTTTTATAAGATTTTTGAGGAAAAGACTGCTAAAAACATAGAGATTATTTGTAAGGAAACATTCTTTTGTAATCTCTTTTCTTTTAAGATTTTTTAGTTTGGTAGAGAGAGATACATAAGAGAGTTTACACTATTGGTTATTTCCAAAAATCATATTTTTAAGCCATATAATTTGAAAGTCTAAAGCTATATAAAAAGTTTTTTTATGTTTCGATTTTAAAAAACATTTGATATTATAGATTTTATTGTGTACTATGGAATCTAGCCAATGGGCTTGTTTAGCCATGCCTTTCGAGAGTGAAAAGAAGTGTAAGGGTTGTTAGCTAACTATTATTAAGAAGACACCAATATCAAATATAGTTTCCCTTTTTAGACCTCTCATCGTTCTCCCTGCACTACTGCATCTTCACAATTCATCTCCAACAAATTCTAACACACACTGACTATATTTAAACTTAGTTTACATATATATAGCCAACCCTGTACACAATACATGTTTATGAAATATATTATAATATTTACATGTATTTTTTCATTGTATCAGAGCTAAAGGCATAACAGTTGCTGTTATCTCTCATATCAAGGTTGACTTCAGCACAACCTCCTTCCAACCTCCGGCTTCTCACACTTCCCCCTCCCAAGAAGATTTCAGCATCCCATCCTCTCTAAAACTTCTTATCTCAAATATCCAAACCTAGCCTCACCATTAATGGATTTGAAGGCTTCTTGGCCATCTCCAAGGTTTATCCCTCTAAATTTTCACCATCCTCTGCTGGTGATCTCATTGTGAATCCTAAATATACCTCAAGGCAGCTTCTGAAAAAAAACCTATCTTTATCCTTTTCTCCACCATTACAGCTTCCATTATTTCATATGTTCTCACCCTTCAAATAACCCACAACATCTGTTCTGCACTAGAAAAATGCCTTTAACCATCGAATTGCTCTCAAGTGATTCAACTCAAGAACAAGCTGCACAATATTTATATGAATGATCTAAATATAACTTAGTATCTCTCTTGTATCAAAGCTCTTGTTGATAAAATTACAGTGGCTAGCACACACCTTGATGCCAAAGACATCATTCTCTACCCCCCAATGGCCTACCTTCCTTCTATCAAGCCTTTAAGATAGCCATTCGCACCACTCTTACTCATATAAGCCTTGATGACCTCTACTCCCTTCATCGCAGTGAAGAAATCCACCTCCAAAAAAAAAAAAAACACTCCAAACTTCCCTCCACTGCTATCGAACAATTTTCTCTAGCCTCCCATGGTACCTACTCCCATAATTGACAAGGATTTCATGGGGTCACATCACATCTTCAATACATAACCATTATATTCTTCTTTGATTAAATATTGCATTCAAATTTTAGCTGATGATATTATACATCATAGTTTTTAGTGTACAATTATCTAAAACATTATTGCAAATGAATGAGCATATAAGAAAAAAATCAAATATGGTGTGATTTCGCATTGTATGATACCAATTATATAAGCCGATCAAATAGATACAGTTTTTCCTATAAATTGTTAAATTTACTAATCATATTATACGATATCAATCATATAATACAAATAAATAAAGAACATTTTTTTTTAAGAATGTGCTAATTATATTAATAGTACTTTATTATCAATTAATTATATTGTGGAATCCAACAAATTTGTTTAATAACTATCCTTTTTAGAGTTTCAAGTCAAATTACCCTATAAGTATTTTTTTCAAGAAACCCTAAAATGATTTTTCTAAGATTCTTGAGGAAAAGAGTGCTAAAAAATAAGATTATTAGTAAGGGAGCCTTCTTTTGTAATATCTTTTCTTTTAAGATTTTTTAATTTTGTAGGGAGAGATACATAAGAGAGTTTATACTGTCAGTTATTTTGCAAAATCATATTATTAAGCCATCTGATTTGAAAGTCTAGAGCTATATAAAAAGATATTGTTATATTTCAATTTTAAAAAAAAAAAATTTTGATATTACAGATTTTTATTGTGTATTATGGAATCTAGCCAATGGACTAGTATAGCCATGCCTTTCGAGAGGGAAAAGACTTATAAGGGTTGTTAGCTACCTATTTTTAAGCAGACACCAATATCAAATATAGTTTCCCTTTTCAAACCTCTCATCCTACTCTCTGCACTACTGCATCTTCACCGTTCATCTCTAACATATTCTAACACACATTGACTCTATTTAAACTTAGTTTACATATATATAGCCTACTCTATTAACGATACATCTGTATGAAATATATTTTACTATTTACACGTATTTTCTCATGGTACTAGAGCTAAAGGCTGAATAATTACTCTTATATCTCTTATCAAGGGTAACTTCAGCACCACCTCCTTCCAAACTCCGACTTCTCACTTTTCCCCCTCCCAAGAAGATTTCAGCATCCCATCTTCTCTAAAATTTCTTATCTCAAATCTCCAAACCTAGCATCACCACTAATGGTTTTGAAGGCTTCCTAGCCGACTCCCAGGCTTATCCCTCTAAATTTTCCCCATCCCATGCTGGTGATCTCATTGTGCATCTTGAATATATCTCAAGGTAGCTTCTGGACAAAAACCTAGTTTTCTCCCTTTTCTCCACCATTACAACCTCCATTCTTCCATATGTTCCCACCCTTCAAACAACCCACAACATCTGTTCCGCACTAGAAAAATGCCTTTAACCATCGAATCACTCTCAGGTGATTGAGCTAAAGAATAAGTTGCATAATATTCATATGAATGATCTGAATACGACTCAATATCTCTCCTGTATCAAAGCTCTTGTGAATAAAATTGCAGTGACTAGCACACACCTTGATGTCTAAGAAGTCATTCTCTACACCCCCAATAGGCTATCTTCCTTTTATCAAGCCTTTAAGAAAGCCAATCATACCACTCTTACTCATATAATCCTTGATGACCTCTACTCCCTTCATCAAAATGATGAAATCCACCTCCCAAAAAAAAAAAAACACTCCAAAATTTCCTCCCCTACTACCAAACAATTCACTCTATTCTCCCATGTTACCTACTCTTGTAATCGACGAGGATTTCGTGGTCACATCACCTCTTTACACAGCTCGCATCATATTACTCCCCTTATAACCTATCAAATATGTGGGAAGTTTGTTCATTCAGACCTCAATAGTTGGCATCACTTAATATAAAATATCAATCTGACAACCCTACAGATCATAATAGCTATGAGACTCTGACATGACTGTTTACTCACCAATAATAACAACCTGCATCAAACTGGTACCTATACTCTATAGCCTTTTCCCATCTCACGACAAATCTTAATCACACCCAACAACCTTTACCCAGCTAGAAGTGACTTTGTCTCCACCACTAGTGGCTCTTCTCTTCCCATTCACCATAGCAGTAATCAGTTGCTCCATCTTAACTTTCTAAACGTAAGTTTCTTCTCAAATAAATTCTTCATGTTCCATCTCTCACTAATAATCAACTTTTTATTCATATAATTATCACTAATAGTCATAGTTCAATTTATTTTGATGCTTCTAGCTTCACCATTAAGGATACATTGACTAATCAAGTTCTTCTCCGAGGTCAAAGTAGACACAGCCTCTATCCCCTATCTCCTAGCAACAGACATTACTATATTGCTCTATCAGCTTGGCTCAGTTCATCTTCCATCTAGCACACTAGAATTGGTCATCCTCACAACATATATTACAAACCATAGTAAAATTATATCCAACTTTATTTATCTCGTCTAGTAACTTACCCTGCTCCTCTTGTAATGTGGTGAAAAGTCACAAGATATATTTCCCCATAGTTGATGTTGTAGCAGCAAACCTTTAGAATTCATCAACTCAGATGTATGGGGACCAGCTCCATTCATGTCCCTTAATGTTATAAATACTATGTTTTGTTCATTGATGATTTATCTAGGTTTTTTTGGCTTTTTCCTATGCACCTATAGCTAAAACCAACTTAAAATTCCAATAATTTACTCTCACGAAAAAAAAAATCATTTAACATAAAAATTTAAACATTCAGAGCTGACTGTTGTGGTGAATACCATGTGCATTCCTTTCAATAATTTCTCCTTTCGCATGGCATTACTCACCAAGTTAGTTGTCCATACATTGCTAAACTAAATGAAATTTCTAAGCACAACCATCAGCATCTACTCGATACTACCCACATTTTACTTCACAGTGTTGACCTCACTATATGCTTCTGGGCTGAGCCACTCCTTACTGCCAACTTTCTCATTAATTATTTACCAACCAAAGATCTACACCTTCAAATTCCCTACCAACTCCTACATCAAAAATCCCTTTTTATGTTCACCTTAAAGCTTTTGGATGTCTTTGCTTTCCTTGGCTCACTCCCCTCACTCCAGACAAACTCCTTCCCTATTCCACAGAATGCCTCTTTCTCGGTTACTCTTCCTCTCACAAGGGTTATAAGCGCTACAACTTTAAACTGGCCACATCTACATTTCTTGTCTCATTGTGTTCCATGGAAATTTCTTTCCATACCCTGCTATGTCACCACCTCCATCCCTAAACATCATTACCACTTTCATCTCTCCCCTCACTCTTATACCTCTCAGAATCATACAATTTTATCCACCAGCATGAATAATAACTCTCCCTCCCCCTCCCCCACCATCACACATCATACAATAACCATTCCCCCCCCCCACATATTTTATCCTCTTAGTCTATGCTGCTCTATTCTTTATCACCACCTCCCTCTAACTAACTCTCATCATATACTCACAAGGTTAAAAATTGGCCATCTCAAACCATCTTTCAAATTTCACTCTCTTACCACACAAACCCTCCTCCACCCCCATTGCCTTACACTAAGCTATTAAAATCCCAAACTGCCACCGAGCAATATTTGGGGAATTTATGGCCTTTGCAACAACAAGGCACATTGGACTTTGGTTCCCCACTTGAACATCAAAAATACACTGGGTTGTCATGAGATTATAAAACCAAGTTTCATGCTAAAGAACAGTCGCCCCATGCAAAGACAACTCATCTCTTAGACGTTCAATCAGGAATATGGGAATTGACTACATTAAAAAATTCAGACCTGGGGAAAAGATGCAATAATTCAGGGTGCTTCTTACTATTGCCCGTTATTCACAAATGTTCCATCCTTAAACTCTACATCTCCAACGTCATTCCTCATGTCCATCTTCTTGAAGATGTTTTACATGAAACAACCACGGTGTTCATTGACTACTCAACATCCCAATTCTTCTTTTGCAAGCTTCACAAAGCCATTTATGGCTAAAGTAAGCTCCACGCAGTCGTTTACCACATTTACCAACTATCTTATGAACTTTAGCTTTAAGTTTAGCAATATTGATCCCTCGCTGCTTATATATTCCACCTGCAACATTCAACTCTACTTGCTACTCTACATTGATGATTGTACCTACTCATTAGAAACCACCCCTCAACCTTCTTTACTCTTATATCCACCCTAAAAGAAGTTTTCTCTTCAACATACTCAAACCTCTCTTATTCTTTCTAGGTATACAAAGTCGCCATTTCTTACAGCTACTTTCCCACTCAATCCAAATACACCTCAGACTTTACTTCAAACATCTGATCTTTGCACCTGTAAACTAACTCTCTATCCCATGTCCTTAAATAGGTCAAAACAATGGTGTTGATTCAAACTTCCCTAATCCAATTCTCTACCAAAAAATTATAAGTTCTCTTTAGTATTTAACCATTACTCTTCCCACATAGCCCATGCCACCAATCAGCTTTGCCAGCACATGCATCATCCATTAAAACCTACACTATCACAGCTCAAAAGACTACTCCATTACATTTCAGAGCTCGCTTCACTAATTGGCTTCTAATCAAGAAAGGAAACCTTCAACTTTGCATGGTTATTTTAACCAGACTGGGTGGCTCGATATTAATTATCAAATCCACCATAGGCTTTTGCTCTTTCTTAGGCTATACTCGTTGTTGATATTATCTAACCTCAATGACCTATTTTTAGAGATTTTTGATGATAACAAACATATGCTGAATGCTTCTAATTTGGCTCTGCTAAGTATTTTGTGGTGTAATGATTCATTATAATTACTTATGGGATTTACATTGCACAACTCAAGTTTATCAAATGTTGAGATAAAGATGGACCAAGATGACAACTTGAAGGATTTTACATTATCGTAAGAGTATGTTAGTGATTCACTAATATTACTTGCTTATAATTTCTTCCACAATACATATTTTTATTATTTATATTATTTTTTGATATAGAAATATATAAAATTTTTATAAATAAATTTCTAACCTTCATTTTTTACTTAATTATTATCAATATGAATATTTATCTAATTAGGAAAATTAAGGGTAATAAGCTTATATATTAAATGACTTGTTTTCAATCCATCATTAATGTATGATTATATAGTATATATTATATATATATATATAAATATATATATTATATATATATCAATATATATATATAATATATATATATATATATATATATATATATATATATATATATTATATATATATATATATATATATATATATATATATATATTCAATATATCCTTAAATATTTAAAAATGTGCATGGGTTTTTATTTTAATAAATATGATATTATTTTGCCTGAAACATGGTCTAATTTTTATTTTATTAGATTATTTTGGATTTTGTATATATAAAATGATAGGTTATATAGCTCATTTGGATTTCATTTCAATTTATAATGAATTTCCAAACATTATCTGATTTAAATAGAATATGCTGCTAGCCATTTTAGTTCTATTTTGGATGTATATGAAGACTTATTGACCTTCCCATGTGGCTAGCCATTTTATAGCCGTTTGATTCTCATATATATTTAATATAAATGAATTATTAATGAAAGATAATATTATTAGTTGAAAGAAAACATATTAGAATAACATTTTTATTCAAATGTGTCTTTACTTACCCTTTCTGTTTAAATACTTCTCTTCTTCCTCATGTAAGAGCTGCTCAAACAAGAAAATCTCCAGCAATTCTTCCATTCTTCCTTTCCTCTTTACATGCTAAATCTTGAGAGGACAAGCCTTGATTTTATTCCAAGAGTTCTTTTCATTTTGTGAGATTGAAATCGTTGTTGGAAAGCATAAACACACAAAACCGAGTAACATCTCTTGAGTTCTTGAGTTTGTTTTCCATCTCTAAATCTTTACTTGCTGTTCTTTTAGCTTTCATCATATATTTCTTTCTTGAAAATATTTATTTTATGATGAAATACTTGTTGGAAATTTTATATTAAAGCTTTATTTATCACATTTTTTAAATCCATAAAGTTTGGCAAAGCAAGTATTTTACTTCTTTAAGGTGGCATAGATTTACATCTATAATATAATTCATTTTACTTTATTTGAAGAGTTAAAATTTAAATCAGAAAGAATAGATTTTTATTTAAAATATTATTCTTATTTTAAATAAAATATAAATCTATCTTAAAGTGAGCAAATTTTACTATTTCATTTGCAAGTAGCGAGGTGATTAAAATTAATTTATAAGATCACCTCAAATATTATGGATATTTTATGGCAAGATAATTTGGGAATGTATTATTTACATCAAATTGTATTTTTCATTTTCTTGATCTAAGCCATTTGGCTTAGTGTAATTTTAATTGTAATTAGATTGGGTTGTACTCGCCCGTGTAGGAGAGTACTTAGGTTGTAAAGAACTTCTTTGGTTGAAAGAAATGAGGTTTTTAAAGCAAACTTGGGATTAGTGAATTCTAGCCCGAGAGTTGGCTAGCGTGGACGTAGGTCTAATTAGAATCCAGGCCGAACCTCATAAAAATATTGTTCCTCTTATATTCATCTCTTGCATTTATTTTTATGTCTTTTTCATACAAAATATTGTGTGACCAATTACTCTTTTTAAAATTGCTTTAAAATCATTTTAATTTTCTTCTTTTAATAAAAATTTAAAAAACCCCAATTCACCCCCCCCCCTTCTATCTGGGGGGTGGCATGTCATCCAACTACAATTGATATCAGATGCCGTGCTCTTTTTCTTTTGAATCTAAACATCCTAGATAAAACTTATCACCACTATGCAACAAGGTTTCAAGAGACACTTCCGAAGGAAACGCACTATCATCGCCCTCCATTCGTTTGATAATGGTTCTTTATTTTGGAAAAATAGAATTATACATGTATTAAGAGGCAATACTTCATATGGGCACGTGTTTTAACACCAATATCATACACCCACTAAAAGAAATAATGAATTAAAATTAAAAAACTTTTGATGAATGACTGCATTAAAAGGAATTAGATGAGTAAAAATGTGCTAGGCATGTAATACTTTGCATTGTCACTTTTCTAGATGATTACATGAAATATATATATGTTAAATTAAAGAAAAAGAAATTTGTGATAAGTTTTATATACTCATAAGTTACTAATTAAGTTAGAATGCTCGTAAAATAGATCATGAATATGATTTATTTCGTATGTCTCTCTTTTGAATCTATTCTGATATGATACAAGGTTATGAAATAATACATACGCTACATCTCTTGGAAGAATATATAGAATCAGACTCAGTCATAAGATTCTTAGGATGCCTTCCCAAAGAATGGGATGCTAAAGTAACTCATATTAAGCTGAGTCTATAAAGATTTACTTCTTTCACATGATCATATGTTGGGTTCTTTTTGAATAGCACTTGATATTATAGCTCAAAGGTATAAATTGGTATGGATCTTCAAAAAACAGAAAGAGAAAGGGTAAAACTATTGCCTGTAAGATTGATGACAAATGAAACTAGTTCATCAAGCTTTAATGAAGATAGTATGATGGCACATAATGTTTGGATGAAATGGAATAGACCATTAATTTTTTCAGCTCCTAGGACTCCTCAGCAAAATGGTGTAGTTGAAAGAAAGAATCTACTTTAAGTAGAATCACGAAGAATCAATGTTAGATGAATTATAAACTTCAAGTATTTTTGGAACAGAAGAAATAAACACTGCATGTATGTTACAAATAGAGTTTATTTAAACCAATCTTAGAAAGACCGCCTATGAAATATTTTTTGGAAAGAACCTAAGATAGTCATTTACATGTTTTTGATGTAAGTGTTTTATTTAAAAAAATGATAAGATACCTTTAGGTAATTTTAAAGTTAAGTTTGATGATGGATATCTTAGGATATTCAATTTTTGGAAATGCATTTAGAGTTTTTAATAAAGAAGAAGTAATTATTGAAGAATCCGTTCTGTAATTTTTGAATAAAATCTTTTTAATAGATTTAATAAAAAATGATATTGAATTCGAATATGATATTGAGAATAATAACAGAATAAAATTCATAGAGACAGACGGAGGACGATCATTGCCAAAGATGGAGATTTATAATAGAAATCTCCAAAAGAGTCTAATAATTGTGATCCTTCCCAAGTGGGTTAAGACTAAGAAGTGACATTAGATAGGTAAAACATTCTGCCATTCGTATCAGAAATTGAAACATAAAAATAAGATAAGCCTTTACAAGAATAATTTTGAATAATTGTTATGGAAGAGAAGAACAGTAACCAATATAATAAGAAATAGTTTTGGTAGTTTGCACATGACTCATGATCAAAATATAATTGGAACAAAATGGTTAAAAAATAAGCTAATGATGCTCAGAAGTTATGATTAGAAATAAAGCTAAGTTATTGACAAGGTACGCACAAAATAGAATGATAGACTTTGAAGAATCTTTGCAGCCCATAGCAAGACTAGAAGCCATTAAATTACTCCTATGCCTTGCTGTTTTAAGGACTTCAAACTTTCAATTGGATGTCAAAAGTGCATTTTTGAAGTAGTTATAGTATCAAGATGTTTGTAAACAACCACCCAAGTTTTTGAAAAACATAATTTCTAATCCATTATATACAATAAAAGCATTTATGGTTAAATAGGCCTCCCTGCTTGGTATATATTAAAGTAACTTTAATTGAACAAATTTAGAAAAGAGTAAGGTAGATACAACTCTTTATATAAAATATTGGGATGATGATATATTATGATTGATATATTTATCTTATCTAGAGTATTGATTATCTAATAGAAAATGAAAGTTTATTGACATAGTTATTCCCTCATTAAATTCAATAAAGAATATTGAAATGAGTATGAATGGGAAACTAACCTCTTTTCCTAAGACTTTAAGTAAAACCAACTAGATCTTGCACATTCATAATGTCAAACAAATACATAAAATAATATTAGAAAAGTTTGATATGAAAGTATCAAATTGGAGTAAAAACTCCTATAAGCCTCATCAACTACGACTTGATTAGAGAATCAGGAAAACTAATAATCAAATAAACTATAACAGGAGATATGATAGGTTAACTTTTTATTTCATTACTGCTATCGGCCATGATTTATGTTTGTGTAGTTTATTGCAAATTTCAAGTTCTAAATCCCCTATAGGAATCCAAACTTAATAGAAATTAAAGCGATTATTTCGTTACTTGATTGGAACTCATAAGTTAGTTATGGTATATTTAAAAAAAAAATTTTATTTATCATGAGTAGGCTTCTATGCAGAATTAGCTGGTTGTAAGGTTATAGAAAAGTAACATTGAACCTATCAATTTTTAGGATCTTCACTTATTTCTTTGCTTCTAAAAAAACAATTCATTCTTTATCCATGCTGAAGCAGATACAATAGCCGCGGTAAGTTGTGTCTCAAAGTTTATATGCATAAGATAATACTAAAGAAGAAATTTGGCAATTAAGCTAAAAAATATTCCCATTAAATTGATAATACATAGTCTAAAGTTAAAAAAAAATCCTATCACAAACATTCACTAACTAAATCACATAAGAGATTACAGACATCCATTTTTATAGAGATCATGTATAATCAAAGCACGTGAATTAGATTTTGTAAAACACAGATTCGCAAATAGCTGATGTAATTTACAAAAACCTTTAAGCAGAGAGAATTTCATGCTAGACGTATGCTTGGATTATATCTAAACATTTAAATTTCTTTATATGTTTAATATTTTTTGATGTGCAAAGGGAAGAAGAATATAATTTGGTCAAATTCATTTTACATGCATATATTTGGGAGAATTTTCCAATATTTCTCAATTATTAATTATATTTCAATGCTTAATAAGTTATATAAACGGTCAATTGACCTTTTGATAACTATACCACAATAATTTTGTCAACATAAAAAGGAGGATTGTTGATAATTACTACCTCATGAACCTATCTTTATAGAGATTTTGAATGATAACAAACATATCCTGAATGCTCTGAATATTGTCTGCTAAGTATTTCAGTGTGTACATGATGTCATATAATTACCTATGGGATCTAACATTGCACAACTACAAGTATCAATCAAAATTGAGAATAAAAGAGAAGACCAAGATGGACAACTTGAGAATTTACTTATCGTAGAGTAGTTAGTGATCCATTAATATATTGCATGATTTAATTTGCTCACAACAGCATATTATTAATATATATTATTTGTGATATAGAAATCTATAAAATTTCTTATAAATAAATTTTAAAACCTTCATTTATTTCTTAATTAATTATCAAATATGTAAGAATTTTGTCCTAATTTAGGAAATTAAGGGTAATAAGTTATATATGATAAAATAGTTTATTTAAATTGACTTGTCACATCCATTCATTAATCGTATGATTAATTATAGATATATATTACATAAATATATATTAGTAATATTCAATATATCCTTAATATTAAAAAACGTGTAGAGTTTCATTTTACTAGAATAGATATTATGTTGTCTGAAATGTGGCAATTTTATTATTAATGTTTGGATTTGTCTTAGATATATATTAGTAATTAGACTCATTTGAATTTCATTTCAAATTAAATGAATTTCCAAACATTAAATCTGATTTAATAGAAATATTCTGCTAGCCGTTTAGCCCTATTTTGATGCATATGAAGACCTTTTGACATTCCATGTGGCTAGCCATTTTATAGCCATTTGAATCTCTATTTATATTAAATATAAATAAATTCTAATGAAATATTAGTTGAAAGAAAACATATTAGAATAACATTTTTTATTCAAATGTTCTTTACTTACCCTTTCTCTTAAAATACCTCTCTTCTTCCTCATATAAGGCTGCTCAAACAAAGAAATCTCTAGCAATTCTCCATTCTTCCATTCCTCTTTACATGCTAAATCTTGAGAGGAGAAGCCTTGTTTATTCCAAGAGTTCTTTCATTTGCGAGATCGAAATCATTGTTGGAAAGCATAAACACACAAAACCGAGTAACATCTCTTGAGTTCTTGAATTTGTTTCCATCTCTAAATCTTTACTTGCTATTCTTTTAGCTTTCACCATATATTTCTTTCTTGAAAATATTTATTTTATGATGAAAATACTTGTTGGAAATTTTATATTGAAGTTTTTCTATATCACATCTTTTAAATCCATAAAGTTTAGCAAAGCAAGTATTTACTTCTTTAAGTGGCATGCATATACATCTATAATCTAAATCATTTTACTTTATTTGAAGAGTTAAAATTAAATCAGCAAGAATATTTTTTATTTAAAATATTATTCTTCTTTTAAACAAAATATAAATCTATCTTAAACTGAGCAATTTTAATATTTCATTTGCAAGTAGCGAGTGATTAAAGTTAATTTAAGATCACCTGAAATATTGTGGATATTTTATGCAAGATAATTTGGGAGTATTATTTACATCAAATTGTATTTTTATTTTCTTGATCTAAGCCATTAAGCATGTATATTTAATTGAATTAGATTGGGTTGTACTCGCCCGTGTAGGAGAGTACATAGTTGTAAAGAACTTTTTTGGTTTAAAGAAGTGAGATTTAAAGCAAACCTGGATTAGTGAATTCTAGCCTGAGAGTTGGCTAGCGTGGACGTAGGTCGGATTGAATCGGCCGAAGCTCGTAAAAATATTGTGCCTCTTATTTTCATTCTTGCATTTATTTTTATGTCTTTTTCATACAAAATATTGTGTGAATACCTTACTTTTTAAAATTGCTTTAAATCATTTTAATTTTCTTCTTTAATAAAAATTTAAAAAACCACAATTCATCCCCCCCCCGCGCTTGGAGTGCCATAGTCATCCAACACTCATCTCCTTGTGTGTCAAGAAACAAAGTACAATTTCTAGATCATCCATAGAAGTCGAATATAGGGCTCTTGCATATGCAACTTCCAACCTCATATAGCTTTGTCGACTACTCACAGATTTCACATACAACTATCTGGTGCCATCCCAATTCGCTGTGATAATACCTCAATCATTGGCTTAGCAAATAATCCTATCTTTCATGCCATAACCAAACACATCGAGATTGACTATCAATTCATTTATGATCGTATCCTCTCCATTGAGATCATTGTTCATCACATAGCTTCCATGGATCAGCCCACTGACATCTTTACCAAACCCTTCTCCGCCAGTCGGTTTCAATCACTCAAACACATTTTAACAATTCAACCCTAGTATCATTAACTTGCAGGGCCTATTGGTTAGCTATTATTAAGAAGACACCAATATCAAACACAATTTCCCTTTTTTGACCTTTCATCCATCTCCATACCCTATAACAGAAGTATGCGCCACTTCTAAGCCTTAACACCAGATAGAAACCGCGGGTTGCACCTTCACTGTTCATCTTCAACGGATTCTAACACACACTATCTCTATTTAAGCTTAGTTTACATATATATAGCCTACCTTGCACACAATACATATGTATGAAATACATTTTACTATTTACATATATTCACTCAAGGGTTTCTCCATTAACTATGAAGGAGATTGGATTCTCTACCTGACTTGGAGTAGGAGATAATGAAATTTTCATGCAAAGTACATAAGGTGTGGATGTAGGCCAATAGCCCGAACCACTATAAATCAAATTTTTACTTCTTTTTTTTTTTTTTTTGTATTTTAATATTCTTATGCTACCTATATAATTCAAGTTGATGATATCTATTTATAATTCATGACTCCCTCCAATGTGAAGAATATGATGCATTAATTTTTATAATTCTTAAAGTTGTTTTTTTCTATTAAATGCAAAATTAGGATTTTATAAAAGAAAAGTTTGACTTAGTTTTATAATTTTAATTTATAAATAAATTTTTTTATCTTACTCTTATCTTCTTTTAGATCATGTTCCAATAAATTCTCCTCATTTAAAAATTATTTACTAGCTTATTTTACTATAAATACATAAATACACATAATTTTGAGGTCATTTGACCACCAAAGGCCACATTAAATTTGAAATTTAACTATTAATTGCTTCAACATTACTGCAAAATACATGGATACTTAATTAAACAATCTAAAAAAAAAATTAGACATGTGGCAAGGATGCCAACAATTCGGGTGCTTCTTACTATTGCCCTTAATCACCAATAGTCCATCCTTCAACTCGACAACTCCAACGCCTTCCTGCTCGGCTATCTTCTTAAAGACATTTTCATGACACAACCACCAGGGTTCATTGATGCTTAACACCCCAATCATGTTTTCAAGCCTCATAAAGCCATTTATGGCTTAAAGTAAGCTCCACGCCAGTGGTTTAGCACCTTCACCAATTTTCTTCTAAACTTTGGCTTTAAGTTTAGCACTACTGATCCCTCGTTGCTTATATATTCCACCAGCAACATTCAACTCTACTTGCTTCTCTACGTTGATAAGTTCTTGTTCATTGGAAGCAACCCCTCAACGATCTCCACTCTTATATCCACCCCTAATCAATAGTTCTCTCTCAAGGAACTCGGACCTCTTTCATTCTTTCTAGGAATACAAGTTGTCACCACTTACTACGTCTAATTTCTAGCTCAATCCAAATACGCCTCAAACTTACTTCGAAAGTTTGGGCTCTCCTCATGCAACCCAACTCTCTCTCCGATGTCCCTTAAACAGGTCAAAATAGTTGCTATTGATCAAACTTTTCTTGATGTAGTTATTTGCCAAAAACTTGCAATTTGTCTTCAGTATTTAACCATTACTCATCACAACATAGCCCATTCCACCAATCATCTCTATCAGTGCATGCATCATCAATTAAACATGTACTATCACTAGCTCAAACAGCTACTCCGTTACATTCAAGGCTCACTTCACTATGGGCTTTCGATCAAGAAAGGAAACCTATAGCTTCGGTGTTATTCCAACTCAAACTGGGTGGCCGACAGCTGTTATCCCAAATCCACGGTAGGCTTCTGCTCTTTCTTAGGAAATATTATTGTCTTCTAGTGTGTCAGGAAACAAAATACAATTTCGAGATCTTCCACAAGTCGAATACAAGGCTCTTGCATCTATCACCTCCAACCTCATATGGCTTTGTCGAATATTTACATATTTTCACATACCACTCTCTGGTGCCATCCTATCACCTCCAATTCACTGTCAAAAAATCTTAGTCATTGCCTTTGCAAATAATCTTTCATGCTAGGACCAAACACACTGAGATTGACTACCACTTCATCCGTGATCTTATCCTCTCCAATGAGATCATTGTTCATCACATAGCTTCCATTGATTAGCCTGCTGACATCCTAACCAAACCCCTCTATACCACTCGGTTTTAATCACTCAAACACAATTTAACAATCCAACCCTTGAATCATTAACTTGGGAGGGCTGTTAACTACCTATTAATAAGCAGACACCAATATCAAATACAGCTTCCGTTTTCTAACCTATCATCCATCTCCCTGCACTACAGCAGAAGTATGGACCACTTCAAGGCCTCAATGTCTGCAAGAAATTGTAGGCTGCACCTTCACTGCTCATCTCCAACGGATTCTGACATACGCTATCTCTGTTTAAGCTTAGTTTACTTATATATAGCCTATCCTGTACACAATACATCTGTATGAAATACATTCTACTATTTACATGTATTCTATAAAGAATTTCTCAATTACCTGTGAAGGAGATAGAATTCTCTACCAAGAGCATCTAAGAATTGGAAGTTTTGCCTCTTAACAAATGCCTTCTAGTGAAGAAAACGAAAAAGAAAAATCAAGAGAACAATAATTTTTTGAAGTCATCGTGTGATTCACCGTGATAAATTTAACAATATCAAACACAAACAGTAGTTTGCCGGACAGAAAAAAGAATGGCTTTAGGTTGAGTTAAATAAAACAATAATTAGTCAGCAACAAAGACTTCATTCGAGACGGCTTTCTAACTGCTGTAAAAAAAATAATTTTTTAAGGCTGTGATAAAAAACAACTTTCTAGTTCAATTTTTTTTTAAAAAGCAGCGAAATAGAAGTGCCTAAATAGAAATAGTGGGTACAGTCTCAAGAGCAAAATAGCAAGAAAGCTACCCCAAACAAAAACTAAGTTTTAACTATTTACAAAAAGCATTTCGATGTCTCACTGCCAATATATATATATATCCATTTCTAGCAAATTAGGAAAACACTGAAGTTGCAGGAAATCAGAACTAGAATCAATAAAGGATTGTATGGATTGTAAGGAGACTGCACATATCCATAGCAAGGAGTGGAATATACCGTTAGCAAACTATCAGTTTGTACAAACTGTAAAAGCACAAAAAAAACATTTAATCAAAATATTGAAGATCAGAAGCAGAACATGATAGCCAATTTGCAGTACATATAAAAATGTGGATCTTGACCAAAAAATTTGTAAGAATCCCACTCGCTAACAAGAGAAAGTACAGGCCCTGGTTAGTAACCATTTACACAAAAGAAGATTAGAAAATATTAAATACATGAAAGAAGAAAGCACGCAAGAAAAAAAAAAGTGTAAAAGAAGTCTCCATGTATGGTAATAAACATAATAATCAGCGACAACCCTGGGTATTTTGAAATGTAGCTGCTTCAATTGCCAATTATTTGATGAAGAAAGATTCATCTGGTATATCAACTACTGTTGCTCTAGCAATAAAAATATTAACAAGTAAACAGCATATAGCAAGACTAATGAAGTAAACAGTAATATTCATTTACAAATTCTGTGTTTCTTCTAGTACTTGAGGTATCTTTAATGTGTATTATGCAACAAAAACCAGGAATAATAAGTTCCTTACATTTACTCCCTCCGTGTTATTGCCTAATGTTAGCAAGAAGTCTCTGACCAAGGATGTAATTCAGCTTTAATATTTCTATCTGGGAAAAAGTACATAAAGGTACCTCTTTCATCCAGCTGTTGAGATGGGTATCTGCTTCAGTTATTCTTGGAAGTGTTCTAAGCAACAACAGTGAAATATATGCATCTTCGTGTGAGAAAGTAAATATGCCTCTTATCTTACCAGGAAAAAGAAGCTGATACAGTTTATTTTAATAATTTTAGAATCAAAAACAAATTGAAGAAATTGAAATGTAAGTTGACATTCAACTAGCTAGCTTCTGTTAAGCAGAATTTCATTTCAAGCGATAACACTTCAATATATAATCTATTGAGCCATCTCTTCGTTCTGATTAGTGCTTTTCAGTCTTTATATTCTGTTTGTATTTATGAGTTTTAAGTGAGAAAATTGTTCAACTTCTCTCTCTTTTAATTTCATTACCAAACTAACATGTATATTATGCTATCCAAACGTGAACAATGGTTCTAAATATTTGAGATGGAAATATGTTAGGAAATACCAAGAAATTCCCTGCTGAATTTAGGAAATATAACCCCCTTGTAAGCAGATTTTGAAGAAGAGAAAGAGAAAACACATACACAACTACATTTGATTAAAGAAGAACAAACTCAAGCAAGATACAATGGATCTCCAATCCGAGAGGAAGATCCGGCTCTCCCAATCTCTAGCTGGCGACTAGAGCTTATCAAACTCCAAAAGATCTCAAATTTCAGCAAACTTTAAAATGCCCTGACCTTAGGAAAACAAAATCCTTAAAGAATACAAACCAAAATGAAATCCCTAAACTCCCCCTATTTTCAATTTCTCCCTCTAAATCACTCAATTTTCCTTCCTAGATAGAGTTGCTTGGCCTTGCAGTTTGGGCAGCAAATGCAAGAGGCGGAACAGTAAACCTAGGCCAGCCCATTATGGATTGGTTGGACCAGCCTAATGCCCGATCTAACAATACCTCTCTCCCAAAAGACCATCTTGTCCTCAAGGTGGAATGATGGAAACTAAAGTTTCACCGTCTCGTACGGTTCAGAAGTGGCGTCATAGTAAAGTAGGTTCTTCCATTTTATCAACACTTCCTTGATCCCCCCTCCCCCCATCTCCTTTTCATACCCTTCAAGCTTCATTGGCTCCAACAACACCTCTGAATCCTCAGTCAGTATTTAACTCTATACTAACTGCATGCTCCCTCAAAGCTCTCCTCAATTGTGACACATGGAACACTGGATTTATGGTAGTGGTTGGGGGTAACCTTAAGAAATGAGCCACCTTATCCTCAACTGTGAACTAGATATCCTTCACGTGTCCATCCACCTGCTTCTTCATAAATACTATGCCCGCAACTGGTGCCTCTTTAATTCCACTAACACCTTATCTCTCTCCTTAAAGTACTACTCTACTAAAGAGACTGGTGGGCTCCTTTGCCCAAAATATACGAAATGTGGGTGGTCTATTATGTACAATACCTTGAACATTTGAGAAGCTGAGTGATATAAAGTTTTGTACGAGTACTCGACCCATACTAGCCACTTGACCCACAGTCGAGGTGTCTCTGATGAGAAACATCGCAGGTAAGTCTCTAGGTTTTCTTGACTACTTCCATCCGCCCAAATGTCTAAGGGTGCTAAGTGATGCTTCTCTTGAGAACTGTTACATGTAGTCTAAACAGCTCCCCTCCACAACTGACTAAGAAACACCTTATCTCAATCAGATACTATCAACTCTGAGATTCCATGCAATCTAACCACCTCTCTGATGAATGTTGTCGCTACTGTAACTACCTTGTATGGGTGTTGTAAGGGAGTGAAATGAGCATACTTACTCAACCTGTTAACCACCATCAAAATCACTATGAAGCCCTCAGATCCTGGCAGCCCATCTATGAAATCCATGGTAACCTCCTCCCACACTCTGTCTGGAAGAGCCAAGGGTTGAAGTAAACCCCTTGGAGTTATAACCATGTACTTATTTCTCTACCATACTTCACACCTAGCCACCATCTCCTTCACATCCATATGCAACCCTTTCCAATATAATTTTGTTGTTAATCTTTTGTATGTCTTCTGCACACCCGAATGGCCTCCAATTGGGTCCCATGGAATTCATGCAGGAAGTGGGGAATATGAACAGAGGTTTGTAGCATCACAAACTCCCTTGGTACAGTAGTCTCTCTCCCTCTATGGAATAGCCTGGGTGGCTGCTCTAATCCTTTAGTAGATCCCTCCTAATCTTTCTTAGCTCCTTATCCTACATACTTTCTTCTTTTATTGCCTCCAAATGTACCATCATTAATATTAAAATGGCCATCTCCTCTAGCTCCACCACAAATCTAAATAAGGCATCAGCTAACTTATTCTCAATCCTGGCCTGTTATGAATCTCAATTTAAGTCATCGCATAGAAGCTTGGACAACCACCTCTGATGCTATTCAGTCGCCATCCTCCGCTCTAATAAGTATTTCAAGATCCTCTTATATGTCCTTAAGATGAAATGCTGACGTAATAAATAAGGTCGCCACTTTGAATTGATAAGACGATAGCCATCAACTCCCTCTCATAAACTGACTTCAGCCTTTCTTTGGCTGTCGAAACATGACTGAAGTACGATATGGGTCTATGATTATGGATAAGTACTACCCCCAATTCGTACTCTAAGGCATCAGTCTCTACAACAAAAATTTGCCTAAAATCTTGTAGTGCCAAAACCAATACAGTGGTCATGACCTTCCTCAAGCGCTCAAAGGTATGGGTAGTTATCTCTCCCCATAGGAAGCTATCCTTCTAAAACTGCTCAATCAACGGCAAGCCTATGCTGTTATATCTCCTCATGAATCTCTTGTAATATACAGTCAACCTTAGGAAGCCCTTCAACTCAATCAAATACCTGGGAAGAGGCCATATATGCATGGCCTCAATCTTGGCCTGATCTATCGCCATCCCCTCTTTAGACACCACATGTCCAAGGTATTCCACACTGTCTTGTGCCAGGCAACACTTCTTCAGATTTTCCCTCAATTGATGTTTCTTTAACACGTCCAGGACCACCTTTAAGTGCTCCAAATGCTCCTTCATCGACCTATTATACACCAATATGTCATCAAAGAAAAGTAGCATGAATATCCAGAGATATGGCCGGAAAACCCTGTTTACGAGGGACAGAAGGTAGAAGGGGCATTAGTGAGGCCGAATGGCATCACCAAGAACTTGTAGTGTACCTCATGTTTCCTAAATGCGATCTTCAGGACATTTTCCTCTCTCATCCGGATATGATGGTACCTCGACTTCAGATCTATCTTTGAGAACATTATTGCTCTATACAGCTCAACTATCATTGGGATGAGAAATTTATCTTGCACCTTTCCATATTCAAGGCCCGATAGTCCAAGAAAAATCTGTAGCTCCCATACTTCTTGACTAGTAAGACTGGCCCAGAAATAAGGGGTCACACTCGGTCGGATGACCCTGTCTCCAACATCTCTTGAATCAGCCTTTGAATCTCATCCTTTTGAATAACAGGGTAAAGATATGGTCTTAAACTGATGGGTGACACTCCATCCCTCAATATAATGGCATGCTCTAGCTCTCTTGATGCTGGTAAGCCTTGAGGTGGCTAAAAAACTCAATGAATTATTGCATGAGTGGATGCACTAAAAGTGAGATGTCCCCCTTTTTCTCGAATATTATCCATTCTAACTTTTATAGTTCCACTAGAAATCCTCCCCCCACCTCCTGTATGGACCTGACCATGGTTTTGAGAGATACCATGGTCTTAGACAACCCCGCATCTCCCGAGATGACCATCTTTCTTCCCACTAACACCAATTGCATCGTTAGTGCCCCCTAGTTAACCTTGGTATTTCCCAAGGTCTACAGTCACTTCATTCCTAGGATGACATCAGTGCTCCCTAACTCCAATAGGAAAAAAATTCTTTTTAGCCTGAACCCCCAGTATCATCATCAGAACTCCCATACACTCCTATACCCATCTCCACCTTCTCCATGACCATCATCACCCCGTACCCCCCGGTGTCCACCAATTTCACCCCCAATTTGTCAACAACCTAATTAGAAATAAAATTGTGGATAATCCCACTATTGATCAGCACCACCACCTATCAATATGTTATTTCTCCTTTTACCTTCATGATGTGATTCGAAGTGAACCCCACCACTGAGTTTAAGGAGACTTCATCCATGTCAAGATGTTGCTCTTCCTCCTCTTTTTACCACTGCCTCCCTCTCACCTCCCTTCTCAGCTTCCTTATTATCACTGACAATGAGAACCTAAAAAGTTAGGTCCTTACACCTATTCCCCAATATGTACCTCTCATCACATCTGAAACAATGTCCCTTCGTCTATTTCTTCTGTTGCTTCATCTAAGTGAGCTTCTCAAAATTTCCACTAAATCTCCCTCCTGTAGGCTTCTTCTTTGGGGCCTCACAAAGGATTTCTGGTGTTAACTCCTTAGGAGCTAAGAACATGATGGTCATCATGTACAATCCCCCGGAACTATTGCCTCTGGGCCCCATTTCCAGGTGCTTCTAGTCCTCCACTAACTGTGCCAGCTCCATTGCTTTTCTCAAGTCACGAGACCTCATCACCCTAATTGTTGCCCAGATCTCTGTCTTCATCCCCTTCATGAAGTTCTCCTCTAAAACTATCTCAGACAGGCAGTCCATTTGACTAGCAAGGTACTCAAACCTCTCCCGACACTCTTCCACTAAACCATCTTGTGTGTCAAAATTACTTGTAGAAATCACCTCCCCTGCTAGTTTGGAAATGTTAAATAAGTATTCTTTGAACTCTCTCCAGCTCTAGAGGGGTTGTCAAATGCCCCTCCACTGGTACAAAGCCAAAGTCTTCCCCTCCAAACATTGGCCCATTACTGTCAGCCTATCCTCCTTTGTCAAACTGTTGACGGCTAAATACCTCTCCACCTGAAAGGAAGAGAGAGAAGCTCCACAAGAGTAGGAAGAATTTGGAAGAAGGCTTTGAAGATTTCGGGTGCTAGTGTTGGAGATGGATGAAGGTGGTCGGTCATCTAAGGATGACCAGAACACCAAAAACTTGCTTTCTACCGCGAGTCCAATTATGTTGGATTCAAAAGGTAGATTCTCCTTCAAACGCATGTCCCCTTTTCGGATTTTGGAATCTCCTCTAGTCATAAAAGAGGGAGGTTTGAATGCAAGGCATAAACCTTTACCGATTTCTGGCAAAGGGAAAGGTATTATTTCATCCTTGAATGATGAGCCTAATTCTTTGTTGGCTATCATCTCTGGAGATAAAGATAAGGAGGCATCTTCTTCAGGAGGAAGTTTTGCTGAAATTTTGAAGAAAGATATTGATATTAACAAAGATAATATTAATATCATAAATCCTATCACTTCTTCAAAAATGGATAATTCTAATGTGTGGATCAAAAAACCTCACATTAAAATTAATTTTAGTGAAAAATATGAAGATTTTGGAGATGCAAATGTTGTCAAATTTAGGGCTGCAAGTGAACCAAACGTTCGACGAACTACTCGTTGTTCGGTTCGATTAAAGCTCGTTCGTGATCGTTTAATTAACTAACAAACAAACTTGAACAATATTTTAAATACTCGATTCTTAAATAAACAAGCTTGAACACTAATGCTTTTGAATTAAGAAAGCAATGGTTGAAATATGGGGGATTTCATATTACATTGCTTGGTCTAGATTGGCTCCTTTGTTCTTTCCAGTCGCTTGAAGCCATGAATGAAGTTCTTAACGGAGGTCCTTGGTTTGTAGGGGGGTTTGTGGTAGGTTTAGACAAATGGTCTCCTACCTTCACACCTAATTATTTGGATGGGATTTCATCTCCAATTTGAGTTCGTCTTCCTCATTTACCATTGCACTGTTGGGATGAATACAATATCACTAGAATTGTTTCTAGAATTGGAAGTCCAATTTTATTGGATGGTAACATGTTTAGATGGGGGAGAAGGGAATTTGTTAGAGCTTGCAATCGGGTAAATTTGAATTCAAATCTACCATTTGGTGTTTGGGTGGAAGGCATTAATGGTAGATTTTTTCAGAAATTTGAATTTGAAAATCTATCTTCATTTTGTTACAAATGTGGAAAGATTGGACATATTGATTCTGTGTGTCCAAATTCAACACAAATTCAAAAACAACCTATTATAGATGGTCCTTCCGATTCTTCTCTTACTGAAAAAAACCCATATAGGTCTTGGATGCATGTGAAGTACAAAAACAAAAGAAGAACATATCCTGAGAAAAAGCATTTTAATGTTTTCTCAATCAAAGTAAAACCAGATGGAGGTTGTGTTAATGCAAATTATGCAGCCTTGGAAGAAGATGAAGGAGACGGGTTCACTGGTGCAGAAATTTGTATTGATCCTTTGGATATTCAAGTTGATGCTATTATTATGGAAGGAGATAGAAGAACTATTAGTCAAGAAGCAGATTCTACCGTCAAACAGCCAATCAATGCTGAAGAATTACAGATTATGATCCCACAAAATCAGGAGCAAATCCAGGCCGGTCAGAATTTGAGTTCTGAAATTCCTAGTATTATTGCTGTACCCGTGGGAGCTGTTTGTAACATTCCTAATGAAGATGCTAATCAAAAGGGAATCGTTAATACAGAGAACATATTCAGTAATTATTTGAATTCAAATCCTGAATTCAAAAATGCTGAAATTGTGGAAGTTATTATGCCTAGCAAAGATGCTGATCTTTTGAATTCAAATCCTGAATTCAAAAATGCTGAAATTGTGGAAATTATTAAGGAAGGAGTTTGTTTAGAAAAGATTCTATGGAAACAAACTCTACCGATTCAACTCAAGTTGTTGAATTATTGGGAGTTCAAAAACCGGATTTTGAATTCAAAAGTTCAGATTTTCAGGAGGATAGTGTAACAAATTCTGCTGTTGTAACTTCTTCAACAGCTTTGGCGGCTGCATCTAGTGTGAATGGTATTCCCACTACTACATCAATCCCTTATTAAAAAAATTGTTTTGACACTTCTCCTCCATCATCACTTAGTTTGAATTTAAAAAAAACTATTCTTAAAAAAGACAAAAGATTTTTTTCCAAGAAGAGTGATTCACCTGGATCAAAACACATTCTATTCAAAGAACTTTAAGCAATGGGTCCGGTGAAAGAACTACCTAGAAGGAAGATGGCTGATCAAAAAGAGAAGAACGGTATAAGAAGTTCTTCTTCCCTTGTATCCCACTAAAATGCAAGAGGTTTTTCCCGTGGATAACAACATAGCAAAGAGATACTTGAAGATGGAGCAAATGATCATAAAGTTTGGCATATTAATACCTCTAATTTCTGACGTTAAAAGTTGGAAAAAGCTTTTTGAATATCTTTCAATGATATTCTTAAGTGATTTTAGGAAATCTTTATTGAATTGTAATTTTCTTTTAAGCTTTTCTTTCCTTTTTTTATTATAGTTTGTATTTTAAATTTGGTCTAAATGATTATGAGGTCTTTACTAATTCTTATTCTCTAACTGGATGGGAACTCTGGGATACTAATCAATCTTCGGGTTGTCTTAAACTTTTTATCCCCTGCATCTCAACAGTTTCAAAATAGGAGATAGTGGATTTCATATCATTTATATTAAGTTTAAATTAACAAATTTAGTTTCAATAAGGTCCCTTTTTCTGTTGAAAAAAGAATCATTATCTTTATTTACCTAGTTTGTATTAAGTTGTCAACTCTTTTATTTTAATTCAATTTCTGCATTTCTTCAAAAAAAAAAAAAAAAACCTCTCCACAAAGATGGGCATCTTAAGCTTCCTCACTCTTGGATCATCTCTATTGCACCTAAATCCTTTATAGCCTCCCATTCTACGAAGGGAAGGTGCTGCCCAAGTGTCCCAATCCTCCCTTATACACTCGTACCAAAACCCTTCTTCAAAATTCCCCTCCTTTCAAAATTAGCACCCTTATTCTCAAAATCCACCCCACTTCTTGCAAAATAAGCACCCCTTTCACTCATACCCAATACTCATATCCTCCATTAAAATAGACTCTAGCAGAGGCATCCCCACTTCTCCCTCCCAAATCTCTATCTTTTGATTTTCCCCTCTCCTAAACATATTAGGGTTTTCTCCTCTTCATTGGCCGCCCGTTGATTTGTTCATTTCTGATGTCATTGTATTGGGTTTATCGTAATGTTGAGACTAAAAAAAATGCCCCCTTATTGAAAATGTTTAAATATATTTTTGACATATTAGTTAAAAAAAATCATAAGACACTCATAATTTTTATAGAGTCCGACTTCTCTAATATTTAGCACTCTACCTAGTGTCTGACTTGTAGGATCCAAAATTATTTGTGGGGTTTACAACTCATCATGACTTGATAGGGATTGGGAAGAGAATCACTAAGGATGATCCAAGGAGCATTGGAGCTAGACTTGAGAGAGGCCCTGAGGACAAACATGATGAAAGGATTCTCGGACTCGGTATATTAAAGTATGCAACCTAGCACCAGGGTGCCGACCTTAGCACTCATGACGAACAGAACTTATTACCCTTGCATAAAAGGGGAATCTTCTCCCCAACCACATAAGTAATGGCAGAGATCTGCAATTGAACAATACATTTGTAACAACCCAACTCGATCAGGATAGGTCCTATCGTTTTGAACTGTGACACACAAACCCCAAGATCTAGTTTTAGAATTATTTAATTTTTTTTTGTCAATATTCATTGAAATAAACTACAAACTACAGAGCTACTAAAATATCCAAATATTGAAAATAAACTCATCCACAAAATTTCGTTCATTTCATCAAAATAAATATCTACACTATATTATATGGCTACAGGCAAGAGCTATAAAATTAAAAATTTAACTAGTTATAACTATGTAAAAAGTTAAAATAGCAAAATACTTATGACCTCAGATCTGATCATGAACTACTAGTCCACAATCTTTTTCCTCTTCCCAAATCCTAAAAACCAGAAGCAAAATCATAGTGAGCTACAACATCTCAGCAAGTCACACAAATTAATCTAAATTTTCAAATATTCTTTTATCAAATATTTTGTTGAATATTTAAAAGTAAGTAAATGTAGTTTAAATAAATCATTAAACTGAGAATAACTAAATAGGGAAATTTAATAAATGTATAACAATTGTTTTTTTATTTAAATAACATTATGGAATAAATAAATAAATTGAAATTCATATCACAGAGTAGTTCAGATCACATTTGTTGTAGATTTGGACTCAAGTCTTGTGATTTTGATGATAACAAATATTATTATTTTAATTTACTATGTTATCTTCTAATAATTAAAGTTCATTGCATATTTATTTTCTCTGTTGAATACTAACATTTTAGGTCCACAAGCTCACTCTCAAGCCAGCTCAAGATCGGGTAGACTAGGAATGAGTCAAGTCTATAATTTTAATTTAAATGCATGTTCTACCTTTTCTTGAGTCAATTATAATATGGTGAATCATGAAGTTAAGCAACCTTACACACACTCAAGGGAGTGAGTAAAGGGATAAAAAAAATAAAATAATAATAATAATAATAAGGGAGTGAGTAAAGGGAGAAAGAGAAGATTAATTTTTCTGACCAAATCATACAAGATGATTTTGGATCGTCCTCGATGACATGTTCAACTCACAACCCTAATTAGGGCATCTAGGTCTTATAAACCTGATTAAGCAAATCGTCCTAGATGATACTCCCATCGTCTTGGATTATATGCTTAAATCACAAAAACCAACCATCAAAGTCATTTAGGCAAGATTTTAAATCTCTCAAATTTTCACTAATAGTATATAATCATCTTGGACGATTCGTAACAATCATGTCTAAATTGATTAGATAATTAGAAGAGTAATTAAGGTTAAATTGATCGATCATATCGTCCAAGATGATCGTAGCATCGTACTGGGCAAACTATAAGAAAAGCCTTAGTTTTCTCCTAAATCTCCTAAACGTCTCGAACTATCTGTTGGACGATGATCTCTAATTTTATACTAATCGTACAGGACAACAGCAGTATCATTTTGGATGATCAATTATATTTGTACATATCATCTCAATTTATCTCCTGGACATCCTGAACTATCTACTGGACGATAATGTCTAATTTTGAATTAATCGTACAAAATGATGTCTACGATTAAAACAAACTTTGTGTTCTAATCGTATAGGAAACCCAGATCATCCTAGCTGTAAGGGATGATTTAAACTAATCATACATGATGATTGATATATCGTCCTGGATGTTCTTTGATGGCAAGTTAAAAATTAGGGCTTTTTTTGAGGCCTTTTGTTTAAGCTCTCTTAATTGTTAATGATAGATATATTTTATTGTTGTCCTAACCTGAGAGAGCTTAGAGAAGGATGAGAGCTTGGGAGAGAGAGAAAGAGAGAGAGAGAGAGAGAGAGAGAGAGAGAGAAAATTTTGTGAGGGAGAGTTTGTGAGGAGTTTACAAAGGTTGCTCCTAGCAAGGATTCAAGTTGTCTTCTCTAATCATCGTCCTTGGATCCTTGGTGGCTCTAGGGAGGTATGCATCAGCACTAGATCAAGGTTCTCTGCTTGTTTCAAGAAGAAGTAAAAGGAGTTGGGGTTCTCTGCCTGCTTTAGGAGGGAGAAAAAGAAATCTAGGTTCTTTGCCTCATCGGAGTCCGTGAAAAGATTTTGTAATGGCTTCTCCTTGTTGTGGGAGCAAAAGGAGAGACACTATAATTTTAGTTCAATACATTGAGGAGAGGCTCTGAGTAGTGGATATAAGTCACGTTGACCAAATCACTATAAAAATCTGATGTGTTCTTTCTATTTTTATTCATGTACTTAATTTTTGTATTATTTATTCTTGATTATTTGTGTGGTTGAAATATCATAATTCAATTTCTGCAAAATTGTTATGCTTCCTCCTTTACATAAAAGTAGTTTGTTTTAAAATATCAAAAATCTCAAAAAGATTTTTCTTATTGTTTAAGTTAAATTAAAAAAAAAACAAATTCACCCCCCTCTTGGTTAGTCTCGGGCTAATTCATAAGGACTTAACAACTCTAACAAACTTTCAAGTGGTATCAGAGTGAGATTCAAAATATTAAGTTTTAGAAAACTTTGATTAAAGATTCATAGTTAACTTTGATAACCGAAACACGATGGAAGGGTATTTCATTACTCGACCACCCTTATATTATAATATACTATTTGATTTTTGAAAAACTCACATATCCACCTTTTTGTAATCTATAGATTATCGCATGTAGATGCTTGTAAAAGAAGGTTATTTTGCACCAACACGTGAAATTAATGGCATAAAAATTGAAATTCGTTTTTTGAATGGACTTTTAATGATAGAGATCTAGTACAACTTAATGCAAAATATTTAAACTATTTTTTCTGTGCACTAAAATCTGAAGATTACATGTGTGTTTCAACATGTGCAACTGGTAAAGAAATTTGGGATAGATTATGCATTACTTATGAAGGCACAAGTGAAGTTAAGCAATCTAGGTTAAATATTTTACTTAATGACTTCAAACTTTTTGCATGAAATCTAGTAAGTCAATATCTTAAATGTATACTAAGTTTACACAAATACTCACCTCCCTATATGCCTTAGGAAGAGATCTAACAAATTATAGGAAAGTTAACAAAATTTTAAGATGTTTATCTTCTTCCTTTGATACTAAGATTACTGCTATAACAGATTCTAAGGATTTGAATATTTATTTTATAGATAACTTTCTTGGATCACTCATTACTAACGAGCAAGGAGTGAACCAAAGTCAACTTAATACATGGGAGAAAAAGAAGGACAAATTGTATAGCCTTAAAGGCTGATGATTCTAACACTGATCCTTTATGTTTTGAGAATGACAATATTGCCTTAATTACAAGACAATTCAAAAGCTTTTTGAGAAAGAAGCAAAAGCACAATTAGAAATGAAATAAAGGTAAAAATAATAAGAATTCTAAAGATTTTTCTTATGTGATTTACTTTGAATGTATGAAGTCGGGACATGTAAAATATGATTGCCCTATACTTAAGGCTTACCCAAGCAAGGAGAAGGGTGATGAGAAACCCAAGTTCAAGAAGGGAAAGATTATAACCCAAAAGACTTTCTGGGCGGTTCTACAACTGACTCCTCATAGACTGAAGTTGAAAAGGAGATAACAAACTTGTGTTTGAAGGTGGATGATCATCTTGGTCACTCTGATCAAGAAAATGAGTGCTCTCACACAAGACCTCATGAGAACATGTGGTACATGGAAAGCGGATGCTCACGTCATATTATTGGAGATGCTAATCAATTCATTTCGCTTGAGGCCATGGCTTGAGGCATAGTCACACTTAAAGACAACACCACTATGAAAGTGGTGGGCATAGGTATAATAAGAAACTCTAAGAACCTTTTGATTGGAAATGTTTTATTTGTTGATGGCTTAAAATATAATATGTTAAGCATAAGCCAGCTGTGTAACAAAGGCTACACAATTAAATTTCTAACTGCTAGCTACATCATAAGCTTGAATGAAAAAATTAAACTGCATGGAAAAATATTGAATAATATTTACATGCTAGATTTAAATTATGTTAATTATGATAACACCTTTTGCCTAAAAATTGTTGCGGATGAGTCTTGGTTGTGGCATAAGAGGTTGTGTCATGCTAGCATGAAAACACTTAGAAAAGTAACCAAAAAAGACTTAGTAAGATGGATCCCTAAGTTTGAATTCACTAAGGACCACCTGTGTGATGCATGTCAATTAGGAAAATAAGTCAAATCCTCATTCTATTCCAATAAGGTCATTAGCACCTATAAATCTTTAGAAGTTTTTCACAAGAATTTATTTCAACCCATTAACACTGCAAGCTTAGGGGGAAAGGTCTTTGGGTTTGTAATAGTCGATGACTACTCTAGGTTCATGTGGACTAGAGTTTTGTCACATAAAAGTGAGTCATTCGATAAATTCAAATCATTCTCCACTTGGATTCAGAAAAAGTTAGGTTGTAATATCTTGACCATCCATAGTGACCATGATGGAGAGTTTGAAAATGAGAGATTTGAAACTTACTATGAGGAGCAAGGGATTAGTCACAACTTCTCAGCTCCTAGGACCCCTCAACAAAATAGGGTAGCTAAAAGGAAGAATAGGACCTTAGTGGAAGCTGCTAGAACCATGTTTGCTGAGTATTCACCTCCAAAATATTTTTGAGCAGAAGTGGAGAACACAGCCTTTATGTGTTGAATATGGTGAATGTTAGATTAAAACTGAATAAGACACCCTATGACAACATTAAAGGTAGGACACCCAGCCTTTATCACCTCCATGTCTTTGGATGTAAGGATTTTATTCTAAATAATGGAAAATCACTCTTAGGAAAATTTGACCCATAATTTGATGAATGAGTGTTCTTAGGTTATTCAAGTGTAGAGAAATCCTATAGAGTGTTTAATAAGAAGACATTGGTGGTGGAGGAGACTACTCATGTAGTGTTTGATGAATCTGATTCTAAGAAGTCCAAGGCTGAGGAAGAAGATGAAGTAGGTGAGATTATCTAAGAAATCAAAACTACAAATCTGTAGGAAAAGGTAAAACCTCAAAACACTTTCTATATAAAATGGAGATATTCTTCGAGTCATCCTAAAGAACAGATCTTACGAGCCCTTCTAAAGGTGTTAGAACTAGGTATGGACTTAGAAAAGAAGTAAACTACTCTTCCTTTATTTAAATGACTGAATCCACCAACATCAATCAAGCCCTTTCTGATGAATTATGGATCATATCCATACAAGAGAAACTAAACCAATTTGTTACGAATAATGTGTGCTAGCTAGTAGAAAACCTAAGGACCAGAGTGAAGTAGGAACCAAATGGGTATTTAAGAATAAAATGAATGATTTTGGTATGTTAGTTAGGAATAAGACAATATTAGTGGCTAAGTGGTACAACCAAATAGAATGAATTGATTTTGAGAAAACTTTTACCACGATTAGAAGTTATTAAAGTGTTACTAGCATTTACCTGTTATAAGGGATTTAAACTTTTCCAAATGGATATCAAGAGTGCTTTTTTAAATAGGCTAATAAAAAAAGATGTGTTTGTAGAGCAACCCGCAGGATTTGAGAATTCCCAATTTCCAAATCATGTTTTTAAATTAAAAAAGGTTTTATATGGATTAAAACAGGAACCCAGGGTGTGATATGAGAGGCTTAGCACATTCCTACTAAAAAGAGAGTTTGTTAAGAGGAGCGTAGACAACACCCTTTTTCTGAGGAGAGTATGAGATAAATTACTCACTATCTAGATTTATATTGATAATATACTTTTTGGATCTTCTGATAAAAATTTATGTGATGATTTTTATAAAATAATGAATAAGGAATTTGAGATGAATATGATGGGAGAACTGTCCTATATTTTGGGATTTAACATAAGGCAAATGGATGATGGAATTTTTCTTAATCAATCAAAATAAATTAAGGACATCCTAAAGAAATATGAAATGGATAAAGCCATGCCAATAAACACACCCATGAGCTATTGTGTTCAATTAGATAAATACTGAAATGAAAAATCTATTGATCAAAAGAAATACAAAGGAATAATTGGATCGCTCCTTTACTTGACAGCTAACAGACCTGATATAATATTTAGTGTTTGCCTTTGTGCTAGATTTCAAGCTGATCCAAAAGAGTTCCACCTGACTGTAGTTAAAATAATTCTTAGATATCTCTTAGGAACTCAAAACTTAGGAATTTGGTATATAAGGCATAGCACTTCTTTTGGGATTATAAGATCTTCTGATTTAGATTTTGCATAGTGTAGGGTGGATAGAAAGAGAACCTTTAGAACATGTCAATTCATTGGTCAATCCGTAATCTCCTAATCCAATAAAAAGCAAAACTTAGTTGCACTTTCCACTACTGAAGCTGAATACATAGCCTTAGAAAGTTGTGTGGTCCAAATCCTTTAGTTAAAACAACATATTCTAGATTTAGGATTACCTATAGGCACAACATTAATCCTATGTGATAATATTAGTGTCATCTGTATTTTTAAAATCCTATCCATCAATCTAGAAACAAATACATTGACATAAAGCATTACTTTATTAGGGACCATGTTACTAAAGGAGACATTGAGCAACACCATGTAATAACTGAAAACCAACTGGCTGACATCTTTACTAAATTACTAGCCTTTAAAACTTTCAGCATCTTAAGGACTAGAGGTGTTATAGACATAAATGCATGAACTTGATGAATACTGAACCCTAAATTTTGTGTTTTCTATTTCTTTTTACTGTGATATTTTTACCTAAAAGAGTTTGCATTTCATTTTTTTTTGTTTTGCTTCGCTCTTTGTTATCTTACAGTTAAAAAAAATCAGATCATTGCTCACCTCTATTGCAAAATAACTTCTTTGCCTTATTTTATTTAGAAACATTTAATTTGTCATTTGGCTTCTCTAAATCAGTTAAAGGAAGAAATATTGATGATTGTTTCTCTTTTCTAACTTCTTTAGTGGTACATGATCTTCTTAAATTAAAAATCTTTTTAAAATAAAAATTTTGACATTACATTAGAGATTTTCTTCTTCATTACAGTAATCTATCTCATATGAATAATGGTTCAAATTCAATGAATCTTCTTCATATTTTTTGAATCAAAGTGTTTGCATTTGTCATGTGGATATGATTATGTTTTTTGGCTTACTCATCCTTCTATAAGAGAGTTAATTAGTCTTCTCTTATTTTTGAGGATAATCTCTTTTTTAACGATTTAAAAAGAAGGAAAGCATGCAATACAAAAATGAAAAGAGGCACAAAATGAGCCCAAACAAAAATACAAAAAAAAGATGCGCAATATATGCAAAAATTCAAAAAGAGGCACAAAATGAGCCCAAAATCAAAAGATGCGCAAAGTGAGCCAAAATTCAAAAAGATGCGCAAAATGAGTCTAAAATCAAAAGATATGCAAAGTGTGCCACTACAACTTGCTTCACTTTCTTTCAAATCTTTGAACTCTTATAGGACATCTTGTGCATATCAATAACTCCTACACTTAAATCTGAAAATCATCTTACTTGAACTAGCCATTTGAAAAGATCAAAAAGGATTAGAATGTTGAAAAGGATTTTGAGGTGAATGAAGTTTAAAATCTAAACCTTCTAATTTAAGAAAAAAATGACATTTCGTACGAACAAAATTTGGTTTCATCCAGTACGAAACTTGTTCGTATGTATGAATGGTAATTTCGTATGTACGAATGCATACGTTAGAAATGAAACAACTTTTTGTAATCATATGAGTTACGAGGCATCCTTTCGTACAAACTTTTTGACCAGATGATCGTACAAACAAACAGGTGTTCATCCGCGACGATCAGTTATTTAAGATCATTTTTTAATGATCGTTTGAATCCCTACTTCAAGTGACACGTGGTTCGTATGTACGAATGTGGGTTTGTACCTACAAATAGAAATAAAAATCATTCTTATTCAAATAATCGTCAAGAGAAAACTCATACGATTGAATGCACATTGTCTAGACGATCGTGACGATCATACATATGAACTGTATTAAAAAATGAAAAACTTCATGTAAACCATTTAAATTAACCGTTAATACGCTACACGATTCGTCCTGTACGAAATTAATTTTCGTACAGACGATTGTCACACAAATTTTTCAAACCATGCTTAGAAACAAGAATTTTGATGTGAAAAATATTTTTCCTACATAAATTTTTCATACCAACAATCAAAACAAGAAAATTTAAAACCATATGAACAAAAACAAATCACATACGGAAAAAAAAAACACAAAATTAAAAAACACACTTACAAAAACACATATCAAAGTTGCAGATACATTTATTTAAGCATTCAAATCAATTACACCAAGCCTTGTTCTTAATGTATGTACTGAAAGTATCAAATGCTAGTGGTTTTGTAAAAATGTCTGCAAGTTAATTTTCAGTTATAACATGAATGAGTTCAATTTCTCCTTTGGATACATGATCCCTTATGAAATGATGTCTGATGTCTATATGTTTGATTCTTGAATATTGAATAGGATTTTTAGAAATACAAATAGCACTAGTGTTATCATAATAAATGGGAATAATGCCTATTATTAATCCTAAATCAATCAACTGTTGTTTCAACCAAAGTACTTGTCCACACAACTACCTAAGGCAATGTATTCAGATTCAGCAATAGATAGGGCTACAAAATTTTGTTTTCTACTGGACCAAGAGACTAAAAAATTTTCAATAAATTGATATGTTTCAGAAGTACTCTTTCTATCAACCCTACAACCTGCAAAGTCCGAATCTGAATATCTAATTGTTTCAAATGAAGAGCTAAACTTAGGATACCAAATTTTTAAGTTTTGAGTTCCAAACAGATACCTTAAAATCCTTTTTACTGCTAACAAATATGATTCTTTTGAATCTTATTGAAATCTAGCACATAAATAAACACTAAACATGATATCGGGTCAGCTAGCTATCAAATAAAGCAAAGATCCAATTATCCCTTTAAATTTCTTTTGATCAATAGATTTTCTCTTAGGATCCTGATCCAACTGAACTGAGGAACTCATATGTTTACTAACAGGTTTAATATTATCCATTTCTTACTTTTTGAGGATGTCCTTAACATACTTTGACTGACTAAGAAATGTACCCTACTCAATTTGCTTAATGCTAAAACCTAGAGAGTAACTCAAATCTCCCATTAAACTCATCTCAAATTCACTGCTTATTATTTTAAAAAAATCATCACAAAGATTTTTAATTATAGATCCAAAGATGATATCATCAACATAAATTTGTACAATGAGTATAACCACTCCCAATTTCTTCAAAAAGAAAGTTGTGTTCACACTTTCTTTTTCAAAAGATTTCTCAAGTAGGAAGATGCTCAACCTCTCATAACAAGCCCTAGGTGCCTATTTCAAAACATATAATGCTTTTTTTAATATGAAAACATGATTTGGGTGTTTAGAATTTTCAAAGCCTGGAGGTTGTTCTACAAAAACAACATCTTGAATTACCGGACTCCATTTAAAAAGGCACTTTTAACATCCATTTGATACATACTAAATCTTCTAAAACAGGCAAAGGCTAACAAAACCCTAATTACTTTAAGTCTAACTACAGGGGCAAAAGTCTCCTCAAAATCAATCCCTTCAATCTGATTATACCCTTAGACACCAATCTAGCCTTATTTCTAATAACTACTCCTGAGTAATCATTTTGTTCTTGAATACCCATTTAGTTCCAACTACACTTTGATTCTTTGGCCTTGCAGTTAATTCTCAAACTTCATTTCTTACAAATTAATTTAATTCATCCTGCTTAGCTAATATCTAAAATTCATCCGAAAGTGTTTGATCTATATTTATGGGTTCTATCTTTGAAATAAAGGCTGAATGATTGACTTCTTTGTTCAGTCCACACCTAGTCCTAACACCCTCACTAGGTTCACCTATAATCAATTCCTTTGTGTGATTTTTAGAAAATCTCAAATCTCTAGGCATCGGGTTTTCTACTTTCAAATTTTCTTCCAAATTTATTTTCTCAATCTTTTAGGAGTTGATCTCTATTTCATCCTCTTCAATAATTGGCTCTTTCAAAATTTCAGATTCATCAAATACAACATGTGTGGTCTCCTCAATTACCAAAGTTCTTTTATTGAATACTCTATAAGATTTTCCAATACTTAGGTATCCTATAAAAATTCTTTCATCTAATTTTGGATCAAATTTTCCTAAGGTAATTTTTTCATTGTTATGTATAAACACTTTACATCCAAAGACATAAATATGACAAATTTGGTGTTCTTCCCTTTAGTAACTCATAGGGTGTTTTATTTAAATTTGATCTAACATTCACCCTATTCAGAACATAAAATGCCGTGCTAACCTCCTAAGCCCAAAAATATTTAGGAAGTAAATATTCTGCCAACATGGCTCGAGCGGCTTCTATTAATGTTCTATTTTTTCTTTCGACTAGCTCATTCTGCTGAGGGGTTTTAGGTGTAAAAAAATTATGATCAATTCATTTCTCCTTACAAAAATCCTCAAATTTTTCATTCTAAAGTTCTCCTCTATGATCACTTTGAATTGTCATTATCTCGCATTCTAGTTTCCTTTGAATCTAAGTCGAAAAATTTTTAAATTTCTCAAATGATTTACTCTTATGATATAAAAATCTAACCCATGTGAATCTTGAGAAATCATTCACAATCACAAATTCGTATATCTTCCCTCCTAGACTTACAATTTCAATTGGTCCAAAAAGATCCATATGTAAAATCTCCAATGATTTACTAGTTCTAAGATCCTTATTGGACTAAAAAGATGACTTCATCTGTTTTCCTAATTGACATGCATCGCAGAGGTGATTCTCAGTAAAGTCTAGTTTTGATATACATCTTACTAGGTTCTTTTGGGTAATCCTCCTAAGATTTTTTATGCTAGAGTGACAAAGTCTCCTATGTCAAAGCCATGATTCATCAGAAATAGTTTTTAAACAAAAAGTAGTAGGAGTTTTGATAGAATTTAAGTCTAGCATATACATATTATTTATCCTTATACCATTCAAAACATCATTATCATTCATGCTTAATATGCAGCTAGTAGGAAAAAAATTTACATAATAATCTTTATCATATAGCTGACTAATACTTAGAAGATTATACTTTTTTTCAAGTTTCCAATTATACCTGACCCTATCACCTTCCTTGTAGTGTTATCTTCAAGTGTAACCCTGCCTCCACTCCTGGCTTCCAGCGATTTAAATTGTGCAGTATCTCCAGTCATATGCTTTGAGCAACCACTGTCCAGGTACCATATGCTCTCACGAGGCCTTGTGTGAGAGTGATCCTGCTAAATCATCAAACGTTAGACCTAGAAACCCAAATAAGTTTGGGTTTATATTTTTGTAAATTATAAATAGATACATACATGATATGTCTATGTTTATGCATCTTAGGTCTCCACACCAAATGGGTTTTCTTCTTCAATATACAGGTGTGAGCTATATGTCCAAACAATCCATAATTATAACATTTGACCCTTGGAAATGAATTTCTTAGTTTTCTATAATTCTTCTGTTTATTTATGGATTGCATAAATTTAGGCTACAAAATAGGATTCGTGAAATTTTTAAGTCTTGGGGGTATCCTATTATCCTCGAGAGCTTTTATCTTTAATTTATAACAAGAATTCATATCTTTTAAGATACGATTTGTATAATTTATTCGATACAATTTTCTCTCTGATTCATCCTTATTATTTTTAAATTCTTTTTGAAGTTCTACATAGGATAATTTTAAATTTTCATGGTTCTTATTCAAATCGTCAAACTCATCAAGCAATTTCATGTGGTTGTTATCAATTAACGCATGATCTTTCCTAAAGATATCTTATTCTCTTTGTAATTCCTGAAATTCTAAATTCAAACTAGCATGCATTTTCTTTAACTTTTTATATGCATCATGTATGCATTCTAAGACTTCTAAAAGTTTATTATAAGTCAAGTCACATACCTCTTTAACTTTCTATATGCATCATGTATGCATTCTAAGACTTCTAAAAGTTTATTATAAGTCAAGTCACATACCTCTTCTTGATCTGACTGATCAAGATTATCGGTCATTAAGCATAGATTGGTGACTTCCTCTTCCTTTTCAGTCTCCGTCGAGTCTGAAGCTGAGTTCGCCTAGAAAGCTCTTTGGAATTTCTTCTTGCCCTTATTCACCATTGGTTTCTCCTCTACTTTCTCCTTGCTAGGAGTGACTCTGATTTTTGAGCAGTCTGACTTAATATGTCTGAAGCTGAGTCCGCCTAGAAAGCTCTTTGGAATTTCTTCTTGCTCTTCTTAACCATTGGTTTCTCCTCTACCTTCTCCTTGCTAGGAGTGGCTTTGAGTTTTGGGCAGTCTGACTTTAATATATTCAGGTTTCCTGCACTCATAACAAATAACATCATTTGAAACCTTAACATTTCTATTGAATTTACTTGGATTCCATTATTAGCGTCTCTTTCGCTTCCTCTTCAGAAAGCTTCTGAATTGTCTAGTCATCAGTGCGATGTCACCTTGATCCTCAAGTATATATTGATCACTCTCTGACTCATCCACCTTTACTGCAATATTCTTCTCCTTTCGTAGCTCTCCTACATCAACCTTTCTTTGACTCACTCCTTACTCGTAAGCAATTAGTGATCCAAGAAAATTTTTAATAGAGTAAACATTTAAATCTTTACTCTGTAATTGCAGTTATTTTAGCATCATCAGTAGTAGGTAAACAACGAAGTATTTTATTAACCAATTCAGCATTCGTTAGTTCCCTACCCAATGCATGTAAAGAGGTGATAATTTGTGTGAATCTTGTGTATATGTTAGAAATGGATTCATTAGGTTTTATACCAAATAGTTCAAAATCATGCAACAATATTTTAGTTCTAGATTATTTAACTTCATTTATCCCCTCATAAGTTATATAAAGTATATCTCATATATCCTTTTCACTTTTACAAGTAGAAAAACCCGCATGTAATCTTCAGATTTAAGAGCACAAAAGAAACTATTCAAGCAATTTAGCATTAAGTTATGCTAAGTCACGTTCTTCTGTTGTCCAGTCCGCAAAGGGAGTTCTAACTCTAACTCCGTCAACTAATCTATTTAATTTTGTATACCCTTCCTGAACTAAGATCCACATACGGTAATCCAGTGACTATAAAAATGTAGACATGCATGTTTTTCAAAAATTACAAGGAATATTGTCGAACAAATGAGGTCTAGTTATAGAGTAACCTTCAGGTGTATTTTAGTTTCCAAATGTAGCCATGGTCGTTAATCAAAAAGTAGTCTAAACTTAGAATTTTAAAACTAAGCTCTGATACCACTTATTGAAACTTGTTAATTATGAATTAGGTTGTTAGACCTAAGCTTATGTCCCAATGGCTAACCAAGAGAGGGGGTGAATTGATAATTTAAAAAATTTCCTCTTATTTTAAACCGATAAAAACTTTTAGTGAAATTTTGAAAATGATTTTTCAACCACAGATAAACAAAATAGTAAAGTAAATAAGCAACAGAAAACAAAAGACACAAGATTTATAGTGATTCGGTCAAACACGACCTACATCCACTCCATGAAGTCTCTCACTTCAGATATTGAACTATTACCACAAGTGTCTCTCTTTTTTTCACCACAGCAAGGCAGAGAAGCCTTCACAAAAACTCTCTTCCACCATTACCCGGTGCGGCAGAGAACTGTCATCCTTTTACACCCTCCAAGTGTTGGCAGAGAACCGTCGGCTGTTCATGTAAAATCCCTCCAAAGCTGATTTTTTTGAGTGCTGTTAGTCCCGGATGAACTGGCCTTAGTCCCGTACGAACTGAAGAAAATTGTGAAGAATCTGTCATTTTCGTCTGTACGAACCTGGAAGGGTCGGGTGATAATTTGGTAAATTTCTAAATTTGTGATTTCTGTGTACATTCTGTATACTGTCGTTATGCTGCCGATTTCTCGTACGATCTCTGGTTTTTTGAATTGATGATTTGAATGATTGAATATGCATACGAATGTGAATACATTATTGAATTATTGTTATTGTTATTGAAAGACAAGTGAAGACTGGTTGAACCGTTGGTTGGAGATTGACTTGGCATGTACAGGACGGTGGGCCGACGGGCTTTCCTTTAAAAAGGGTTTGGCGATATCCTCTATTGATCATTGATACAACGATTGGGAGTCATAAGGAGATAATTATGCCGATGGGCGGCCGACGGGCACAGAGTGACGACTCTTATTGAGCCAACGGATATAATTATGGATTTCTACAATAGCACTATGGATTATCGACTCGAAAAACGCCTTAATAGCCAGTGATTGTACTTGTTCAGTAAGACTATTGTATTGAATTGCATGTGTATAGTATTATCCTTATGATCTCATTATGGATTTATTGATTTATTGATATTGACGAATTTATTGTATAGAATTGATTTATTACTGAATGGATTTACTGACGGATTTATGGGTTTACTGTTACTGTACGATTTCATTGATATTGCATGTTATTCATGTCACTGGATACTAGCACCGATATGGATATGGATATTGTATTGATTCATGGAGATAGATACCGATATTATTGATTCATCGATATTTTGGATTCATGGATACTATTGATACTACAGATACTGATACCGATACTACAGATCCACTGATACATTGATTCATTGTATTGATTCTTATAGCACGTGATTATTGATGTATTAATTTGATTGATTTATATGATTTTATTGATTTGATTTCTACTGTTCACTGATTCTATCATTGATGATTTTGGGATTTATTGTATATGCATTGATTTCTGTTTCTGTACTGATTTCGTATCCGCTGCATAGATTCACTGATCATGTGCAACTAACTGTTACGGATTTGATTGACTGACATGCATATTACTTTCGTGTCGTGCTTTGATTTCAGTTGTAGGCTTTGGTGACCTGCTGGGCTATTTAAGCTCATTATATGTGGTTAACAATTTCAGGTCTGAGCAAGGGAGCAAGAAGTGTTGGTTGATCAAGACTGTCGACGAATCCTTTCACTATGGATGCCTGGGGCGTCACAGTTCATACTCTCCAACTGTAAGTAGAGAACCTTAGTCTTTTCACACTTCTCCAAGTGTAGGCAGAGAACCTTCATCCTTTCACACTTCTCCAAGTGTAGGCAGAGAACCCTTCGGCTGTTCAAACTCCTCAAGTGTGAGCAGAGAACCGGATCTCCTTGAAAGATTTTCTCACGAGAAATCTAGAAGGGCAAGAGAAGAGAGTGAAGTAATCACAATTCACAAATAAAGATCCTTACCTTTGAGTTCCAAGTGAACCCTTCACGCTCCAGTAGTAAGAACTCTCCTTCAAACACTCTCTCACACTCTCTCATTTAATCTCTCTTCAGTTTGTATGAAGACTGGTAAACAAAAAGATTGCATGACAGTCTTAAGTGGACATTTTATATGAAAGACACGAAAAAACCGTCCAAAAGCTGTAATTATTCAAATCTGTGTGTTATAGATCGTCCCGTATGATCCTAGTTCGTACGGACGAATAGTGTAACAACTGTTGTGTACAAACTAAATATGATCTGGTACGATTTTCCTTCATACCCGATTATCGACCCGTACGAACAATGTTTGTCCGGTACGAATGATTATTTATATAGTTCGTTGTTACAAAAAAAATAGAATGACTCTCAAGTTTCCAAACCAGAGAAGATCATCCTAGGACAAACCATATTAATCGTCTGGATGAATAGTACATTTTGATTATTCCAGAGCCCATCGTCTTGGGACTAATCATAATTTTTGTCTAGACGAACACATCCAGAGAGAATCATCCTGGGACGTACGTTAAATATCATTTAAACGAATGCGTCCAGAGAGCATCGTCCTGGGACGAAGGTAAATATCGTCTGGACGAATAGTACTTAGAAAAAATTTGCCCTCTCCCCATTCATTTCATTGCTCTTTTTAGGAGTAAAACTGACCAGATTGTCCCGTACAAAAATGGTTCTTATTGTACGATCAGTTTCAAAAATTATGAATTTTAAGGCTCTCCCCGGTGTGTGTGTGCTAAGTTACTCAATTACAATCACACTCTCTCAAACTCAATAAAAAGAAAAATGCATACTTTAATTTACAAAATATTTTAAGCTGAACTTGATTTGAAGTCTTCAACAATCTAGAGTATGATTTTCTTGAAATGTTAGTATACACAAGAGCAAAAACAATTCTTTCAAAAAAGTGTTAGGAGAATATAATAATTAAAACAATAATATTTGGTATCATCAAAACATATAAGTTGCAAGAATGTAAAACATGCAAAGCAAAGTAGCAACTCTCTTCAACAAAATTATCAACCTTCCTTCTACGCCAATAGCCCCTTCCACATCCTTCATAGCACTCATCTCCATCCGAAGCATGAGGAGGCTGTGGGAGCAGAGGAAGAAGCTATTCCTGAACCTATTCCTCTCCGCCAGCATTCATAGATCAATCAGCTGGTGCAACCTTTTAATTGGTGGGAAGCCAGGTTTGAGACTTATGTCACGGAGCAGCAACATCAGCAGCACACCTAGGAAATGACTCATTTGGAGTTTACAGCACAACAACAACAGCACGTAGCTTATTTTGATGATTACCTAATACAACATCAGCATTAGCATGGCCAGGATATGGACTGGCTCCACGAGCAATTCTCATCTCTCCACCATTTTTATCAACCACCACCACCACCTCCTTCTGATCAGAATCCCTTTGATTATTAGTTATTTTTCTATTGTTGTTTAGTTTTTATGTTGTTCTCCAATTTTTATTTCTATGTTTTTCTAATTCCTCTTTCTTGTTATGAAAAAAGGTATGTTTCTAAAAGCTTGTGTGCCTGTAAAAGTTTTTACTTTGTGTTTATTATTGTATTCCTGCTTAGTTTTTTTTTTTTTTTTGCTTTTACATAAAAAAATATTTTGCTTTTGTCACCTCCCCTATTATTCAAAGAATTATCTTAATAAGGGGAAGTTTAGGGAATAGCAAAACACCTTTAAGAGATTTTAACAATAATGTTTGTCATCATCAAAAAGCGATAGATTGTTATAGATCTGGGCTCAAGTCTTATAATTTTCATGATAACAAATATTTTGTTTTTATTTACTATGTTATCTCCTAATAATTAAAGTTCATTGCATATCTATTTTCTTTGTTGAATACTAATATTTTAGGTCCACAAGCTCACTCTCAAACTAGCTCAAGATCAGGTAGACTTTGATTGAGTCAAATCTGTAATTTTAATTTAAATGTATGTTCTACCTTTTCTTGAGTCAATTGTAATATGGTGGATCCTGAAGCTAAGTAATATTGCTCACACACTCAAGGAAGTGAGTAAAGGGAGATAGAGCAAAATAAATTTTTCTGACCAAATCAAACAAAATGACTTTGGATCGTCCTGGATGATTTGTTCAGCTCACAACCCTAATTATGGCATTTGGGTCATATAAACCTGATTAAGCAATTCGCCCTGGACGATATGCTTAAATCATAAAAACTAGCCGCCAAACTCAATTAGGCAAGACTTTAAATCTCTCAAATTTGCACTAATCGTACAGGATGATCCTGATCGTCCTGGACTATTCATAACACTCATGCATAAATTGATCAGGTGATTATGAGAATAATTAAGGTTAGATTGATCAATTACATTGTCCAGGAGGATTGCGGCATTATATTGGACGATCGGTAAGAAAAACCTTAGTTTTCTCTTAATTCTCCTGGATGTCTCAAACTATCTACTGGACGATAATGTCGGAATTTAAACTAATCATACTGGATAATTGCAGCATCGTCTTGGACGATTAGTTATATTTCTATATATTGTCCCTTTTTATCTCCTAGATGTCCTAAAATATCTGCTGAATGATAATGTCTAATTTTGAACTAATCATACAGGATGATGTCCACATCGTCCTGGATAATCAAAACAAACTTTGTGTTCTAATCATATAGGAAACCCAGATCATCCTGGCTAGAATGGCTGATTTAAACTAATCGTACAAGACGAGGGATGATCTTTGATGGCAAGTTGAAAATTAGGGCTTTTTAAGGCCTATTTAAGCTCTCTTAATTGCTTATGATAGATATATTTTGCTATTATCCTGACCTGAGAGAGCTTAGAGAAGGAGAAGGAGAGTTTGTGAGAGAGAGAGAAAATCTTATGAGGGGGAGTTTATGAGGTATTTATAAATGTTGCTTCAGGCAATGATTCAAGTTGTCTTCTCCAATCATAGTCATTAGCTCCTTGGTGGCTCTAGGTAGGTCTTCATCTGCACTAGATCAAAGTTCTTTGTCTACTTCAGGAGGAAGCAATAGGAGTTGGGTTCTCTGCCTGCTTAAAGATGAAGCAAAAGGAGTCTAAGTTCTCTGCCTCACTAGGATTGGTGAAAAGATTTTATAAGGGCTTCTCTGCCTTGCTGTGAGAGAAAAAGAAGAGACACTATAGTTTTAGTGTAATACCTGGAGGGGAGGCTCCGAGGAGTTGATATAAGTAATGTTAACCGAACCACTATAAAAATCTGGTGTGCTCTTTCTGTTTTTATTCTTGTACTTAATTTTTGCATTATTTACTATTGATTATTTGTGTGGTTGAAATATCATAATTTTGTGTCAGTGAAAGTGTTCTACTTCCACCTTGGGATAAAAGTAATTTATTTTAAATTATCAAAAATCTCAAAAATATTTTTCTTTTTTTAAGTTAAATTTTTTAAAACACTAATTACCCCCCCCTCCTCTTAGTTAGCCTCGGTCTAGTTCATAAGGGCTTAATAATCCTAACAAACTTTCAAGATTTTCCCGGACTCAGACAGAACCTCAAGTGATTCTGACCCCTTCTGACTCAATTTTCAATTGTGCTTATAGCACCAGAACATATCAAATATATCTATCTTAGACAGAATCTCAAATAATTATAACCCCTATAACTCTCAGCAATTCCTTGACACATACAGAATCTTAAAGGATTCTACCCCCTTATAGCTCCCAACATATATAATTTTATCACATATGCACATATACATCACATTACAATAATTAAAGAGTAATTAAGCTTGTATCAAAATTTCACAGTGTTCTATAATGCTATATAACAAAAAATTCAATTAGGAAAAAATGCACATTTTCATCAATTTATCAAATTACCAGGGATTGTGTAAAATGATGTTTCAAGACTTTTATTGTACTACAACATTATTTTTCAACATCCAAATAATTTTGTTATTTAATAAAAACCCCGCAAATTTAAAAACCCCGAGTGTATAATTTATAAAAAATATTCAAAGTGTGCATAATCATAATCTCTATAACATATCAAAAGCTAAGTGATGAATGTTTTACTGGTGCAAAGTTATCCCCGTTTTTGCTAACATATACAAAATTTTAATAGAAATATTCACTAAGACTTCCATATTTTTGAAAATTGAGATGGACATAATGTGCCTTATCTCGAGACGGACAAGCTTCCCAACATGGCCGATGGAGAAAAATGGTCTGAAGTCGCCCAAAGCCAATGTTTTCTCTTTCTCTCTCTTCCATTTCTTCTCTAACCACCTAATGTATTCTCTATTTTGGGAAAAACCAAAATAAGCATAATCTTTTATCATAATCTAAATGAGTGGAATTAGATTTTTTATTAATATATTAAATATTCTAATTAGTTAATATTAAAAAATTAATTTAAAGCAAATGTTTTATATCTTTAAATCCAAAATTCCAAAATTATAGAAAAATATTTATAAATTAGTAAATTTCATTTAGAAATTTCTGATGAAATCAGTTTGGAAAACAGACAACTTACGGTCCCAAAAATCCCACTTGTACTAATAAGTGCAAATTTCTTAAAAAATTTCAATAGTGCCAAAAAATTATGAAAAAATTAGGGAAGCTAAAGCACAACATTCTAGTGAAGACGATTTGTGATTTGGACTACTTTGGGTGAACAAAAAAATTTTAAAAGTTTTAAAGATTTCATAATCTATCCACCTTAAAAAGATATCGTCTTTAATATTCCCAAAGCAGAATGAGTCAGAATAAACTTTGATACAACTATCTCATATCAGATTCCTTCTTCCATATAGCCTCTCTATCAATTCTATGTTTCCACTGCACTTTGACCAAAGAAATCTATTTGCTTCTCAATTTTCTTATATCATATGTCAAAATTCTTTTGGTTTCTTCACTATACTGTAGATTCGGACGTACCTTATCATCAGCAACAGATAATCTCTTCTCAGAATCAGATACCCACTTTTTCAAAGAAGATACATAAAACATATTGTGTATATCGGATATTTGATTAGGTAATAATAACCAGTAAGCAGAACTATCAATCCGCTCGATGATCTCAAAAGGTCAAATATACCTAGATTGAGCTTGCTAATTCTCCCAAATTTACTGACACCTTTTATAGGGCTGACTTTAACATAAACCATGTCATAAATTTGAAACTCAACCAACATGTACTTCTGATTGTAATACTTCTTCTATCTATTCTGTACGGATTTCAATCTTTCTCTAATTAAAAGGATCTTTATTGTAGTATCATCCATAATGGCTAAAATTATCACTTGTCTATCTCCCACCTTTGTTAAATTAAAAGGAGTCCTACATTTTCTATCATATAGAGCTTCATAAAGAGTCATACCTATGTTGGACAGATAATTATTATTATATGCAAATTCTATCAATGGGATATGATTCTACCAACTACTCTCAAAATCTAAAACACATAGTCTTAGAAGATCCTCTAGTATATGAATAGTCCTTTCAAAATGTCCATTTGTTTGTAGATAAAAAATTGTATTGAAGTGTGACTTCGTACCTAGTCCCTGCTGAATACCTCTCCATAATCTGGAGATAAACCTACCATATCAATCAGATAAAATCACCTTCAGCACACCATGCAACCTAATAATATCTTTAACATAGATCTGTGCTAGCTTATCCACTAGATCTTCCCATCGAATCATAATAAAATGGCCAGATTTTGTCAGTCGATCAACAACAACCCAAATAGCATCATATCATTGCCTCGATCTAAGAAAATCCATTGTTACCTCTTCCCATTTCCATTATGGAATAGGCAAAGACTTCAGAAGACCTCACAGTTATTGATGCTCTACCATCACTAGCTAAAAAGCCTCAACCTTCGATACAAACTCCGCTATGTCCTTAAATCCAAGCAACTAAAACATACTCTTCAGATCTCCATACATCTTGTTACTTCATGGATAAATAATATAGTTTGAATAATGAGCCTTATGTAGAATCTCCTATCTCAGATCTCAAAATAGGAATCCAAAGTCTATCCTTGCAATAAATAACACCACAATTAGAAACTCATAATTCAGATTTCTTATAAGACTCGATCTGATCAATTAACTTCAAATATTTTGTATCTAATTTTTTAGCTTCATGGAGTCACTATATTAGAATCCCAATTAGCTAAAAAAATAACATCCAACTATAATATATCCATATCTCGTATAAAATACTCATCAGAAGTGAGCTACTTACATGATAAGCCAGAAGATTTCCTGCTCAGAGTGTCTACCACCACATTAGCCTTACCAGGCCGATACTGAATAGTCAGATCATAGTCATTGATCAACTCAATCCACCTCTGCCTCAAATTCATCCTTCTAAGTGAATATGTATTTCGGACTCTGATGATCAGTAAAAATCTCACACATGATACCATACAAATAATGCCTCTAAATCTTCAAAGCAAATATAATAGCAATCAACTCTAGATCATACGTTGGATAGTTCTTTTCATGTGGCTTCAATTATCTTGAAGCATGAGCTATCATTCGGCCATGCTTCATCAAAATACACCCCAAATCTCTCAGTGAAGCACCATTGAATACCTTAAATTCTTCTGTACCAGAGAGAAGAGCCAAAACTAGAGTAGAAATCAAATAATCTTTCAATCTCTAAAAACTAATCTCACACTCTGGTGTCCAGACAAAAGCTACTGACGTTTGAGTCAGTCTTGTCAAAGGTGCGAAAATCTGAGAAAACTCCTTCATAAACTTCCTGTAATATCCAACCATGCCCAAGAAATTGTGAATCTCAAACACTATAGTAGAGCTCGGCTAATTAGTGGCTGCCTCATATTTCTAGGAATCAATAGAGATACCCTCACCACTAACCACATGTCCTAGAAATGAAATACTCCTCAGCCAGAACTCACATTTAGAAAATTTTGTCTACAACTATTGTTGCCTCAAAGTCTTTAAGACACTCCTTAGATGTCCAACATGATCTTCCTTAGAAGCAGAATATATAAAAAAAATCATTTATGAAAACAATCACAAATAGATCTAAATAATCTCTGAATACTCTGTTCATCATACCCATAAAGACAGTTGATACATTCATCACCCCAAATAGCATAAATAAAAACTCGTAGTATCCATATCGAGTACTAAAAGTTATCTTCATCACATTAGCCTCTCTCTCCTTTACCTGATTGTAACCTGATCATAGATCAATCTTTTAGAATACAGAAGATCCAACAAGCTAATCGAATAGATTATTAATCTGTGGTAATTGATACTTATTCTTGATAGTAACTTTGTTCAACTCTTTGTAGTAAACACGCATACGTATCGTACCATCATTTTTTTACAAATAGAATATATACTCCCCACAGAAAAACATTAGGATTAACAAATCCCCTGTCAACAAACTTTTGAAGCTGAACCTTCAACTCCCGATGCTCTTTGGTGCCATACTATATGGAGTTTTAGATATTAGGGTCATAACCAGAAATATGTCAATACAGAATTATAAGTCTTTATTTGGAGGTAAACTGATTAACTCATTAGGAAATACATCTAAAAAATCTCGTACTATTGGAATATTAGAAAGATAACCAACATCTATACTCCTATCTCGAACTGATGCCAAAAATATCATACAACTCTTCTTCCATAATCTATCTACTTCCAACGTTGAGATCAAACAGGATAAAATATCTCTAACTCCTTGGAATACACAACTCTCACTACCCATAAATAACGAAACTCGCTTTTTCAAGTAATCAATCTGAGCCCCATACAGACTCAATCAATTCATACCTAAAATAACATTATATAAGGAAATGGGTAATAAAATTAAACTAGATTTTTACTTCTTATCAAAAATCTCAATATCATAGAAATAAAATCTACTAGATATCATACTATCTCCAGCCAGCAAAATAACATAAGGAGAAATAGCCAATACAAATGAGGCTAAGCATAGTGAATCGAGGAATTGCTCAGAAATATAGGAATGACTAGCTTCATAATCAAATAAAACATGACATGGATATTATCACAACATCTAGAACATCATGAGCCTCCTGTTAAGTCAAAATGTATACATGTGGTTGAATTGGAGCTGGAGCAACAGAACTACTAGGTTATCTCTAACCACCGCTAGATGCTCTGCTTGCCACTAAACACAAACCACCAACTCTACCAGATAACCACTTAGAAAAAGTTCAGAGAGTTACTAACCTCGATCTCTCTACTGGTATGACAAAGCTCTCAAATCTGAACACAGAATATTGGTCAAATCATGTTTGTGGATACTCTGCTACCTGATGCCCTATTTGACCGCATCTGAAACACTGTACAGTCATCCTGAACACTAACCTGAATGGCGTCAACCACAACTCTGGCATACAGGTGCCCTAATAATAAAACAAACTAGAACAATCTATGTTGTCACTGCTAGACACTACTACATATGCCGACTATCTGCCTCTCTTGGAATCTCTAGGTATAAATCTGCTATTTTTCTCAGAAAAGCCACTACTAGAAGTCTTACCACTGAACCTCTTCCTAATAGCAGTCCACTACTGCCGAGTAGCCATTAAGTCATTCTCTATCAAATGAGCTCTCTCCATAAGCTCAAAGAAATCAAAAAGTTGAAATGGCAAAAGAGGCTACCTTAAACTATCCTAAAGTCCTCTCAAAAACCTGTAGCACTTTCCACAGAAGTGTTAACCAATTGTGGAGCATATCTAGCCAAAGCAGTGAATCTATCTCATAATGCATAACTATCCTTCTCCCATGAACTATCATCATAAAAGTCTCTTGCATTGGTTGTCGTGTAGAAGCTGGTACAAACTACGCTCTAAACGCATCAGAGAACTCCTCCCAAATAATCAGAGAGTTTAATCTCCCTTGAAATTTTCCTCTTGTTGGTCCATCCACCAGCATTCTGCCTCGACATATAATAGAAAGACTGTTAATGGTACCTTCCTCTTAGGAGGAAACTACATACCTTCAAATATTTTTTCCAGCATCCTCAACCAGTCCTCTGCTGCTCTGGGTTCAATAGTACCCTCAAATCTTGAAGACTTCAATCTCAAAACCATCTATAGATGTTTGTCTAGCTCTTCAGATCTAACAATAAGAACCCTGCTCTGTGCCTCATGTAACATCTGGGCTATCAAAGTAGCAAACTATGGAACTTTATCTGATTTGACTATTAGAGCAGAACTACATACAGGAGCTGCCTGACTAGCACTGTGTCCATCGATCTTATCTTGGTCTGATGGATCCATAATCATACAGAATATCTAATTGAGCACACATGCACTTGAAACAAAAATAATGAACACTCAGATAGACTTTATACTACCCCACTAGACTTACAGATCAATTCCTATAGCTATGTTTTATTATCCAATTCCAAAAATATTACTGTGATATCACAAAAACTTATCACAACCCAACCCAACCAAGATAGGTCCTATCGTGTTAAGTTGTAACATGCAAATCCTAAGATTAGTTTTGGAATTATATAAATTTTTTGTCAATAATCATTGAAATAAACTATAGACTACATTGCAACTAAAATATCTAAATACTAAAAATAAATTCATCCACAAAATTTCTTTTATTTCATCAAAATAAATATCTATGGTATAATACATGACTACATGTAAGAGATATATAACTAAAAATTTAACTAGCCATGATTCTACAAAAAATTAAAATAACAAAATATATATGACCTTAGATTTGATCATGAACTACTTGTCCAAAACCTCATTCCCCTTCCCAGATCTTAAAACCAGAAGCAAAATCACAGTGAGCTACAACATCTCAACAAGCTACACAAACCTATCAAAATTTTTAAATACTCTTTTATCAAAAATTTAGTTGAATATTTAAAAGCAATTTAATACAATTTAATAAATCACTAAATTAAGAATCACTAAATTGGGAAATATAATAAATATTTAATAATTATTCTCTGATTTTAATAACAGTATATAATAAATAAATAAATTGAAATTCATATCACATAATAGTTCAGATCACATTTTCTGAACCTAGATAGAACCTCGAAGGATTCTAACCCTTATTTCTCCCTTTTTGTTTGTTTTTATAGCACCAAAACATATCATATATTCCTATCTCAGACAAAATCTCAAAGGATTCTAGTCCCTTACAACTCCCAATAATTCCCTAGCACAGACAAAATCTCAAATGATTCTGGCCCCTTATGACTCCAACAGATATAATTTAATCACATATGTGTATATATCATCATATTATAACAATTAAAGGGTAATTGAGCATGTATCAAAATTTCAGTATTGTATAACGGTAGACAACAAAAAATTCAACTAAGTGAAAATGCACATTTTTAAAAAATTATCAAAATAATAGGGATTGTGTAAAATGATGATTTAAGACTTTTATTAAACTACAACACTATTTTTAAACATCCAAATAATTCTTTTATTCAATAAAAACTCTAAATTCCAGTGTAAAATTTTCAAAAAATATTCAAAATATGTATAACCATAATCTTTACAGCAAATAAAAAGTTAAGCGGTGAAAGTTTTACCGGTGCAAAGTTATCCCCATTTTTCACTAAGGGTTACAAAATTTTAATCAAAATATTTGTTAAAACTTGCACATTTTTTAAAATTGAGATTGGCATAATGCATCCTACCTCGAGACGAACAAGTTTCCCTTTTGGGCCATCGGACGAAAACAGTCCGAAGTAGCCAAAAACCAGGGTTTTCTCTTTCTCTCTCTTCTATTTCTTTTCTAATCCTCCTAAGCTATTCTCTATTTTGAGAAAAATTCAAAATAAGCATAGTCTTTTATCATGATGTAAATGAGTGGAATTAGATTTTTTATTAATATATTAATGATTCTAATTAGTTAATATTAAAATATTAATTTAATGTAAAATATTTTATATCTTTAAATGCAAAAATTCACAAATTACTGAAAAATATTTATAAATTAGAAAATTTCATTTAAAATATTTTGGTGAAATCGATTTACAAAACAGACACCTAACAGTTCCAAAAACCCCACTTATATCGATAGATGACGATTTCTTAAGAAATTTCAACAATGCCCAAAAATTATGAAAAAAATAGGGAAGCTAAAACATAACATTATAAATATTTTACCAAAGATGAATTGTGATTTGGAATTCTCTAGGTCAACAAAAAAATCTTGAAAATTTTAAGGGTTTCATAACATTCACAAGAGAGATCATGGAAGTGAAATCACCAGCAAAGTTAAAAATGTGTCATTTTGAGTAATACAAGGGAACATAATATGCTTCCAACCACGTAGCTTACTTTGAGTCAACCACCTCATTGCTAAGCTTCAACAATGCCCTAAGGTGTCCATTATTCTTGATTACTTCAAGGAGTAGGCTCTCTAGTGGTTCTCATATCTTCACTTGGTTATCATTACATCCTTCACTAACTTCAAAAAAACATTTATTACACAATTCACAAGTGTCAAAAAAACCTTTTAACAGTTCATAGGCTCTACCAAGGATGATACAAGTTCCTAACAAGTCCATGAGGAAGTTCTTCATCAAGTTTTAAGGGAATCCTAGAAGTGGACCTAGATATGGCTGTCGACAAAGTGACTCTGATCCAAGACCTAAAGGAAGGGTTATTTAGGTACGCACTCGGCTTACAATAACTAAGAATGGTGGCAGAGTTATTACTTATTAGAACTTTCCCATGTTAATGATGAAGAGTATAAAAGCATGGTTGAATCTTTTTTTAATACACAACCCATCTTTGATTGCCATTTATTAAATTAAGAGCATTCTAATTGACACAAGAAGCTTGATCAATATTATCTTTATATCTATTTTCAAAAAAATGAACTTAGCTTTTTATTTTACACCCACAACTGGACCTATATACAATTTTTTAGGATAATGAAGTGATATCAAAAGGATGACCACTTTGGAGTGGGAGAGTAGCAATATACTACAATGATTGACATCATCATAGTATATGAACCTTTCACTAGCAATAGTATCTTTGATCTACCACTCCTAAATAGTTTTAAGGTTGTGGTCTTAACTACCTTATGGAAGTTATGTTTCTAGCAATGGGACAGGGGATTAATGTGAGGGGCGATATGACTCAATAGAGGGCCTACTATCAAAATACTGTAGGAAAAGTCATGAATGTGTAAGAAGAATTTCTAAATTTATAAGTGGAGATAAATTTTGATACTAACATGAGCAAATATAAGTCGAGATCAGTTTGCAGTTAAGGGATCTACAGTTAAAGGAATACAAATCTTGCTGGCAATTTTTGAAATTCCAAGCTCTGACCAACAATAAAGTGGTAAATTAGAAATCTGAACTAATATTGGAACATCTTTATTGTCTTCCTTAGTGGGAGTGAACTTCGGAAACCATATTTTGAATATGAAGGGTCTTTCATTAATGAACTATGGCCCACCATTGAGGACCATGTCTAAATATTCAAGGAAAGAAAACATAAAAAGAAAAAAATCATCATAAAGGGAACAAAGTTAAAATGATCCCTTTAGCTTCCACAATTTCTTAATAACAAATAAATAAATATCGTAAAAAGGCTGTTTGTAAATTACATAACCTACAAGGGCGAAGGACCAAACTCTCGAGCCCTATTGACACAATTTTCATGTTGGCTCAACTCAAGTTGAGTCAAATTGGACCCGATCAGGTTTGACTGAACTTGATCTACCAAATTAAGCCCCATCGAATCCAATTCGACTCAAATCGTCTTTGATTCAAGTTTAATTTCATCAAGTAGCTCAAGAAAACTCAAATAAGTTCAAATCAAATTAAATTTGAGCTCAAATTCAGCATAATTGGTCCAATTTAAACTCAATTTGACTTTTCAAATCAATTTTTTTCTTCTAACGGCTCTGATTTCCTTGGAATTCGCCTGTTTATGTGCCCATCTTCTCATTATATCTTGTAACAAGCACTCAAGGTTGAGATCGAGTATCTATCTGTTGACCTCTAATAAAGCATCCAAGCAAGAGCAGACAAAAGAAAAAAAAAGGCTCAAAATCATTACTTGTGTCGTATCTCTGCCAAATCTACATGTTACAGTCGCATCCCAAGCCTGCGAACGGCGCCAAATGACAGCGACCCATCCCCGCGTGCAGAGAGCTCCTTGGTCGCGCACCCTTTGAGTCGTTAAATACGACACCAAATGAGGCTTTCAGCTCTCGCTTCTCCCACACACGCGAAACCTCTGCAGAACTCCGACACAGCCTCCTCCCTTCCTCTGCCAACCTCTCCGAACTCAACCGCGATCTCCACAGCCTCTATTCAACACCCTACTTGTAGTAGATTCCAACTGTCATCCCTTCTCATCCAGCCGAAGTCATGTTCACGAACCAGAACCGAAAATCCACACATAACTAACTCCATTCCGACCTCCAAGCCATCGCCTGCACCGAAGGTTGCGAGCAAACCTTCATTGTGCCGAAATCCCTCTGTAATCCTCCGGTCTCTCCTTCTTCCTCTCTGGTTCCTTCGACTACACACGCACAGGAAGCAAAACTTCCTCTCACACCTTCTGCCTCCCCTTACGACTGAACTCGGCCTCTAATCTCTCCGGTTGAGAGAAAGAGAGAGAGAGAGAGAGAACTCTCATACCTTGCCGAATCCCCAAATCCTCTATACCCGATCTCCTCTTGCCGCTGCTCTGTCCGATCCAGTCCAGGGAGCCGACCGAACTCCTCCCCAGCTAGCTACCTCCTATAATCAAACTCAAGACCAAGCCCCATCTCAAACCTCTCACCCAGCCAAACCCAAATAACCCCATCCGACCCATATCCGTTCCATCCCGCAAGAGGTGAGGTTTATTATTATTATTATTATTATTATTATTATTATTATTATTATTATTATTATTATTATTATTATTATTATTATTATTATTATTATTATTTTGCAATTATAATTAATTATTTTTAAATTCTAATTAATTATCATTAATTGTAATTAATTATAAATAATTAAAAAAATATCTCTCGCTTACCTCGATGTGCGTGTCGAGCCGGCAAATCACACATACACATTTTTCTCTTACGTGGTGGGAAGAGCCAGCGCGACACCTACGACGAGGTAGGTGAGCGACCCCTCGGCTCCAAAATCTCTTTTTTGGCTTTCGTGGCGCACCGGAAAACTGCTTATACACGCTTTTTCTAATGTGGTGAGATAGGAACCTCGTGCGGTACCTACGGTGAGACAAGGATATTCATAAGTACCCGCTCGCGGGGAAATACCTACTTCTCTTTTGCAACAGGTACCGAAGACCCATACACGCCTTTCTCTGGCGTGGTGGGGACAAAGATTTCAAGGCTGCGATGTCCTCATGCGATGGCACCTACCGTACACGCTTTTCTCTAACATGGCGGGAGGCCCAATTTTTTCATAGTTTTCCCCTAAAAGGGGGAGACGCCTGGAGGCTACCAAAATTTTGGGTGAATATACGATCGTACTCGGACCTGTTTGAACTCAAGAAGGAAATGTACAAGAACTAGGTCTCAAATGATAAGTGTACTTGTGACATTGAACTTGAACGAAATGGACTTAAATAAACTCAAACTAAATTTAAATAATTTGAAACTTGATTTGGACTTGAATGTGATATGAGCTACAATGACATTAAATTCAAACTTGGATTAAAGTTTGAATTTGACAGAGAACTCAAACTTGAATCATATGCAAGAGGATTTGAATTTGTACACTGAACAAAGACCTGAACAAAAAAAATGAAATTGAACTCTACAAGGACCGCAGGGGACATTGATTTAGACTTGGACTAGTAAATTGAATGAACATTAAATGCACCTAATTTGAACTTAAACTTAAATGCAAAGGATTTAATAAGAACCACAGTGGACTTGACATTGAACATTCAAACTCAAATGACTTGAACAATTGATAAAGGACTTGATAACTTTAGACAACAATGCACTTGTATGAAGAAGGAAATTTGTACAGAAGCTCGCACACAATCAAAGCTACTTGGGTGTAAACAAATACACCGAAATCCTACAAGTTGTAATGATGGACAATATGAAGTTGCCCATAAGTAATGAAAGATTTCATGAAGCTTAGAATGTGATAGCAGTTCCTACAAGATCAACACAAGTTGTGTAGAAGCGCCTTTGACCGACATCCTCCGTCTTGTAAACATGTGTAGCAGTCCCTACAAATACTTAAGGAGATGTAAAAAGATGTAGTCAACATTGTGATATCCTTACAATCAATGTTAACTAACTAATAAAAGAAAATGACATTCCGTTACAAACAACTATGGGGTATATGTGAGTATGCATGAGCGATAATGATATGCATCCAAATGAATATTATGCAATCCATATAAGGACGAGGATGATTGATGTATATATCAATCATACAAACAAATGTATTGCCTTCTTATTACTTTCAAAGAGAACAGAGAACTTGTCTTCAAATATGAATTTGCAAGATAATATGCCAAAATTCTACCAAGCAATGATAAAGACTAACACATAACAAAATAACCTATAAAGCGGTAAATGGTAAATGGTATGCCAACATTCAAGTAATGATAGTAGGGAAGTCACAGATGAATGATTCAATTACTTGTGTATGTTGAAAGTTAACATATAACGAGCAGTATGCAGTGAATGTCAGATCCTTTCTACGACCAATTATATGCATACATACAACTGAATACACCGATCCTCTGCAAGCAAAGGCGAATAATGCAAAATGGGTGCAAGTGCCTAGGAGAAGCGGAAGAAGTTCTGCCATACACATAACATGCTATCTACAAGAAGGGTACAAGGAGCCTACGACAAGCACTTAGATATTTATACAATTTGTAATAAGGCAAAAATAGATACATTGATTCTCTGCCAACAAAAGTAGAAGATGCATAACAAATACAAGTTACTACAAATCTCTGCAAGCTGCTATAGAAGACCCATAATGCATTCAACATGTATGTTCCATAAGAAAAATACAAAGAACTATGATGGATACAACTATCTATACAATAAAGCAGGAGATTAGTTAGTGCACTATGATCCACCTGTAGAAAGAAACAAGTAGTGCACGATAGTCCACCTATATGAGCGAACAACTCTATTCAAAAACTGCTATGCCACGCCACCGGATCTGTAACACTCATATTAGTGAACAGAAGGCGTGTATGAGCTCTCAAATGAAATGTTTTGTGTATTCAAATATCAATTACCTGCACAACTGAAATATTTCAAAATACCCCCAAACACCCGTATGGGCCCCGGCGAACATGTTATTGGTACACACGTGACGTCTAGGGATGCTGTGCAGGTCAATAAGTGAATTCAAGCTAAACGCAATCTTTCTATTCAAATCAATAGGAGTCGACAGGGTTCGAACCTTCAAACAAAAATAAGATTATGGCGACCGATGTATTTGTTCTAATACATTCATATTAGGCCTTCAAGGCTTATAACACTAAGAATTCACAAACAAAGGCACAAAGCCTACAAAACCCGATCCTCTGTCGATAACTCAACAGAGTCGATAACGTTCAAAACATAAATATTTTTAATGACCCCAAACACCCCGATAATGGCCTTGTTGAATGCAGATCTTAACCAGAAGGGTCTATTTAACAAATATTTTCAAATGCCACTCAAATTCTCACTAATCCAAATCTCAAATGCCAATTCCAGATATTTAAAATTCAGAAATTCATCCATCAACATTTAAAGAAAAATCCATCCACCCTCCACAATCGTTTGCCGAGGTGGACAAATTAAAATTTACTTCAGTTCACATAGAGTCAAATACCTAATCAAAAATATCACTATGATCCATTCTCAACTAATCTTCTACCAGTAAGGATGTGGTACGTGTCCTCTAATCGACAGTTTTGCTGCCAAATGGCACCGCAAAATAAACGGTTATGACCCGGGGCCCTCTGAGCCGAGTAGTTTTGCAGCCAAATGGCACCACGAAATACCGGTTATGGCCAGAGCCAATATGTTCCTTAGTGACATCAAATCCTTCAGATATGAATCAATAGGATATGATCGATATGGCACAAAGCCCTCTGTTAGCTAAGGTGGATTCAAATTTATCCCCTTAGATAAACATTCACCCTAGGTCTACAAGGTTCCCTTGGACGAAGCAACCCATGGCTGCTGACAAGGATCCTTCTGTCAGGTTGGGTCGACTACCTCTTTTGACTAAATAGACCAGGGACCACGATGGCCCGGGACGACAGAACCATGGGATCTTGATTGGGTCTATCATCCATTCCCCCACCATCTGCTTTAAGTACAAGATGGTGAAATTTTCAAGTTTTAAATATCAAATTTCCCAAACATCAAACTTTTTCCAACATCCAGACCCATTGCTGTTACTATATGCCAGATACCACGTAACATACGTATCTAATTGATGACTAGCCTTAATCGAAAGTTCTCTCTCATGATCAAGAGGGGTAATTAACTATAGGGGCTTGCACCTATAGGAAACCAGAACTCAGATCTTAAAGTCCTCGCAAAATGAGGGCGAAATCTCTGGGTAGTGTCTTATCTACAAACCCATATGCCTTTCAAAATTTACCCCGGAACTTAATTCCATTAAAACTCCCTCGCCAAAAAAAAAAGGAAATAGTGCGGGCAGAGGACGGGGCCAAATTTTTGGAGCCCACAAATTTCTGGCGACTCTTTTGGGGATTGGTTTCTCTTTCTATCTTTGGCTAGTCGTCTCAGTGCTATAGTAGCAATTATATCAACTCGTACTTAAATTTTGAGTCTTTCAAAATGATCATTTAGAGAATTAATTTTTTTTTTAAAAATGGTCGTTCAAATAAATTTATTAAGATAATGCATTTAGCATAATTTTAAATTTTTATTATTTGAATTGCTCGCTAATAATATCTGCTCTTATTTTTGTGTTCTATGCAAGTCTCTGCATTTTGAAAGTGGGGGGTGATGTATCAAATTCTGATTACTAACACTTGCCTTTTATTTATGCAGATGGATCTACATAACACACCGACGACCGTGCAACTAGGATGAGGAGACAGGATTCAGCTAGCAAATGCTGTTATTGAAACTGAAAAATACCGGGGCTACCATCCAGTTTGGTAGCAATGATTTTCCTGCGGTTGTTGTAAGGAGTACCGCCATTCCTGCAAATGATAGGAATATTGAGAGGTCTGCCAAGAGACTCAATGCTGATGAAACTCCCACCCGTTGTGTGCATCTGCCAGCACAACGACCTGCTGTTGAAAATCTTCATGGGAGGATTTATGTGTTTGAGAGGTTGTTATAGCCGGAAATCATAGTCACCAAAAGAATTGTGACTGGTGAAAAGATTTTTTGTGGTGACTACCAACACAACTACTCTGTCAATCGGGTAATCTGCACCTAAAAAATATGATGCTGAAGTCTCCTCATCTGGAGGAAGGCCTACAAGGAGGTAGAGAAGAAAGATAAATGTTAAACTTTGAGCCCAGCATCAACTGGTGCCTGTTCACCCATCAAACCTGCCTTCCCAGGAGCCTGAAGCCAACGTTCCTACCCGGAATAAGTTTTCTGATTTAAGGTGGGTCAAAAGAAACAGCTCTACTAGGGAGCAAAAGAAATCTTTCTGGGATCAACGGCCTGAAGCTCCAATCCCTCCATGGAAGAAAGAGCCTGAGACTCTTTCAGCTCAAGTATACCGAGTTCTTAAAATAATGAAAGAAAAAAGGCTGAAGAAGAAAAGTTACAAGCGGCTACTAGCGGTCAAGACCAGAAGAGCTCCACCAAGGGAGCATCTATCTGTTGCTATAGAAAGAAGAGAAAGAAAACATATCTCGTACGGTGAACATCGGGGCGTGACACCTGAACCATATATTAAGGGATCTGTCGCTGAAAGGTTCCGGCGGAAAGGAAAAGAAATTTGGAGGCTAAATCCTAACAAAGAAGATATAAGATAAAGAAGAACTGATCTGGGCGTGACATCTGGTGATGCATCTCAGAGATCTGCCCTGGTCTACAGACAACTTTAGAAATGGGCCCCAAAATAGACCCATAATGACACTTCTCCCGACAATCGACACTTTAGAAAATCCTCCAAGGGATCCCATCGCCCTCCATCCCCTCTAAAGGAAGAGACTAACTTTAATCGCAATCCACTAGTCGAAGAAATCACCTTTCCTAACCAAGAACCAGAGATCCAATGGCGACGCCGCTAGGAGATTCGAGTACTAGAAGAAAATATATAAGAAGAACAAAATATACAAGGAGAATAATATCTTGAAGGAGAATAAAATATCAGAGAATATATGGAGGAAAACCTAGAAGAAGAAAATAACACTTTGAAAATGGAAGTTGTTTATATGGTGACACATATAGACATCGATGATGGCGCCGATTATAATGACGATGAAGATGATGATCATTGGCAACCACCACCAGGCAAGTACACAGGCGTCGTCGTAGAGAGTGGTCCACCACTGGTAGAGGTGGCCATTCCCAAGAAGAAAAGGAAGTGGGGGAAGTAGAGGAGAATCCCTTGATGATGAAAATGTCACACTCGCCAACATGAGAAGGCAGATGAGGCGATAAATGAGAGCCAAAGATAGAGAAATTTGAAAGTTCGTTAGGGATGTTAAGCCCTATGAACTTAGTCCCAAGCTAACCAAGAGGGGGGTGAATTGGTATTTTAAAAAATTCTTTTCACAAAGAATGAAAAACACATAAACCAAAACTCACCACAAAAATAAATGCGGAAATAAGAGTGCGGAAGCAAGAAAACAAGAACACA
>NW_021320102.1:289260-326071 GCF_001605985.2 Dendrobium catenatum
GTATCAATTAACCTTAATTACTCCCTTGATTTCCTGATCAATTAAGGCATAATTTGGTAATTTCGTCCAGGCCGATCCTTGGATCGTCCTGGCCGATAATTTTAAAATATAGTATACCTTAATTGTCTATGGTGGCTACTTCTTTCTGTTTTGAGCTTATCGTCCAGGCCGATATGTTAATGTCGGCTGCCTTAATTAAGAATCCTGATTAGAGTCTCTGTTTTGAACTCGATCGTCCAGGACGATCCAAGGGATCGGCCTGGCCGATGTGAGCAAAAACAGAGATTCTAAATCTCTCATGTGTGTGTGTGTAGGGTTACTAAGTATCAGTCTTTTGAACCTTACAAACTGACTCAAGAAGAGAAAAAAAAGATTACAGACTGACTCAACCCTATGCTACCCACTTCCGTATTTGCATCGTTTGTTCGTCCAATCTTCGATTCCTGAAATGTTAGAAAAAATAGTCAGTCCAAGATAATCAGTAGGAAATCATCAAAACATAAGCCATGAAATAAGGTTTGCAACAAAATCTCTCAGTTAAATGAGAAGATGACTGAGATGATGGCTCAAATAGGGGCAATGATGCAGAGAACTGTTGCTATTGGCGCCATGCCTAATTCTCTTACTGATCCTCCAAACTTCCAAATTCCTCAAGTCTCAAGAGTACGGGGTGCTCCTGAAGGCGGTACTGAAGTCAATAATATTACCCTCTAACTCACTCCGTAGAACATTGTAAGTACTTCTGAACCTGTGACGGCTGCATAGTTAGAAGGAATTATCACCGAGAAGATCAAGGCCATCATAGCCATTGATCAGGCGGAGAAACTAGTGGGCAAGGGTCATCTGTATCCAGATGAATATAACCAAGTACCATACTCGAAAGGGTATTCTGTACAAAAGTTCAATACTTTCAACGGTACTAACAATCTCCGACAGTACTTGACACAATTTAAAGACACCTACGGGAATACAGGGGGAAACCGACACCCTACTCTTCTAACAGTTTGTTAGTAGTTTAATAGCAATTGCTTTTGAATGGTATGCTGAACTGCTGAATGATTCTATAAAGACTTTCGCATAATTGAAAAGTATGTTTGTCAAGAGATTCGCTAGCGCAACTGAGAAGATAACGATCGCTGACCTCATTCTAGATAAGAGAAGAAGAGATGAATCAGTGACTAAATACATCACCCATTGGTGCAACTTAAGTATGAAATATGAGCAACAACTTGAGAAAGAGCATGATGTACATTTGTTAATGGAAAACATTGATGACAAGATGCAACCCTTCCTGTGTATGGCTACAATTACCACTTTTCAAGATCTATTGGACAGAGTGACTAAGTTTGAGAAATTGAACTTATCAAGATCATATGGTCATTATGATAAGCCTAAGAAGGCTAAGGCCCCAGGTGCTAGAAGGGGTGAGGCCGACTTTACGTTTTTCTTTAAAGCTGATAAAGAAAAGCATGTGATTTACAATGTAGACAAGGACAAGCAACCATTGTAGTACGAAGAAAAGCTCAAACAGGCATACAATCCTAACCCCCAACCAAAGATCATACTAGGGGAAATGATAAGCCACAAACATTCCAAGGTGGAGGAGAGCACCCAAGATAGGCAATAGGAACTAGTAATAGAATGTTCCAATCCCTTAAAGATAAAATTAATAAAGAATATTCATTCAAGAGGGAGAGTGTCGCCAAATTATTTTGACAAGTATTGAGAGCTGGTTTAGAACTACCTGAATGAAAGAGGTCGAAAGAGTCAAAGTACACTAGTGACCCAAATTATTACCAATACCATCGAGTACTCAGCCATCCTATTGAAGATTGCTACATCTTCAAGGATTGACTTGAAAAAAATATCAAAAGGGAGAACTCACATTATCCAACAATGTATTGTCTCACCCTAGAAAAAAATCAATTCGGGTAGTTACGACTTCTTCCATACCCCCGATTGAAGAAAAAAGAAATGAAAAGAAACCAGCTCAAGAAGAACATTGGGAGATTGCGGTCTCCAAGAAGACTGTGAAAATGTTAAAGCAGCTCAAAGGAGTCTCAGGGGTGAAATGGAAATCTCCTACATAGCCAATTCTAAATTTGAAAGCCCTGCCTATGATGCGAGCTTCTACTTCTAAATAATTCCCCAACCAAGCTGATTCCTCAAAGCCTGGAAAAGTAAAGTCCTTCAAGAAGAAGACTAAACTGAAGAAACCCAAGGAGAAAAAGACTGCAACTCAGAGAGTTATCGATAGTTTGGATGAATACTGCCAGATTGTGAGGCGAACTATCAAGCTCGCTGACTTTATATTAGGGCTTAAAATAGATGAAGCCAAAGAAGATGATAAGAATTGTTTTTCCAAAGAAGCATGTCGGGTCATCTCAGTGGCACCAAGTACCTCGATAGAGGAAATATACGTTGAAGAATTACCCTCTGAATCCTGTATAATGGTGTTGCCAATGGATTATAGGTCGGAAGAGGATTTGTATTTTCCAAAAGAAGATGGGTCGGACCCGACATAGAATCGCAGATGGGACATGTAAACCTGGGTGGTGATTCTGAATCAATAAATGAGATCCTAGACACAACGATGGTTGATTCTAAAGAAATTGCACTGTTAAATGACTCTGAAGCAGAGGAGATCGATCAAGTACAGTTGAGAAGCAGCAAGATAATGTCACCTCCACTAAAGAAAGGGAACTCCAACAAATTCAAAGATAAAAAAGTAGTCATCAATGATGATGTTATCCCTGAAGATCCCAATAAAAGAACACTTTAGCTAAGGGGATAGATTATAATATCTTATCCTATCTGAGAAAAATCCCAGCACAACTTAGCATATATGATGCCTTGGTAATGTCTAAAGACCTTTAGGAGACTTTAATTCAGGCTCTCAAAGATCCCAAAAGATACGATGCGTATTTTATTGAATATAATTTGACTAAGGTTCTACAAGCTCATAATGAACCGTTCATAACCTTCTCCAAGGAGGACATGATGCTCGAGACTGTATAACATAATCGTCCTCAATATGTCACCGCAGAAAGTGATAAACTGATCATCAGTCGAATCCTAATTGATCTCGGATCCTCCATAAATCTGATAAGCTTGAAAGCACTTAGATCACTCTATCTTGATGTGGAACACCTCGGGCCAGATAAGTTTATGGTACATAGTTTCAATTAAAAACCTTGAATCATGCATACTTCCTCAAGTATTTGGAGAACTCCATACAGAAGTTAAATTTTATGTGATTGATGCGGATATTTCATTCAAGGCGCTTCTAGGTCATCTCTGGTTGCATGAATATGGTGTTGTCCCGTCAATAATACATCAGTGTATGAAATATCTCAGAGATGGAGAAGAATTAAGGATCTCTAGTGACATTCAGCCCTTCACAGTTCATGAAGAAACAGTTTATGAAGATGCATAATACTTCATGCCAAAAAAATAAAAGTCTTTAAGTTCTCTCGAGGCTAAAGCATCAAACTCAAAGGCTGCAAAGCGACCTAAACGAGAAGGTGAGAAGTAGGTGGGGAGAAAGAAGGCAACACCGACTCTTTCCAAAGCACCGACCATTTCCAAAGAAAAGAAATACGTACCTCACCTAGGGAGTCACATAGATGAAGACAATATCTCCCCAACATAATCCCGGATAGTATGTCAGTGTACAACTGAATAGAGTAGGGAGGTTGAATTTTCAAACGATGATTATGATTATGATTATGACTCTATCTATATGAATATGGTGCAGGATATATTCTCCAGGAGGATAAGTAGCCTATCGATCTCAGATAGTGTACTCGTAGTCACTCGTATCTCCCTGCAACTCTTCAAGGAAATCATTCCACGCGAGGTGCATAAGGTTGAAGAACTCGCTACCCTTTATCTGCCTCCTTTTAAAAATGTGACTGTGCTAGGGAATGTGCTATATTCCATGGGAATTTGTGAAGAAGAGAATAATGACTAGTATTATATGCTCCTCGATTCTGAAGAGTTGCTACATACGAGGCAACCTAGGTTCAATACCAAAAATATTCAAAGAATGCTGCAAAAGCAAATTAATATTCCTATCACCAAATGACAACTTCGTACAAGCTTCGGCCTCTTGTATGGAAGGAATCTGCATTTATTACGATGAAATGATATAGATGCATATAAGGGTATCTTATTCATAACATGAAAATTTCTCTAGAAAGAGGCTTGTTGGGCAATCACATGCATGGAAATTGAATCTGATGATGGTGGTTCTAAAGAGATTTATGAAGTTGATGATTATGATGAGCAGCCCATAGAAGTCAAACCTGCACCAGAAGAGCTTGAAGATGTCAGCAGTCATCCACTATGAATGAGCTAAAAGAAATTAACTTAGGAACTCAGGAGGATCCTCGCCCAACCTTCATTAGCTCCCTTATACAAGAAGAGCAAGTGGAAGGAATAAAAAACTCTTCTATGAATTCAGAGATTACTTTGCCTGGACATATGCTAAGATGCCTGGCTTATCCCCTAACGTAGTAGTTCATAGATTAGCAGTCAAACTGAATGTAGCACCCAAGCAAGCTCCAAGGAGAATGAGATTAGAGATTGAAGAACAGGTGATTGCTGAAACAAAGAAGCTTATAAAGGCAGGCTTCATCCGAGAAGAAAAATATGCCGAGTGGATCGTATATATCATCCCAATAAAGAAGAAGAATGAACAGATTCATATCTGAATCGACTTTCGGGACCTCAACAAGGCGTACCCAAAAGATGACTTTCCACTCCATGTATCATAACTACTAGTGGACAACACTTCCAAGTATGATATATTCTCATTTATGAATGGATCATCAGGCTACAATTAAATCAAAATGGCACTTGAAGATGAAAATCACACATCATTCAGGACAGCCATCAGCATTTTTTGTTACACAGTCATGCCCTTTGGCCGGAAGAATGCTGGTGCCACCTACTAGCGGGCAATGACGTGCATTTTTGATGAGCTAATATATCAAAAGGTCAAGTGCTATGTGGACGATCGTGTTGTCAAAAGCATGGACAGAAGAGATCACCTAGGTGACTTGAGAATTATTTTTGAAAGAATCAGGAAGTATGATCTAAAAATGAATCCTCTTAAATGTGCTTTTGGAGTCTCCTCCAGCAAATTTTTAGGGTACGTTGTCCGTCATCGAGGTATCAAAGTCGACCCCAACAAGATCAAGGCAATCATGGAGATGCCACCTCCAAAGAACCTTCGACAGCTTCGCTCACTGCAAGGGCAACTGGCTTTCATTCGGAGATTCATATCAAATCTATCGGGTAGGTGCAAGCCATTTTCAAAATTAATGAAGAATGGAGTCTATTTCAAGTGAGATGAAGAGTGCCATGAAGCTTTATATAGTATCAAAATATATTTATTAAATCCGCCCATTCTTGTAGCGCCAATCCCAAGGAAGTCTCTTATATTGTACACGACAGTACTAGAAGAGTCCCTCAGAGCATTATTAGCCTAGAATAATAAAGAAGGCAAAGAAAATGCTCTCTACTACATTAGTCGGAGGTTGATTAGACCAGGAAACCGTTATTCTCCTATCGAGAAGCATTGTCTAGCATTGATTTTTGCAGTTAAAAAACTTTGCCACTATATGCTTTCTTATAGAATCACCTTTATATCAAAGATTGATCTGTTGAAGTTCTTGATGATAAGACCAGTATTGATAGGTCGCCTAGCCAAGTGGACAGTATTATTACTACAGTTTGATATCACATATATGCCACAAAAGGCGATGAAAGGACAAGCTTTAGTAGACTTCCTTACTGCACATCCAATCCCAGTAGACTCTCCACTCAACGATGACTTGCCAGATGAGCAAATTATACAGGTTGAAGAGAATAAAAAATTACCATTCTGGGAGATGAATTTCGATGGGGTATCATCAATTAAACTTGTCCGACCTCCGAACATTGCGAAGGCTTGAGCTGGTATTGGTCTCATTTTTATAGCACATGAGGGAGGCATAATGAGATTTTCGTTCAGTTTGACTGAACCTCGTACCAATAATGAAGCTGAGTACGAAGCTCTGTTAGCAAGGTTGGAGATTACGATTGATGTCAGAATCCAACATCTCCAAATCTTTTGTGATTCTCAACTTGTAATAAATCAGGTTCTCGATATTTATAAGGTTGGCAAAGTTGAATTAGCATATTACCATCAGTGAGCCCTCGAGCTTCTAAAGCAGGTACCAAATATTGAAATAGCTCGAGTTCTTCGAGGACATAATGCTAAATAGATTGTCTGGCCAAATTAGCCAAAGAAATGTCGAATATCAATAAGGAGAGGCCTATATTCTTTGGAGTTTACACTCGTAGGGTCTTGGAGCCCGCTCTGTTACAGTTCCCGAGGGCAGAAGTACCTGGTTCAAACCAACAAAGTATACTTCTAGTTAATCCTCAACCTCTCAATCAAATCATTATGGAAAATTATCCGGAAAGATATCATGTGGCCAAGACGTAAAGTTAGTTAAGCTTCAGAATCGTGGTTATATTATTTAGACATTGAAGTCAAAAATAATTGGATGCAGCCATTCATTGACTACTTCAAAGAAAATAAGCTCCCAATAGAAAAAACTATGGTCATACAAATCCGAAAAAGGGCGTTAGGATACGCATTTGTCAATGACACATTGTACAGATGAGCTTTTGATCAAATGTGGCTAAGATGCATGGGGACCAAAGAAGCTGATAAAGTGATAACAGAAGTTCATGAAGGGCATTATGGTACATATTAGTCTGGTCCCAAAATGGTTACTAAAATCAAGAGAATTTGTTACTATTGGCTGACCATGGTCAGAGATTATATTAACCATGCCAAGAGGTGTTATGAGTGTCAAATTCACCATGGTGATGTTATACATCAACGGCCAAATCCACTGTATCCAACAATAGCGTCCTGGCCATTTGAATGCTGGGGTACAGATATAATTGGGCTGATAGATCCGTCGTCTTCAGCGGGACATCGCTTTATTCTTACAGCAATGGATTACTTCTCAAAGTGGGAAGAAGCAGCTCCATTCAGAGAGGTCACATCCGAGCATGTAATCAATTTCTTTACCCACAATATTGTTTATAGATTTGGTGTACCACGCCGTATAATCTCAAACAACGGTACTGCATTCAAGTACTAAAATTTATAAGTTTGTTGATCGGCATAAAATCGATTAGCGATATTCATCCATATATAATCCAAGAGCAAAAGACTTGGCAGAAGCCTTCAACAAAATGCTGGTGAAATTATTGAAGAAAATCCTCACCAATAACAAAAGAGAATGACATACGAAGATGGCAGAAGCACTATAAGCATATCGTATAACCTATAAGATGCCTACAAAGCTACTCCTTATTCAAATGTGTTCAGAGTTGAAGCAGTATTGCCGCTGGAAGTTGAACTATCATTACTCCGGGTAGCAATCCAGAATGATCTTACTCAAGAGCAAAATGCTCTCCTGAGAATGGAAGAGCTCAATACACTCGATGAGATCAGATTACAAGCTCAACAAAAACTTGAAAATCTACCGAGGAAGAATGGAAAAATCCTATGATCTGATGGTACGACCTCGAGTATTTCAAGAAGAAGAATTGATCTTGGTGCTAAGAAGATCAATCAACCCACACTGAAAAATCAGTGGCAAATTCGTATCCAATTGGGAAGGCCCCTTTGTCATCGAGAAGTTGTATCAAGGAGGAGCGTATCAGTTGATCGATATGAACGGTCAGAGGCCTATACCGTCTATCAATGACTGACATTTAAAAAAGTATAATGCATGAAAATTTTATGACTAATGTACTTTATAATGATCAAACTTTTATGTGCATAGTCATCAATGCATGCTTACATCAATATTTTGAAATTCTCTTGTGCAGTAAGAATGTATTTCAAAATCCTCCATTAGACGGGACATTTTAAATATTTATTTGGGTTGACATCACGCAGCGTGCCGAGATCCTTGAATAAATATTTAAAATCTTAAAGATATAAAGCCTATCCAAAATATCCTTACGAAACAGGGGGAATTTTAAATATTCATATGGGTCGACATCGTGCTATATACCGAGATCTCTAAATGAATTTTTAAAATCTCAAAATCTAAAATTTATTCTACTTTGAAATGTGTCAAGACAAGGGGCATTTTAAATATTTATTCAGATCGATATCGTGCTGCATGCTGAGATTCCTGAATAAATATTTAAAATTATCAACACAAATATTTTCTTATGTTGGAGAATACAAATTTCTTTTTAAAATATATGTAGGTGATCTTTCAAAAGTTCAAGACACCATCTTCTCCAACGTACTAAGGTTCAAAAGTCAAGAAATAGACTTTTGTAACTATACACTCCAACAAATTGAGCCAAAAAAGCTTGAAGTCTTTTCAATAGCTTGAAGCTTAAAGTTTGAATTGGTGTAAGAGGTCGGATCCAACAAGCCCAAATATGACCAGATCGCTGGTAGCTCCATCTACTCAATAAGCCATAACAAAGGCCGTAGTCGCGAAACCCCCACTTCGTCAACCTATTAGTAAGGACTGTAGGAAGAACGAATGCCAATTTGACTCGACCAGTTCAAGTGATCGTAGTCCACCGAATTCTCCCAAATGACTGGAGAATCAAAGTTTCAATGGGAAGATGAGTCTCGAATAACCACCGAATGCTCGTAGGTTCCAAATATTCGACCACAAAGGATGACTCAAAATCTGTCAACTTTAGTAAAATCAGTATTGGGAAGAGTAATCCCCATAGTTCAAGTCTGAAGCCTGAATGGGTGTAAAAGGCCAGATCTAATAAGCCCAAATATGGCCAGATCGCTGGCAGCTCCATCTACTCAACAAGCTATAAGAAAGGACGCAGTAGAGGAACCCTCATCTCAACAACTAGAGGACAAAGAGCTATTAAATTTTAGCTCTCCTGATCTGATTAACTCAAGTGACTTAGATTGAAGTCTCCTCAAGTGGTTAAGGATCAAGATGCTACCTACGTTCAGTAATATCAACTGAATCCAGAACCTGCAAATCCTTCAATAAATCTGTAAAGCACAAAGTGAGGATCAAAGGAATTCTTCTTCACCAAGTCCGCTAAAGCACAAAGCAGAGGATCAAAGAAAACATCCTAAAGTTCATGAAAATCCTAAGGCCGAACTAAGTGGATCTTGTCATCAACAAGTTCATTATGCATAAGGCTCTGGACCGATAACTCTTCCCCACCGACGTAATACAAACTTAAGGGTTTAGGTTATCGGCATCTACCACTTCATCAAGCCTGTAAAAGCTAAAAGCAAAGGGCAGAAGGCATACAAATATTCTGACAAGTCAGTAAAGACAAATCAGATAACCCTTCTCCAAGTTCGCTACTCAGAGCATTAAGTAGAAGGAATCAGAATCTCAGGACTCGAGCCAAAGCCGCAAAATTAGCACCCTGAATGATAACTACAAATGTCCCTAAAGACTAGGGGCATTTTAAATATTTATTTGGGTTGACATCATGCCGCATGTCAAGTTCCTCAAATAAATATTTAAAATTCTATCAAAGTTCAACCAGACAATAGAAGAATGTTAAGCATACATGAAAAGGATTTGAACTAAAGTGATCAAAGGAGAATAAATATTGGGGATATTATCCACCATTGTCAATCTATAAGGCCATGATCCAGGGACCCAAATATGAAGTGTTATATCACTATCCTAGAGGTCCTTGACTAAAATTAGTGCATCAACCATTTATGGATACATCTAAAAGAGTCAAGAAGAAATAAGACTAGTGTGACACCCAAATAAACCTTTTGGAGATCCACTAAATGAAAGCCCTAGTGTCGCGCACCCTTTGAGTCGTTAAATATGACACCAAATGAGGCTTTCAGCTCTCGCTTCTCCCACAAACGCGAAACCTCTGCAGAGCTCCGACCCAGCCTCCTCCCTTCCTCTACCAAACTCTCCGAACTCAACCCTAATCTCCACAGCCTCTATTCAATACCCTATCTATAGTAGATTCTAACTGTTGTCCCTTCTATTCCAGCCAAAGTCAAGTTCACGAACTAGAACCGAGAATCCACCCCATAACCAACTCCATTCCGACCTCCAAGCCATCGCCTGCACCGATGATTGTGACTAAACCTTCATTGTGCAAAATCCCTCTGTAATACCTCGGTCTCCCCTTCTTTCTCTCTGGTTCCTTCGACTACACACCAACAGGAAGCAAAACTTCCTCGCATGTCTTCTGCCACCCCTTACGACTGAACTCGACCTCTAATCTCTCTGGCTGAGAGAAAGAGAGAGAGAGAGAGAGAGAGAGAGAGAGAGAGAGAGAGAGAGAGAGATAGAGAGAGAGAGAGAGAGGAAGCTCTCATACCTTGCCGAATCCCCAAATCCTTTATACGCGATCTCCTCTTGTCGCTGCTCTATCCGATCCAGTCCAGGGAGCCGACAGAACTCCTCCCCAACTAGCTACCTCCTATAATCAAACTCAAGACCAAGCCCCATCTCAAACCTCTCACCTAGCCAACCCAAATAACCCCATCCAACCCATATCCCTCTCTTTCGTTCCATCCCGCTAGCCATAGCAGAGAGGTGAGGTTTATTACTTATTATTATTTAATTGTAAGTTGTTATTATTATTAATAGTTAATCATATTTAGTTATTATTAATAATTAGTTATTATTAATAATTAGTTTTAATTAAAATAAATTATAAATAATTTTTAATTATGATGTTTAATTATTATCATTAATAATTAACTATAATTTTTTTAAAATTAATTATAATTAAATATTTTAATTTAAATTGATTATTATAAAATATAATTAAATATGATTAAGTGTTATAATTATGATTAATTATTTTTAAATTCGAATTAATTATCATTAATTGTAATTAATTATAAATAATTTAAAAAATATATCTCTCGCCTTACTTCGATGTGCGCGTCGAATAGGCAAACCACCCATACACGCTTTTCACTAGCGTGGTGGGAAGGGAACCCGGTGCGACACCTACGACAAGGTAGGTGAGCGACCCCTCGGATCAAAAATATCTTTCTCGACGTTCGTGGCGCACCAAAAAACCGCCTATACACGTTTTTCTCTGGCGTGGTGGGATGAGAACCCAGTGCGGTGCCTACGGCGAGACGGGGATATTCATAAGTACCCGCTCGCGGGGAAACAACTGCTTTTCTTTTGCAACATGTATCAAAGACCCATACACGTCTTTCTCTAGCATGGTGGGGACAAAGATTTCACAGCCACGGTATCCTAGTACGAGGGCACCTACCGTACATGCTTTTCTCTATCGTGGCAGGAGGCCCAATTTTTTCATAGTTTTCCCCTAAATGAGGAACATGCCGGGAGGCTGCCAAAATTTCTAGTGAATATACGACCACACTCGGACTTGTTTGAACTTAAGAAGGACATGCACAAGAACTGGGTTTCAAATGACAAGTGTACTTGTGACATCGAACTTGAACAAAATTGTCTTAAATGAACTCAAACTAAATTTAAATAATTTGAAATTTGATTTGGACTTAAATGTGATATGAGCTACAATGATATTAAATTCAAACTTGGATTAAAGTTTGAATTTGACAGAGAACTCAAACTTGAATCATATGCAAGAGGATTTGAATTTATACATTGAACAAAAACTTGAATAAAAAAATGAACTTGAACTCTACAAGGACCGCATGGGACTTTGATTTGGACTTGGACTTGTAAATTGAATGAACATTAAATGCACCTAATTTGAACTTAAACTTGAATGCAAAGGATTTAACAAGAACCACAGTGAACTTGACATTGAACATTCAAAATCAAATGACTTGAATAATTGATAAAGGACTTGATAACTTTAGACAACATTGCACTTGTATGAAGAAGGAAATTTGTACAGAAGCTCGCACACAATCAATGCTACTTGGGTGTAAACAAATACACCAGAATCCTATAAGTAGTAATGATGGACAACATGAAGTTGCCCATAAGTAATGAAAGATTCCATGATGCTTAGAATGTGATGGCAATTCAATATACAAGATCACCACAAGTTGTGTAGAAGCACCTTTGACCGACATCCACCGTCTTGCAAACATGTGTAGCAGTCCCTATAAATACTTAAGGAGATGCAAGAAGATGTAGTCAACATTGTGATATCCTTACAATCAATGTTAACAAACAAATAAAGGAAAATGACATTCCCTTACAAACAACTATGGGGTATATGTGAGTCTGCATTAGCGATAATAATATGCATCCAAATGAATATTATGCAATCCATATAAGGACGAGGATGATTTATGTATGTATCAATCATACAAACAAATGTATTGCCTTCTTATTGCTTTTAAAGACAACAGAGAACTTGTCTTCAAATATGAATTTGCAAGATAATATGCCAAAATTCGACCAAGCAATGACAGAGACTAACACATAGCAAAATAACCTATAAAGCGGTGAATGGTAAATGGTATGCCAACATTCAAGTAATGATAGTAGGGAAGTCACAGATGAATGAAGCAATTAATTATGTATGTTGAAAGTCAACTAACAAGGAGCAGTATGCAGTGAATGTCAGATCCTCCCAACGACTAACTATATGCATACATACAACTGAATACACCGGTCCTGTGCAAGCAAAGGCGAATAATGCGAAATGGGTGCAAGTGCCTATGAGAAGCGGAAGAAGTTTTGCCATACACATAACATGCCATATACAAGAAGAGTACAAGGAGCCTACGACAAGCACTTTTATATTTATACAGTTTGTAATAAGGCAGAAATAGATACATTGATTCTCTGCCAACAAAAACAGAGGATGCATAACAATGACAAGTTACTACAAATCTCTGCAAGCTGTTATAGAAGACCCATTATGCATTCAACATGTATGTTCCATAAGATAAATACAAAGAACTACGATGAATACAACTATCTATACGATAAGGCAGGAGATTAGTTAGTGCACTAAGATCCACCTGCATAAAGCAACGAGTAGTGCACGACAGTCTACCTGTATGAAGCAGCGAACAACTCTATTCAGAGCTGCTACGCCACGCCACTAGATCCGCAACACTAATATTAGCAGACAGAAGGCGTGTATAAGCTCTCAAATGAAATGTTGTGTGTATTCAAATAGCAATTACTTGCACAACTAAAATATTTCAAAATACCCACAAACACCCGCATGGGCCCTGATGAACGTGTTATTGGTACACGAGACATCTAGGGATGCTGTGAAGGTCAATAAGTGAATTCAAGCTTGAACCCAATCCTTCTATGTAGATCAATAGGAGTCGACAGGGTTCAATCCTTCAAATAAATACACGATTGTAGTGACCGATGTATTTGTATTAATACATTCATATTAGGCCTTCAAGGCCTATAACACTAAGAATTCACAAACAAATGCACAAAGCATACAAAACCCAATCCTCTGTCGATAACTTGATAGAGTTGACAAGGTTCAAAACATAAATATTTTTGAATGACCCCTAGCACTCCTATGATGGTCGTGTTGAATATAGATCTCAACCGAAGGGATCTATTTCACAAATATTTTCAAATGCCACTCAAATTCTCACAAATCCAAATCTCAAATCCCAATTCCAGATATTTAAAATTCAGAAATCCATCCATCAACATTTAAAGCAAAATCCATCCACCCTCCGCAACTGTTTGCCGAGGTGAAAAAATTAAAATTTACTTCAGTTCACATAGAGTCAAATGCTTAGTCAAAAATATCATTAGGATCCATTCTCAAACAATTTTCTACCAGTAAGGATATGGTACGTGTCCTCTATTTGACAATTTTGTTATCAAATGGCACTGTAGAATAAACGGTTATGATCTGGGGCCCTTTGAACCGAGTGGTTTTGCCGCCAAATGGTACCACAAAATATCGGTTATGACCAGAGCCAATACGTTCCTTAGTGGCATCAAATCCTTGAGATATGAATCAATAGGATATGATTGATAGGGCACAAAGCCCTCTGCTAGCTAAGGTGGATTCAAATTTGTCCCCTTAGACAAACATTCACCCTAGGTCTACAAGACTCCCTTGGACGAAGCAACCCATGGCTGTCGACAAGGATCATTCTGTCAGGTTGGGTTGACTACCTCCTTTGACTAAGTAGACCAGGGACCATGATGGCCCGGGATGACGGAACCATGGGATCTTGATCGGGTCTATCATCCATTCCCCCACCATCAGCTTTAAGTGCAAGATGGTAAAATTTTCAAGTTTTGAATATCAAATATCCCAAACATCAAACTTTTTCCAACATCCAGACCCATTGCTGCTACTATATGCCAGATACCATGTATCATATGTATCTGATTGATGACTAGCCTTAATCGAAAGTTCTCTCTCGTGATCGAGATGGGTAATTAACTATAGAGGCTTGCGTCTATAGGAAACAAAAAATCAGATCTTAAAGTCCTCACAAAATGAGGGCAAAATCGCTATGTAGTGTCTTATCTACAAACCCATATGCCTTCAAAGTTTACCCCGGAACTTAATTCCGTTAAAACTCCCTCGCCAAAAGAAAAAGCAAATAATGCGGGCGGTGGCCGGGGCCGAATTTTTGGAGCCCACACTATCCTTCCAATCCATATAACTAAAAGGGCATTCATTCTTTCATCTTCTTATGTGCTTCCCTTTGTGCGTCCAAAACGGAGAGAGGAGCATGACAGTAGCCTCTTCGTGTGTGCATCAAGAAGGAGCTGAAAAGGAGGAAAGAGGGAGAGGATTATATGAAACTCATCTAGATCGAGAGGGCAATGAGGACGTTCCACACTTGAATGGTTTATTTAAACAAGATAGAAGAGATGAACATCTCTGTGCACATCTAGGGTCGGATCAAACACAGTGGAGAGTGTGGTTGGGCTGTGTTTGGGCTGATAAAGTGACATTTAAGCTTTTTCAACATGCATCTCAACTGAACTGAGTGTATGGATTAGGAACAATTATTACGTCCTCCGACCGGACGTAGAGGAACATCCGATCGGAGGCAAATTCCCTCAAAAAAGTGAGAAATACCGAGTAAATACCTACCAATACCAAACAATAACGAGGAATACCATCATGTGAAGACCCAATACCGAGTTATACCGAGCAAATACCGAGTTATACAAAAGTTGTACCGAGTTTTCCTAGAAAAACTCGGTACAACTCGGTATTTCTTGGTACATCTCGGTATAACTCGGTATTGGTCTTCACAGAGCGATATTCCTCGCTATTATCAAATAATACCTAGCAATACTGAGCAAATACCGAGTTTTTTGGCGGGATTTTTGCCTCCGACCGGACGTTCCTCTACGTCCTTACACCGGACGTAATAAAAGTTCATGGATTAGGGCCTGGAGTGCAAACAACTTGAATGTTCAATCATCAGGAGATCAAAGGGTGACTGATTACATAACCTACAAGAGAAAAGGACCAATCACCTGAGCCCTGTTGACACAACTTTTGTGTTAACTCAACTTAAATTGAGTCAAATAAGACCTGATTGGGTGTGATTGAACTTGATCAACCCAATTGAGCCCTGTCGAACTCAATTTTACTTAAATCAACCCAATTGGTCCAATTTAAACTCAATTTTACTTTTTAAATCAAAATTTTCTTCTAATGACTATTATTTCCTTGTAATTGGCTCATCTGCATCGCTGCTTTCCCATCATATCCTTTAGTTGGCACTTAAGGCAAAGATTGAATATCTATCCTTCCAATCCATGTAACAAGAGGGCATTCATTTTTTCATCTTCCTGTGTGATTCCCTGCGTGCGTCCAAGACCGAGAGAGGAGCAAAAATGTAGCATCTTCGTGTGTGCATCAAGAAGAAGCGGGAGAGGAGTGAAGAGGGAGAGACTTGCATGCAGCTCTTCAAGATTGAGAGGGAGATGAGGGCGTTCCCCACTCGCATGGTGTAGTCAAGCAAGATAAAGGAGATGAACAACATTATGTGCATCTAGGATCGGATTGAACACAAGGGAGAGTATAGTTGAGTTGTTTGTCTAGGTAGTAATTGTAAGGCTTTGCCAACATGCATCTCGGCTAAACCGATTGTCTAAATACCTCATTCTTGTGATTTGGGGTCGATCGAGGGCCTAGAGTATGGATAATTTTAAATTTCAATGATTGGGAGATCGAAGGGTGGCCAATTGCATAATGTACAAGATCGAAGGACAAACTCTAGAGCCCTGTGACACAATTTTCATTTTGACTCAACTTGAGTTGAGTTAAATCGGACCCAATTGAGTTTAATTTAACCCGATCTACCCAATTAACCCTTATTGGACCCAATTCAACTCAAATTGGCTTCGATTCAAGTATAATTCCATCAAATTAGCTCAATAAAACTTAAATCAATTCAAATCAAACTCAATTTGAGCTCCAAATCAACCTAGTTGGTCCAATTTAAACTCAATTTAACTTTTCAATTCAATTTTTTCTTCTAACGGTTCTGTTTCCATGGAATTCGCTCTTCTACATCACTGCTTTCCCATCAAGTTCTGTAGCATGCACTCAAGCTAGAGATGCTAGTTTTTTAAGATTAAGCATGATTAGAAACATAATTAGCATATTAAGCATAAAAAAAATAAAACTAGGCATAATTGCCCGTTTAACGGGCGATTAGGTCTCTTAGTTTAAATTGCCTGTTAAACAGGCGATTTAGCCTTGCCCATAATTTTTTTAAAAAAATTAAATTCAAATTCAAACTAGCTATAATCATGAAACAGGTGATTTAGGTCATATAGGTTAAATCGCCAATTAAACAGGTGATTTAGCCTTGCCCAAAATTATTTTAAAATTCTAATTTTAGATTGGTTAGGCTATGTGACCTAATTACTAATTAATGCAATTTACCGAAAAATGAAAATTATGCATTGATAAAATAACAAGGTGTAATTTTTGGAGCGTATATTTGGAGATGTTTTTAAAAAAACATATTCAAACCTAGGTATGTTTTTTGAATATTTGTATGTACTGATTGTGGATATTGAAACCCTCTTTCCAAAAATATCCTTAAAAGCATAGGATCCCGATAATATCAGAATCATTTTGCATTGACAATAAAAAAAGAATTTTAACTTCCACTCGCTCGCTATGTTAGCTACGTTGCTCATCCACATGTGAGAAAAATTGGATACACCCATCCTTAAAGACCATGAGAAGTGACAGGAAAGAGGAAGGCTATAGAGACTTTTTTGTACCCTCAGCGACAAAGGTAATGATGCTCGACATTGAGTTCGACATAATTTATGGTGGAAGTAACCTATAAAGATCAAGAATATCAATGAGTTTTGGGCATAGGTGGATTTGCAGCCCCAGCATAAAGTGATCATGGTGATTACATAGGTGATTGTCAAAAAACCATGAAATTACCGTCCCAAAATAGCATTAGAGAAAAATCATGTTGGCAAGCATTGGTATCGCAAGAGATGCTTGAGAATACTCGGCATTGTCAAAAACCTTGTGGCACCTATACAAAGTAGTCATCCAATGACCCTATTAGGAGAGTAGATGTATTAGATCCAATCTCTGTTAAAATAAATAGAGGTAAACCTTAAAAAACTTTGGTTGAGAAGTATTAGAAATGATCTTTTCTTATTAGATTTAAATGAGAATTTGACTCTTAATATATAATACAATGGAGAAAAATGATGCATATAGTTGACCCCACATTATGGGATAAAGGCTTCTTGTTATTGTTGCATATATATTCTTGTTATTCTTCTATTAAATAAATCTATGTTTTTTACTAGCATGTATGCTCGACGGTATTAAATATTTATCAAAGCATATTTGATATGTCTTTTCTCCTAGAGGTGTTATGCTTACTCCCAATCATCTACTTGGGGGACCTCAACTCACCAGCAAGTTATCTACCTGGGAACCTCAACTCGCCTAAAGAGACCAACTGCATTAGTTTTAGACTTGACCCTAAGAAGAGATTGCCTTGATCTCAAGCTTATGTTAGTCTACCATTTTCTCATCAAACTTAATTTCACTTGATAAACAACTTTCTCTAACATTAACCCGAGTCGTTAACCTGCCGACTTTCAAGTTTTGGGGCCAGCCAACTCCAAACTTAAAGAATTGGCTCGTTGGGTTTTAGATCTAGCTTCTCATCAATTTAGATTTTTTGGACATATTTTAAGGTGATGATTTATGGTGGTGGCATGTGTATGAAAAAGAAAAAAATTCTATAAAAGGAGCAAGTTTACTCAATTAGAATCATTTGGGTTGCTGAACTTTCTTTTCAATGACATCGACTAATTTGAATTCTCACTCATCAAGTCTAGTCTTTGAAGGAGTTGAATATATAGGGTGGCAATTTCACCAAATCTTGAATGAGCATCCTATTTGTCAATCAGAGTCCTCTTTCTCTCACTTGCTCATGCAGGTAATAGGATTATTCTTCCATGTTGGGGTAATAGTTTTCATCTATCAAAGGTATTGGATTCATCGCCCTGGTGATAGGTCACGACCTTTGAATTATCGAGTCTAAGAATTCTTTTTGTGCATTCCTCCTCAAAGCTTTCCTCTTGACTCACTTCGGTTCTCCTGGATCGTCCTTGTGATTCTTTGTTTCCATTTCCATCAAACCACAATGATTTGTACAGTTTTGATTCTCCATATTGACCAACATCTCCCTGTCATGCATTCTGCTTCACATACTGCCCAATTTTTAGTCAATGGCATCAAATCACAATGATTTTCAGTTTTGATTCTCCACTTTGGCTATTCTCCTATAAGGAAAGTGTCTATTCTGGTTCCTATGACTTGTCCAATTGCTTGTTCAGGGAAGAGGGGTATAAACGATTGGCCTTATTCATTCCATTTTAATGATGAGAGGCTCACCATAGGGGCAAAAAAGAACATTACTAAACTTAGAAGCAGCATCAATTATATATGTGTGATGAGCAATTACAAAAATGTGTAATGTGCTTCAGGCAATGCAAGTAAACAAGACAGGAAATCAACCTTCAAAATGTTTAACATTTTGATGTAGCTTCTTTTGTTGGCAATCACAATGAAACTTTGATAAGCGTTATGGTGTGACAGACCAAGAAGACACCACATTTGACTTTATCACGACGCACGAAATGTCGAAATGATTTCAAATGCAACATTACTATTGATGAGTTTCATTTATAAATGCAGAAATCTCACCCCATGAAATCCTCCAACTCGAATACCCTCCAGCAAGTAAGCACCTTATCTTAGTAGAGAATAGCATCAGTTGCATAGCTGATTTTGGCTACAAAATGTTTCACTTAATTTAAGCAATAGCCTTTTCTGGCCAATTAGAAAACTAGACAACTAACCATGAATCTTAGCAAAAAGCACGATTCTAGAAAACGTTAATCTGCACTTCCAGATTTGATCATATCAACGATAAAAATGGTCCAGAAAGCATCTTATTAATCTAAGAAAGATTCTCTCAAATCCTTAGAATCAATTAGCAAATACGCATTTAAGCAAATCAAATACTTGATTCCTTGATCTAGCCTGCAGATAAATCTATAGAGCCTCCTGGACCAGATTAACTGCAGTTATTCCTTCAAATAAAAAAGGGTCAAGTGGAACAACACTTCTTAAAGGATTTTGTATTAATAACCAAAGTTTATTTGAACTTCATCCTAATGAAAAATATTTAAGAAAACAAATTTCTATCATGTTATAATTTAAAAATACTGATATAGTATCAAAAACCTCGCAAGGAGGCAATTCCAATACAGATTAATTGTAGTTATACCTTCAAATAAGAAGGGATCAAGAGGAACTAATGCATCTTTTAAGTGACTAAACCTAGCCAAAGTTTATTTGAACTTCATTCTAAAAACAGCATCTATGAAATTTATATCATTAAAGCATCAGGTCCTACTGATAGAAATGGGGAAAGGTATTCAACAAATTCATATAACCATATAATTTAAAAGTACTGATACGATAATGACTGTCAAAAATCGCACAAAAAGGCAATTCCAATAAAGCCTAAATGGTAATGTTAAAGCATAAAAGCTACTGCGGTATTTTATGACAACAAATGTAGAACTACACCTCATGCAGAATTAATTGAGCCTCAATAGAGGTTAGTCTATACATAATCTAACACTTATGAAATTCAAAGAAGAAAAAAAAAAAAAAGAGAGAGATATTCTCACCATGAACTTGCCAAATATTGAAGTTAACGGTTTGGTGAATTCAAACTCAAACTCTTTAGTGAAATGGTAATTTGTCTTTTCTCCATCACATGGAAGTGGGTCCACTTTACCCTGCATAATAACTACAAAGAAACTATTCTACAAAAGTGACAAGAAGCTCAAAATACATCAGATTAATCAAAAAAAGCAATTGCATGCCTTAAGCTCCAGCAATGGGTTGCCACCATTAAGGAATTATTTATCGTAGATATAATCACATGTACTAAGAACTTCAGAAACCATCAGACAAGACCTATGAAATCATATAATCCATAAGTTTTTTTTCTTTTTTTTTTTGGAAAATTAGGGGCAAGGCCCATTCATTTATCAAAGAAGGAACAAGAAAAAAGAAAATTTACATGTAAGAGAAAAGAAAACATGAGGAGCAAGCAGTGCTTAGGCAAAAATGAGAGCAGAGTCACTAAAAGAGACAGCACAAGGCTGCCTCACAAAATTACATGATGGAAAAATCAGAATAAGATCAGAATAAAAAGCAAAATGCATAATGCCAGGAATCAGGATCAGTGAGAATTCAACCGCAATAATCGGATAAGTTTGGCACCCTTGGTTGCCCGAAGACCTTCCAAAGGGAATCCAGGATGGGATATCATCATTGTCCATGGCATCAAAATCCCCATCCATAAAAAAGAAGCAGAGACAGGTAGCAATAAATCGAAGGTGACATAACCCGCCAGCAAAATTCTATAAACCATAATGCTAATCTATAAAAAACAAGTTCAGAAATTGACCAAAGTATATTTTTTGTGGCTTAAACATCCAATGCAATATTCATCTAAACTAAAATTTATGTTTCTTGATCTTTTGAAAACATCTAGTATAAAATTCAGCTTCAATTTCAAGTGCTATATACATCTATTGGACAGTGAAGTATATCTCAAATGTTTTGTGAAATAATTTGCACTCTTCATGTTGAATCTCATTTTGTTCAGGGATAATGTCATGCCATATTTGTCATTACATGAGAGCCGATTATGTTAGTAAAATTTTATCTGAAATAGAGGGATGTTATCCATTAGCACATAAGACAGCATTAGCATTAGTTTATTCCGCCAGAAAACTACACCCTTACTTTCAAGCCCATACAATCAGAGTTTACAAAAATTTGGCGCTGAAAAGTATCTTGCAAAAGCTAGAAGCATCGGGTAGGCTTATTAAGTGGTTTGTAGAGCTCAGAGAATTTGATATCCACTACTTTCCTAGGCCCAATATTAAATCTCAAGAATTGTAGACTTTATAGTTGAATGCACTGTCCAATATTTGATATTCAACCAGGTGCTTCACTTTCTCCTCCATGTTGAACGTTGTTTGTCGATGGAGCTTCTGGAAGTTCTAGTGCTGGAGCAAAAATTCTATTGATCTCTCTGCATAAAGTTACCCTTGAGTATGGGCTCTAACTCAAGTTCTCGACAACAAATAAGATAGCAAAATACAAGGCCTTTATTGCGGGATTGAGACTAGCAATTGACTGTAAGGTGCAGAACCTAGTAGTCTACATTAATTCACAATTAATTGCCTCTCAGATGGAGTAGGAATTTAATATCTATAATCCGCAAATGACCAAATATTGTAGTATTATGAAGTTACTCTTAACCCGTATAAGAGAGCATCAGATCATCCATATTCTTCGAGAGTAAAATGCGAGAGCATATGCTCTTTCTAAACTTGCTACATCAATGACAGAATATGTTTATAAAAGAAAGTGTATCAAGGAGATCCACTTTCCAAGTATCCAAGGTCCATGGATCATATAATCAATCAATGAATCAAGAGAGGCATCTTAGATTGATCCCATCTTGTCTTTCTTACAAGATAGGATACTACCTGAAGAGCCCATGGATGCAACATGACTACGAAGACAAGCAAAAAATTCCATCATTATTGGTGATGAGTTATATAAATGGACCTTCACGAGACCGTACCTTAAGTGTCTTCCATATTTAGAAGTTGATTATGCACTCAGAGAAGTTCATTCAGGAGTATGTGGAGAACATCTAGGAGGAAGAGCATTGGCTTACAAGATCATGAGATAAGACCTCTATTAGCCTATAATGAAATAGGACGCACTTGAGTTTACTCAAAAGTGCTAAAACTACTAATTGCATTCCAATTTCATCTATACACCCGCTTTGGAGCTTCCATCAATTTAGAGTCCTTAGCCTTTCACCTAGTGGGAAATTGATATAATGGGACTCTTCCCTATAGCCACTAGACAACAAAAATTCATTATCCTGTTTGTAGATTACTTCACCAAATGGGTGGAGACAAAACCCTTGGCAAAGATTACTGAAGAAAATGCCAAACAGTTCTTGTGGAAGAATTTAGTCTATCATTTTGGCATCCCTGCAAAAGTCATCACCGATAACGGGACATAGTTTACTAGAAAGATCTTTACATCTTTTTGTATAACTTGATAGAGTCGACAAGATTTATCTATAAAATACAAATATTGTCAAATGGAAATGACTCCAAACACCCTGATGATTGCCGTGTTGAATGATAATCTCAATCCGAAACTCCAAATATTTCAAATGCCCTCAAACTTCCATGAAATTTAGTTATTTTCAAGTGACCTCAAAGTCACCGGATGATGGCCGTGTTGAATGTTTATCTCAATCGGAGGGATTCACAAATACTTTCAAATATCTTCCAAACTCCAACCAAACACCCACAAACCCAAAACTCCAAAAAACTCAAAAAACCTAAGATTAATATATTTTAAATTAAAATTAAATTACCAAATACTTAAAGAAAAATTCATCCGCCCTCCGTAACAGTTTGTCGAGGTAGACAAATATGAAATTTACTTCAGTTCACATAGAGTTAATGTCTAGTCGAAAATATCACTAGGATCCATTCTCAAACAATCTCCTACCAATAAGGACGTGGTACATATCTTCTTACCGGCAGTGTTTTTGCTAAATGGCACCGTAAGATAAACGATTATGACCCGGGGCCCTCTAAACTGAGTGGTTTTGCGGCTAAATAACACCGCAGGGTAAACGATAATGACCAGAGTCAATATGTTTAATGGCATCAAATCCTTGATACATGAATCAAAAGGATATGATCGATGGGTACAAAGCCCTCTATTAGCGAAGGTGCATTTAGACTTGTCCCCTTAGACAAACATTTATCCCGGGTCTATAAGGTCCCCTTGGATAAAGCAACCCATGGCTGCCGACAAGGATCCTTCTGTCAGGTTGGGTGGACTACCTCCTCTGACTAAGTAGACCAGGGACCATGATGGCTAGGGACGACGGAACCATAGAATCTTGATCTGGCCCATCATCCATTCCTCCACCATCTGCTTTAAGTGCAAGATGGGGCAATTTCCAATTTTAAATATCAAATCTCCAAATCCTCCAATCCTCTAAATTCTCAATTTCTCCAATCATTCCAAATATCTATGTTGCTACTATATGCCAGATACTATGTATCTTCTACGTATCTAATTGATGACTAGCTTTAATCGAAAGCTCTCTCTCGTGACCAGGAGGGGTTATTAATTATAGGGGCTTATGCCTATAGGAAACCAGAACTTAAATCATAAAGTCCTTACAAAATGAGGGCAAAATCTTTGGGTAGTGTCTTATCTACAAACTCACCTTCCTACCAAAATTTACCTCGGAACTTATTCCGTTAAATCTCCCCCCAAATAAAAAAAGCAAAGCGGGCAGATGCCGGGGCCGAATTTTTGGAGCCCACATGCGTAGGCCTCTATGAGAGTTTTATCCCAAAAAAAATGGAATTGATGAATTTTGAGAGATTTAAACGCAGTAATTTAAAAATTAGCATGATAACAAGATGGAGTTGTTGTATTTGGGTTACCAAAAGAATATAAAACATAAAAAGATTGAATGTATTATCACAAGGCCCTCCATTAGTGCCAATTTCCTTTCCTTCTTCATAGTAACCCGTAAAATGCAGTGCCAATAAAAAGGTCAGCTTGTTTTGTTGGAAAATAGGCAAAATTTATTCAAAACCTATGAGGATTAAAACATAAAATGACATAAGAATTTTGTATATATTCACTTAATTTAACGGCCAAACTTGATACTACATGAAATTCACCTATTTCATGCGGAAATTGAGTATTTTCCGACGGTTTTTGAATTTACCAGCAGTTTTCCAACGGAAAAAATTCCACCGGTAAAACCCAAGTAGGAAAATAAATTCCGGCTGTTTTTTTTGACGGAATTAAACCGGAGGTAAAATTAAAAAAATTATTAAAAAATACTCACGCGCCACTCCCTTCCCACGATCGCAGTAGCCTGCCCGCGCCCTCGCTTCTGGCAGCCGGAGCAATGGAGCACGCCAACAGCCGGCTCGGAACCTGCTCGCGGTAGCCCGCCCGCGCCCACTCCTCTCAATCCATGTTTGCTCGAACCCGCCAGCCCGAGTACGCCCGGAACCTGCTCTCCCACGCCCGTGTGAGCCCGCTCATGCGCCTGCCAGGGGATTCGAACCCGGGTCGGTTGGGAAAAATCTTAAACAACCAACCAAATTGCTGGACATGCAAATATGTTTTTAATGTCAAATTTTTATGTTTAAACTATATATTAACCCAAAATCAAATAGTATTTAATTATACTAATGAAAAATGATACTAATTAATTTCATTATAAAAATAAAAATTAATAATTAATATAAAATAAAAATTAATATTTATTAATTAATTTTAAAATAATAATAAATTAAATAGTTAATATAATTTTTAATTATTTTTGTTAAATAATTTAAATAGTTAAAATTTTAATCATTTTAATTAAATTTTAAAATTCTGCTAAAAATTTAATAAGCAGCTGGAAAAGCCGCAGGAAAAGTCCGTGGGAAAGAAACAACCGGAAAATTTCATCGAAAAATTTGTTGCATTGTTTTCCGTTAGAAAACCACCGGAAAGCCGTCGGAAATGAGTGATTTTCCTGTAGTGTGAATTCGTGACTTACCTCAAGAACTTTTTCCATTACTTCCATATCCAGAATATCTGGCTCAAATCCAACTCCATTTCCTGTGATCTAATGAGGACCTACACAAATATACTAAAAAATGGATCACAACTTAAATAAGAGGGGGAAGTTTTCATATCCAATAATGGCACTACACAGCTATGGAATGCTTAATAAAAACTAACCTGGTTTGCTCCATTAAAAATAATGCTTTCTGAAGGCTCAACTCCAGATATATAGAAAAAAAGAAATAGAGATGCCATAATAGCCAATTCAGAAGATCTAAGTAACTTTTGATGAATGATTTTGATAAATATATGTAGTACCATTTCATTAGGGTTCAAAGATTTAAGATATTTTCCAACACCTGTCACAATATACCTCTACTTTCTATTCCGATCACTAAGACATCCAATAGGCCCAATGTGTCCCCCCACATTTCAGAACCATTGGACTCAGAATGTATGTGAAATTCTTTTTGTAAGGCATCAATGATATGAACTATGAAAGCTAAGCTAAAAGTTCTCTGAAAATAAGAAAGGCTATGAAATTAATAGCTACTAAATAATAAATAAATCAGCTGAAATTTTCAAAAGCAATGCATGCTATAGCATATAAAAGAAGACTGTTACAAAATTATGTATATCTAATGGATAACTTAAAGACATTGCCATTGTCATTTATTTCTTTAGAAACTCTAAAGAAATTATGCACTTTCTTCAAAGTAATTGGTGTTGATAAACTTAAATTATTCAGATCATATGGGTAATTAATTTGATATGTGGATAATTATCAAGTGGAAGTTAATAGTGGATATGTGGATAACTATCAAGTGAAAGTTAATGGTGGATATGTGGATAACTATTAAGAGGAATTTAATATTTCAATTTTATTTAATATTTTTTATTTTGTATGGTTGTAATCTTATTTTTAAAGGATGTAACTCTAGAAATGGTGGCCTATATTAAAGCCTGGCAGTCTTTTAAAGTAGTGTGTGATTGTTGAAATCTTCTCTCATTTTAAAAGGAAATTAATGTTCATGTTTTATTTTGTTTTTTTCACAAATTGGTATCAGAGCAATGACAAATCTTGGAAGTTTATCGATCAGGAAGATACCACTACCACAACTCACAAATAAACTATGACAATTGGAGTATTCAGATGCGGACATTAATAGGCGCACAAGATGTATGGGAAATCGTTGAGAACAACTTCATCGAAATGACAGATACGGCGAACATGACGACATACCAATTAAAGGCGTTGAAAGAGACGTGAGCGAAGGATAAAACTACTCTCTACCTACTATATCAACCAGTATACGAGTCAGACTTTGAGAAGATTGTTGGAGTAAAAACTTCAAAAGAAGCGTGGAACACTTAAGAGAAATTTTTCAAAGGAGCCGATCGTGTCAAGCATGTACGCCTACAAACTTTGAGAGGCAAATTGGAAGAGATGAAAATGAAAGAGTCATAAGGTATATCTGACTACATCACTCTCATGTGTAAGTTGTTGTAATTCAATTCAAGCGAAATGGTGAGACGTTGAATTATATTTGAGTAGTGGAGAAGATATTTGAGTAGTGGAGAAGATATTGTGGTCATTAACCAATGATTTTGAGAATGTAGTGTACGTGATCGAAGAGTCAAAGGATATAGGCACACTAACTATTGATGAGCTTGCTGGTTCCCTTGAGGCACATGAGCAAGGAAAGAAGAAGAATGATGAATCGCTTGAAGAAGTTCTTCAATCCAAGGCAACAATTAAATATGATAAGGTACTATATTCTCAAAATTTTCAGGGAAAAGAACGTGGAAGAAGAGACCGCGAAAATGAACGTGGTGAAAGAGGTTGTGGTCACATAAGATATTATGATGAGGAGCAGTCAAATCTACAATTGGAAGTAAGAAATGAAGTGGCACGAAGCTGTTGGGCACCTGTTGTTAGCTTTAAGGTATAGAAGTGTTTGAAGAAATAATGAATGAAAATAATGAAAAACAAGCGTAGGATAGATCAATTTGAAAATTAAAAGTCACCAAGGATCGAAGAAACATTCCTTTCTAAGATAAATACAAGTAATGCCGTAGAAATGGAGTATGTCTAAGCATCATGATATAGCAGAATGGCACTGAAACCAGTAAAAAAAAATTAAAATTTTCTCGTGCATTATCTCATTTTGGTAATACAAGTTTACCATTCAACTATCAGAGTAGATTTAGCTAATATGATAACCTTCTAAAAAGAATAATCAATCTGTATTACTTGCATTAGCCACCGTTGCAGACAAATAATACGAAGATGGAATTGCTGTAGCTGGGTTACCAAAAGAGAAGAAGATAGAATTTATCCAAACCTTTCCTGTCGGTCGACGTCCCAACGCTGCCACCATAAAGGATTTCAAGGAGTAGCGAGGAGTTGTGAGGCCAGGACATCTTCGCAACACTAGCGAAATAAGAGAAGAGAAGCGCAAAGAAAAGACAGAGTTGCTGTAGCAAAAAGAATGCAGGGTTCACAAGAGTTTCATTGTGGGAGTTGAGTAGGCAATGTATATTATAAGGAATTGAGTAGGCAATCTATGACTCCACGTGAAGGCTGGTTCAATTAATTGGAATAGGAAGACGAAAGGTTGCGATCGAAGGGAGCTACACCGACGCAAGGCCAGCGGGTTCGCACTTGATCATACCTTTTTCAGAGAAGAGGATGACACACGATGATGAGGATTGAAGGCAGGGGGTTCGCACGCGAGCAGCGACACTGACTTCTCTACGTGAAGATGAAAGGTACCTTGCGAAGGTGGGTGTGTGAAGGCGGGGTCAAGTGAAGGATATGAAGGAATAAAAAGAGAAATAGCAGGAATATGAAAGGGATAAAATATACGGTTGGATTTTTTTTTTTTTTTTTTTGCTTGAAACAATATGCCGTTGGATTTTTTTTTTTTTTTTTTTTGAATTTAAAGCTACAGGTTAAAATAGTTTAGGGAAGTGGGACTTTTACATAGAAGTAAATATATTTTTTTATTTTTTTGATTTAGAGTTTGTTTGGTTGGAAGTAAAATGTGTGTAAATTATTTTAAATACTGAGGTTTTAAAGATATTAATATGATTGGGTGAGAAGGAAAAATAAATTGTTTTACATCCAAACAAATCTAAAGTATTCCTTCTACATTTAGGGGATGTTTGGTTGATTTAAAAAGCAATGTAGTGTAGAAAAAACATTTTGGAGTTATTTGAAAAAGTTTAAAAGGAATGCGTGACTTTACTTCTTTTTTTTTTTGAAGTACAGTGTAAAATGGTCATGCCCAGGGTGGTTGTCGGCCTGCTTTGGACGACTGCGGCAGTGATCGGCGGTCGACAGCTACGATGGACAAAGGCTGATGGATGGTAGGCAGCGGCGGTCGACACTTGCCGACGATGGGCTACGGCAGACGGTGGAGGGTGGAAGTTGGCAGGGGGTTGGCATTGGAGATGGTGGCTCTAAAAATTATTTTATCATTGAAATTTTAAATTAATATTTAAATGAGCTATATAAATTATGAAAAAAATCTTAGATTTGGAGACGGCATCACAGCACTCCCATACCAAATTAAACTATTTTGAATTAATTTTATTTTTCTTTATTTTATTTGGCTAACGACCCTGCTTTTATTCTTTATTAAATCAAAATTTAATAAATCTTCTCATAGAGGTTATAAACGGCCATAAGAGGGTTCTAAAAAAATGGAGTCAATTTGAATTATATCTGATTTATTATAATTTATTTTATTTTAAAGGTTATTTTTTCAAGAAAATTATTAAATTGTGTTTTCCTAACTTTTGAAGAATTTTGATTTTCACTTTTAATATTGATATTTAAGAGTTTATAAAATTTTATTTTGAATTTTTAAAAATTTATTTGGATTTTAATTTCTAGGACATATTATTATTATTATTATTATTATTATTATTATTATTATTATTATTATTATTTTAATAAAAATCTCAAAGGGGCCTAAGCGTTGATTAATAAAAAAGATACATGTCCTTAGAGGATCAAATGCTTGCTAGAATGCAAAAAAGAAATACATTCAAAGCAAAATAAAACCTAATGAGCCAATGATCGTATCTAAATACAATAAGCAAAAGTAAGAACACCTAAGAAAGCTCTACAAAGAAGCCCACCAAGAAAGAAAAGCCGTGAAAGAACAAAAGCGACCAACAAATGGAGATGAACATGCAAAACAACCAACCCCAACACAAATAATACTAACAAAGCCAACGAGTTTTATAAGAAAGGGGAAAAATAAAACACTAGCACAAGAACCAGTAACTGAACCCACAAGCTAGCCAACCTGCAAGGAAAGCGATACCAACACAACTACTATAACATGGACCTGACTAGGAACCAACACAACATAATAGGATAGACCAGGAACTCACCACCATATTCATACACAGTAGCAAATCCCTCATTGTCCACTTGAAAAACATCCAAATTAACATCCAAATCTCTTCTTGATAGCATAAGTGAGTTGGGCTATCAAGAAGAGCTAGGTTAAGATATTAGGAACCATTGGGGATTATTTCTAGTTGAAAGGGTTAAGCATATGAAATGTAAAGTGTGCACCATAGGGGTAATTTTGGTATTTTTTATCCCCTAGTCAGCAAGAGTTGACCATGATTTAAGGATTAACTTGAATGATCTTTGGAAATGTTTGAATTTATTCAAACTCAAATCGAAGGTAAAATGAAAGAGTTTGCCTAAGAAATCCATCAATAAGAAGCTTAGGGGAATTTTATAATTTTGACCTAATTTTGGTCAACATGGTTTGACCATGGGTTAAATGGATGCTAAAATGATCCTTGAATGTATTTAAGTCATTTGGATCCAAAATCAAAGTTTTTTGTATGAGATTTGCCTAAAGTACCTAGGGTTGAGACCTTAGGGGTATTTTGATAATTATAGAATTTTATAGTAAAAAACATTAAACATGAGTATAACATGGTTCTAAATAGCTCTAAAAAGGTTTTAGAGTCATTTTGGATCAATTATATCCCAAAATTTAGGGTTTGAATATATGGATTCCACTATAGACCCTATATGGATATTTTGGTAATTTTACCCTTCTTCTATTAAAAGGGTTGGCCAAGGTAAAGAATATTCCATAGTTTCCTAAAATGATTTTAGGCTCATTTGAAATCATTTTTGGTTTTGATTTGGAGTTTTAATCTAAGGAGCCATATAGGTTACTCAATAAGCATTTTTGGTAATTTTGCCCATATTGGTCAATTGAGTTGACCAATGGTGGGAAATGGTTTCAAATAACTCTAATTTAAATTCAAAATCATTTAGAAGTAATATGAAGAGTAAAATACTTAATTAAAAATTTTTGTGTTAAATTAAGGATTTCTTTAGATGTTGGTAAAACCCAGTTGCCCCTTGAGTCAAACCATTCTTAAGATGGATTATGATTATTTAAATTCAATTCTTAAGTCAAATGACAACTTTGAGTTTTTCTATGATTTATATATTAAGATTTTACTTGGTCAAGTCACTTTGACCAAGGATCAAAGGGGTTGACCAATACTCCTTGACCCATAAGATTAATTCAGGATTAGGTATCGGGTTTTTAGACTCAATCCTAGGGTCATTAGTTACCAAGGCTATAAGATATTTTTTATATTTTTGGGCAAATTTAGGGTTACCCCAGGGATTGATTTTGTTGGTTCATTTCTTATTTAAGGTGACTAGGAAGTGTCCTAAGAAATTCATAGGCTTTTTAGGGATGGCTAAAGCTAAGTTATTGGGTATAATTTCTACACTAAAGTAGGAATCTTAAGTGTTAAGAGTGTCATAAGAGAGAATTAATATGAAAACATTTAAGTAAAAGAAGGTAATCTCTTAAATACTGAGGCACCTTTTGATGTAATGGTCAGAATTTTATTTAAGAAATCTCGCAGTTAAGCGTACTCATCCTAAAGAAATATTGGGATGGGTGACCTCCTAAGAAAATACACTAACATGATAAAACTATAAGGATCTAAGGCCAAAGTGGACAATATCTAGATAGTTAAGAGTTTGGGTTGTTATAAATTGTATAAGAGCAATACCCCAGCTAGAAGATGAGAACTAAGTGTCATACAAGACAAAGTGCTATGCTATAGGGGCCCCTCATGAATCCTTTATGGGACATACTGCTATGTAGTGAGAGTCACCACTTGAACATATAAGGGCCACCTCTAGAATCCTATCTTCATGGTGGATTATTCTAGGATAAGGATGCAGATGAGGATGCCATTTAGTTAAGTGGGGAAGATTATGAAACCCCTTAAGTAAGAGAAAAACTAACTAAATTCTTAAACATTAAGGTGCCTTTTAGTTTAATGTTGGAATTTCATTAAGAAACTCTATAATTAAGTTTGCTCATCCTAGAGAAATCTTCTGATAGGTAACCTCTTGGGAAGTAACACCAAAAGGATAAAATCGTGAGGCCCTTAGTATAAATTGGACAATATCTCAATAGTTAAGAGTTTGACTTATTTTTTGACCTACAACTATCAAGAGAACCTAGACAATGACTCACCCACTATCGCACGACCTCTCCAATTCGAATACTCACGCTCCCAGAATTGAAAGAAAATTGTAAGAAAGGAAAGGGAACTTACCTCTCGATCTCTCCGACGCCTACACCAGACTGCCATCGAAGCCTTAGCAAACTCTAGGACTTTCGTGCCCTTGCCACAATCGGCCTCTTCTCTTCTCTGTTAACTCATAGAAGAGAATCCAATCATCCTACTCTTCACCATCACCTCAAACCCGAAGCTGAGCCACACACATGAATGAACTTTTTTGCTTCTTGCCATACAGCTGAACTCTGACTGCCCCAATCCACTCCAGTCTTTCCATGCCCTAGCCGACAATCGACTCCTACACCCAAACTCATTGACTGTCAACCCTTTGCTCAACGGACTGATGCCTACCTACCTTACCCCAATAGAACTACATAATTCTCTCTTTATCATCCAATTCGGATGCGGCGCTAGCATTTAGCTAGCAAATGTCATTATTAACACTAGAGACTTTGAAGCCACTATTCAATTTGGTAGCTTAGAGTTTTTTACAATTACTATAAAGGCTATTGCCATATCTATTCATGATATAACTATTCAAGGCCATGCTACAAGGTCTAATTCTACTGAAATTTATGCATGACATGTTTATTCCATGCAGCAACCATGAGCTGATAGAATTGGTATTAATAAAGCAGTTCAATAAAATAAGACCTCAATCTTCAAGAGGCTCTCACATCCTGAAGATTTAACTATGAAAAGAGCTTATGTCAAGAAAAAAACTTTGTCAATCTTATCAAGCATCGTCATAGTGCCAACTAAGCCTTTCGTACTGACAAAGTATGATCATAAAGTTTCCTCTTGTAGAGGAAGATTATCCAAAAGGCAGAGGAGAAAGTTGAATGCAGAGCTGCTAGCTCAACAAGCACTACATGTGCATCTTTTTGTACTGACAGCCTTAGAGCCAAGAGTTAACATTTCTACCCATAATAAGTTTACAAATCTAAAATGAGTGAAGAGAAAAAATTTCATTGGTGAGTTAAAATAGTCTTTATGGGAACAACAACAACAAACTCTTGCTCCTCAGAAAAAGAAGCTTGAAACTCTGTCTGATATGATACAAAGAATTCTGAAAGTTACAAAAGAAAATGGATTGATGAAGAAGATGCATCAAAGGCCATTTATAAATAAGACTATGAGAATCCCACCAAGAGGGTTGACATTTATCAGAGTAACTCAAGAGATATTCAAAATTAGCTCCAAGCAGTGAACATTGGAGTGTGAAATGTGGATCCTGTTTAGGAATCCACTGACAAAGTTCCCAGTGAAAGGGTAAAGAAATTTGGAGGCGGAGACATCCTAAAAGAAGATTAATAGAGACAAAAGTTAGTATATGCATGACATTTAGTGTAGTAGCCTCCCAGAGATCCATCGTTAATTAAAATCATCAATAATGGGTATCTAAGGAAAAATGTTCCTATTACTGACATTTGCAATACTCAACACCTTGGAGAACTTTCAAGGAATCCTATTACAAATCAACTTTATCTTCACAGAAGAATGTTAAATTTTGATTGTACTCTTCTAATCAAAGAACTTTCTGCACATCATCTAGAGATAGAAATCTATTGGAAGCGTTGCTCCGAGATTTGAGTATAAGAAAATGATGAAAATGAAGATACTATGAAGGTTGAGGTAGTCTACAAAGTGGGGCATGATGATGAGCCAACGCAAACATGTGGTTATTGATGATGTAATGAAGCGGGGTCTACTTCTTCTGAAATAATGACCTCTCAGAAAGTTCAAGCTCAGTATGAGCAGTTAGAAGAATAAGAAGCTCCGTTAGGCGATAGACAAAATGAGGATCAAGAAGAAGTACTTGTTAAGATATTAGCACAAGCACAAAGGTGTATAAAATTCTAGATGAAGGAGAGATAAGGAGATATCAGAACTAAATAGCAAGATGATAGAAATAATGGCACAAATGGCTTCAATGATGTAGTTAATGTAAAAGAACATTACTAATCCTTCACTTTCTTAACTAGTTGATCATCAAACATTGAATCATCCAATTAATCAATAGATATCGAGTAGTATTTCTACTAATTTGCCAATCGACCCAATATCCCTAGTATTTGGAATTCAAACCATACCTAAAAGGGGAAATGAGGCTGATCGACTTGTTTATGTACAAACTCACCAAAATATTGTAAGTGCATCTGAGTCATTGATGACTCCATAGCTAGAATCAATCATCAATGAAAAGATTAAAGTTGTCCTTTCCTTAGAGAAAGTAAAAAAATTTGTGAGCAAGGGCACCCATATTCGGCCGAGTACGATCAAGTTCCATACACCAAAGGTTATTTGGTGCCTAAGTTCAATACTTTTAATGGTAATGACAATCCTAAACAATACTTTGCTTAATTTAAAGCAACTTATGGAAATAGAGGTGTTGATGCTCTACTCTTTTCCCAATTCGTTAGTAGCTTGACTGCTACTACTTTTAAATTATACACTAAACTTCCTAATGATTCTATTTAGATATTTACATAACTAAAAAATATGTTCATAAAAAGGTTTGCCAGTGCTACCGAGAAGACTATTATTATTGGCCTTGCCCTAAAGAAATAAAAAAAGGTTGAGTCAGTGATAAAGTACATAACTTTCTAGTGTAATATGAGTATAAAATACAAAAAATTGTTGGAAGAGGAGCAAGTTGTTCAACTACTAATGAGAAACAATGATGATAAGATATTACCATTTTTATGCATGGCCTCAATGAACACTTATCAAGAGCTATTGGGTAGAGTAGTTAAGTTTAAAAGTTGAACCTGTCTAAGTTTGAATATTATTCAAATAGACCCGAAAGAATAAGGCTATGGAAAATAAAAGAGATGAAATATATTCGAAATCTTCTTTAAGAATTGATAAAGAAAAATAATCTACTCCTAAAAATGATAAAGAAAAGTAGTATACCAACTCCAAACCCAGCCAAAATTACTATTAGGAATAAATGATAAGTCTCAGACTTTTTGTAATGGATGAGAATGTCCAAAGCCAAGAACTGGTGATCTTATAACATCCCATAAAGAGATAATAAATAAAGAATATTCTTTTAAAAGGGAAAGTATGGCAAAGCTGTTCAAGTAAGCACTTAATGTTGGTCTTGAATTATCTGAATGTAAAATACTTGAAGAAGTTGATCAGAAAGATAATCCAAATTATTGCTCATATTGTCGAGTTATCAGCCATCCTATTAAAGATTGTTATGTCTTCAAAGACTGTATTGGAAAGAAATACAGAGATGGTGAGTTCATACTATCAAATAGCATTTTAGTTCATCCAAAAAAAGAATCTATCTCTTCTTATATACCCCCAATTAAGGAAGGAGATAAAAGAAAGAAAAAATTATGTCAAAAAATAAGAATGAAATACTACAATCTCAAAGAAAATAATGAAGATGATCAAACAATTAGGAGTCCTTGGTATAAAAAGAAAATCCTCTACGAAACCAGTACTTAAATTGAAAAAATCCAAATTTAGGAGCATCCACTTCCAAGTCATCAACTTGGAGGCATTCTAATATGACGAGGTTCTATAAGACATTTTCCATGAAGTCCAATAACTCAAATTAGGATAGTAAGATGAAAAAGAAGATGACTATAATTCAAAAGATCATCAATAATTGGGAGGATTATCATCAACAATTGAGGCAACCTATAATACTTAAATATTTTATGTTTGAGCTTCAAATAGACCAATTAAAAGTGGAAGATGATGAAAAAAAGATGAAGATCCACTCCATGTAGAAACATGTCAAGTCATCTTAGTGGCTTTAAATGTATGCCAAAGAAATTCTATCGAAGACCACGACAGTGGTTAGACGATAATGTCTCCTAAAAATTGAATGAAAAAGATGAACCTAAAAGTGTTATATTAGTGAAAAATAGATTTACTGATAAAGTAATATATGAGTCATGTCTGATGGTGTTATAGACATATAATAAATCAGGTGAAGAGTTATGCTTTCTAATTGATAATGAGTCGGATTGAAAAATAGATTCACAAATGGAGCGTACAAAGTTGAATGAAGACTCTGAACATACAACAAAATCTTCTAAAGCAAAGAAGCTTGAACCTGAAGAAAGCACTTCATCAGATGAGGCAGAGTCAAATGAAGTTACTCAAATACAGTAAATAAGTGGTAAAGTTCTACCACCACCACTAAATAAAGGGATTATCAAGAAAATACAATGGAAAAGATATAATCATCAATAAAGAAATTATCCTTAAAGATCATAAGAAGATATAATATAAATAAAGGGATATAGTATAATATCATTTCCCATTTAAGAAAAATCCCAGCACAGCTTAATGCCTATGAAGCTCTTTTAATGTCAAAAGATATTCAAGAAACTTTAATACATGCTCTAAAAAATATAGAGAGATATGAAGCATACTTCATATAAAGTTGTTTGAGTTAACTTCTTTATGCCATAAATAAACTTGTTGTTACTTTCTTTGAAGAAGACCTCGTGTTGGGGACTATATAACATAATCATCCTCTATATGTCTCGGCAGAAAGTGATGGCGTCATAATAAAGTGAATATTGATTGACCCTTTGTCATCAATAAACCTCATGAGTTTGTGCACATTAAGATCATTATCCCTATATATATTCACCATCTAGAGCCAAATAAACTTATGGTGCATGGCTTTAATGAGAAATTATAAAAAACTGTATGGTCATTTATTCTTCCTCTTAAATTTGGAGAGCTGTATATAGAAGCCAAATTTTATATTATCAATGCAGACACTCATGAAAGTTCATTCGGGAAGTTAAGCCCTATGAACTTAGTCCCAAGCTAACCAAGAGGGGGGTGAATTAGTATTTTAAAAACTCTTTTCACAAAGAATAAAAATTGCATAAACCAAATCACACCACAGAAATAAATGCGGAATTAAAAAAGTGCGGAAGCAATAAAAAGAACACAGAAATTTATAGTGGTTCGGTCAACTCGACCTACGTCCACTCCTTGGAGGCACCCTCCAAGTATTGCACTACAAAAC